>NC_060140.1:626763304-627073304 GCF_021461385.2 Schistocerca piceifrons
CCTAATACCCAAGCGCCGTGAAGCTACAAGTATTTGTTTACTTTAATAGTCAGTCCGTTCATCTATTAATTGCCCTCACATATCCTGTCAAGCATACCGTTTTTACAGATACTTTGGTACAATCCTTCCATTAGAACGTTCTGTCTCCACGGTACTGGCCTTACACTGAAACTACAGTCCGCGTGGAAGTTTTAGTTCGATCTAAACGCATCGGAAAAGATCACAAAATTTTGTAATTTTTTCCAACTCTACGTCTTCTCTCAAATTTGTTGTCTTTCATAGCAAAGGACAACGTGTAGGATCTTGTTTGGTCAGTGTTGGTTGAAATGGATTGTCGCTATAATGTGCAAAACATTGGGCCTCTCTCACTCAAGTGTTAATTTCTTCGTGGTTTGTCGAGGTATCATTCTCCCACTTAACGCTTCATACAATTCAGTATCTCTGAAAAACACAGTTTTATGACATACACGCTATAAAACTACTAAGCAGCATGTCTGCTATTATATCACTGATAATTTTTGGTAAACTGAGATTTCCCTCGTTAGCACTGAAGGCTGCAGTTCAATCCACCATAATGGTGAAGACAAACGATAGCAACTAACCGAATGTTTGCACTTAGCTTGTACTACCATATTCTCTGTGTGTACTGTGCAAATTGTTCATTATCAGTGGCAAGTATCTATAGTTATCATAGTACCCTGTTTAAATAAAACACTAAATACCTGTTCTTCCTTGTACTGGTTCACTGACCTCTGCCGCCTTTCGTCGTAATTTCAAGTCGAGCTAGACTGTTCAGTCACACACGTCAGACCTACATGATCTACATGATTAAATTCCAAAGCACTCCTACAGCGATGGCTGTAGTAAAGTAACCTTCACTCACACCCTGCATTCTTTATCCTTTGCGTCTCTAGCAGTTTTCAGCATTTGCACATGTGTCTCAACGCACTGAAATTTCAAGTGTTAACTGTGCTGCTGTAAGCAGACAGACTTTGCGAGAGATTCGGGGGTATATGTGTGAGAGCTGTCTGCGATCTCAGTATCACAAAGGCGAGCAGGTTTACGAGAGGTTGCATAGTTAATGAAAGCGTAGACGTCAGGAGCAGATGCTGACAAGATTGCAGAACAGCCGACTATGACGAAACGATATCGGCCGGATATTATGTATACGTCTCCTCCCGCAAGGCTAACAGCGACAGGCTCTAATTACTTATTAAGGACATGCTAATCCTTTACGTTGAGTGAGGTGGATGTTTATTGTCAGCGTGTGCTTCTGAGGCACATATTAAGTTTCTGCCCCGATTTAGTCTGCTATATTTGGAAACTAATTAATTCGCGAGTATAATACAAGCACATTTCTATAGGAACAAGAAACAGGGATCTGCAACTTATTAAACAGATGATAGCTTCATCTCAGGAAAACTCCTACGTAAGTATCCGAATTCAGCTTGTTGCAGAGAAACTAACTTATCGTCGGATCAAATAAACTGATATACAAGGAGTGCGTTTGATTCCATCCTCGTGACAGTTCAGCTACTTCCCAGTATTTTCAGAGTGTATCTAAATGCAAAGCTTTTGTTGTGTGGCAATAGATAGTTAAATTTATTGACATTGCTTTTTGTTACACATAGCACAACGTAAGAGAAGAAAAGAATAAAAGAACTGGGTTGCATGTAATTTTTCTACAGTTTCTTGATTTGTTCTTTCATATGGCTACCAATGCTTGCTGTATCACACCAACATGTACTGCAATAATTTTCAGTTAAGCGTACAGAAGATTTGACATAATGGTTATGACACCTTACCAGGTATGAGTCAAAGTGTGTCGACCCTAAGAAAATACCCACATAGACTTTCAAAGCTAGTCTCTCCACATATACACATACATAGGCATGAGCTACACTACTGGCCATTAAAATTGCTACAACACGAAGACGACGTGCTACAGGCGCGAAATTTAACCGAAAGGAAGAAGATGCTATGATATGCAAATGATTAGCTTTTCAGAGCATTCATACAAGGTTGGCGCCGGTGGCGACACCTACAACGTGCTGACATGAGGAAAGTTTCCAACCGATTTCTCATTCACAAACAGCAGTTGGCCGGCGGTGGTGAATCGTTGTTGTGATGCCTCGTGTAAGGTGGAGAAATGCACACCATCACGTTTCCGACTTTGATAAAGGTCGGATTGTAGCCTATCGCTATTGCGGGTTATCGTATCTCTACGTGGCTGCTCGCTTTGGTCGAGATACAATGACCGTTAGCAGAATATGGAATCGGTGGGTTCAGGAGGGTAATACAGAACGCCGTGCTGGATCCCAACGGCCTCGTATCACTGGCAGTCGAAATGACAGGCATCATATCTGCATGCCTGTAACGGATCGTGCAGCCACGTCTCGATCCCTAGGTCAACAGATGGGGATGTTTGCAAGACAACAACCATCTACACGAACAGTTCGACGACGTTTGCAGCAGCATGAACTATCAGCTCGGAGACCACGGCGGCGGTTACCCTTGTCGCTGCATCACAGACAGGAGCGCCTGCGATGCTGTATCAAAGACGAACCTGGGTGCACGAATGGCAAAACGTCATATTTTGGATTGGACTTTAAATTTCAGATGTGTTACGACCCGTGGTTCTAACCTTCATTCGATCCCAGCGAAACCGTACATTACAGCAGGATAATGCACGGCCGCATGTTGCAGGTCCTGTACGGACCTTTCTGGATACAGAAAATGTTCGACTGTTGCCCTGGCCAGCACATTCTCCATATCTCTCACCAATTGAAAACGTGTGGTCAATGGTGGCCGAGCAACTGGCTCGTCACAATACGCCTGTCTCTACTCTTGATGAACTGTGGTATCATGTTGAAGTTGCATGGGCAAGGAATAGAAAAGCAACTGGAATCACTCAACAGAGGAGAGTCCACTGGACCTGACGGGATACCAATTCGATTCTACACAGAGTACGCGAAAGAACTGGCCCCCCTTCTAACAGCCGTGTACAGCAAGTCTCTAGAGGAACGGAGGGTTCCAAATGATTGGAAAAGACCACAGGTAGTCCCAGTCTTCAACAAGGGTCGTCGAGCAGATGCGCAAAACTATAGACCTATATCTCTGACGTCGATCTGTTGTAGAATTTTAGAACATGTTTTTAGCTCGAGTATCATGTCGTTTTTGGAAACCCAGAATCTACTATGTAGGAATCAACATGGATTCCGGAAACGGCGATCGTGTGAGACCCAACTCACTTTATCTGTTCATGAGACCCAGAAAATATTAGATACAGGCTCCCAGGTAGATGCTATTTTTCTTGACTTCCGGAAGGCGTTCGATACAGTTCCGCGCTGTCACCTGATAAACAAAGTAAGAGCCTACGGAATATCAGACCAGCTGTGTGGCTGGATTGAAGAGTTTTTAGCAAATAGAACACAGCATGTTGTTATCAATGGAGAGACGTCTACAGACGTTAAAGAAACCTCTGGCGTGCCACAGGGGAGTGTTATGGGACCATTGCTTTTCACAATATATATAAATGACCTAGTAGATAGTGTCGGAAGTTCCATGCGGCTTTTCGCGGATGATGCTGTAGTATACAGAGAAGTTGCAGCATTAGAAAATTGTAGCGAAATGCAGGAAGATCTGCAGCGGATAGGCACTTGGTGCAGGGAGTGGCAAGTGACCATTAAAATGGATAAATGTAATGTATTGCGAATACATAGAAAGAAGGATCCTTTATTGTATGATTATATGATAGCGGAACAAACACTGGTAGCAGTTACTTGTGTAAAATATCTGGGAGTATGCGTGCGGAACGATTTGAAGTGGAATGATCATATAAAATTAATTGTTGGTAAGGCGGGTACCAGGTTAAGATTCATTGGGAGAGTCCTTGGTAAATGTAGTCCATCAACAAAGGAGGTGGCGTACAAAACACTCGTTCGACCTATAGTTGAGTATTGCTCATTAGTGTGGGATCCGTACCGTATCGGGTTGACGGAGGAGATAGAGAAGATTCAAAGAAGAGCGGCGCGTTTCGTCACAGGATTATTTGGTAACCGTGATAGCGTTACGGAGATGTTTAGCAAACTCAAGTGGCAGACTCTGCAAGAGAGGCGCTCTGCATCGCGGTGTAGCTTGCTGTCCAGGTTTCGAGAGGGTGCGTTTCTGAATGAGGTATCGAATATATTGCTTCCCCCTACTTATACCTCCCGAGGAGATCACGAATGTAAAATTAGAGAGATTACAGCGCGCACGGAGGCTTTCAGACAGTCGTTCTTCCCGCGAACCATACGCGACTGGCACAGGAAAGGGAGGTAATGACAGTGGCACGTAAAGTGCCCTCCGCCACACACCGTTGGGTGGCTTGCGGAGTATAAATGTAGATGTAGATGTAGATCTGTACACGCCATCCTGGGTCCGTCTGACTCAATGCCCAGGCGTATCAAGGCTGCAGCAAGGTCGTTGTTCTGGGTACTGATTTCTCAGGATCTATGCGCCCACATTACGTGAAAATGTAATCACATGTCCGTTCTAGTATATTTGTCTAATGAATACACGTTTATCATCTGCATTTCTTCATGGTGTAGCAATTTTAATGTCCAGTAGTGTAATTAGACTTTAAGATTTGGTCTGCGCAACAAATAACATGAACAAAATCCAGTTGTGGAAAGTAAACGTCGTCAGTAACTACAAAACTTCCATGACTGTACATCACTTCTGCGTTAGTTATGCGTGCATGCAGAAGTCAAATTATCTAATTTTAAATAAGCAAGTGGACAAAAGTCGTGAACGTAGCACTCACTACTTATGTTTCTCTTAGTAAAATATAATTCAGTCTTGTGGCTAAGGCAACATATTACTAACTAAGCAGAGGAAATTCGAAGGAAAAGTAATCGCAAGTCACTCCCTCACAACTTGTAGATATTTATCGACAGGCAAAATTTACTAGTCAGCAGCAATGAAATTATTATGATTTATACCTGATTCGATTGTTGGCCTCAGTTATCATTAGCTACTTGTTTATAGATATGAACATGTAAAATCTTGTAATACCTGTGCCGACACATACAATATGTAAACGAAAGTATCTGGTCACATAATAGTGGGCTTAAATATGGTGCTGATTCCAATTTTCGCCTCTATGACGGCTTGATATCTGGTGATGACGCTTTCCGTGAGGTGTCTATATTTTTGTGGAGGTATGGCATCCCATTCTACCTCAAGAGCCTACGCAATAGAATGGACGCTAGGGACCAGAGCGAAGTCGACGTTCTAGCTCATCACAGTGCTTTTCCTTTGGTTCACGTCGGTACTTTGGTCAGGACAGTCCGTGTCAGGTAAGTTATTGTCTACAAACCATGTCTCAAAGATTCTGCTATATGACATGTTTTATTACTGCTGCTGCAAACAATAAAGTTTCTGCTCAATGCCCCTACGGTAGACACAACACAATGCTGCAAAATACATTCTTATTATTAAGCATGACACTTGGACCATATCCTATTTACGAAAAACAGCCGTATGCCCTAAACCATCTCCTCAATACATTAATGTTGCATTGTATATGGTGACAACTAAACATCTTACAGACATTAGCCAGAGCCACTCACTTCCATCTTATTACCACAGAATCCTGCGTGACTCACCCCTCAAAATAATTTGTTTCGACTCACCCTCTCTACAGTGATGTCTTGGTGTCGCTCTTTACATCACCTCAAATTACAGGAATGCTTTCCGACCCCGGTAGCTGAGTGGTGCCGGCACGATAGCTCAGCCAGCGTGCTCGGTGTGAGGGTTAGCCGCCCTCTGTAACAAAAAAAAACTGAGTTAATAGATCAACAACGAACTGAAAAGGGTGTCTTACGACGTCTGCCCCGATTAGATGCAACCCACGATAACGAACAAAAAAAAAAAAAAAAAAGTGTGGTCAACGCGACAGAATGTCACTCCTACGGGCACGGGTTCGGTTCCCGGCTGGGTCGGAGATTTTCTCCGCTCAGGGACTGGGTGTTGTGTTGTTCTGGTCATCACCATTTTATTCCCACTGACGCGCAAGTCACCGAAGTGGCGTCAAACTGAAAGACTTACACTAGGCGAACGGTCTACCCGACGGGAGGCCCTAGTCACACGACATTATTATTATGTTACAGGAGTGCTATGCTTGTGAACAGCTGCTCGACCAATGTTTCTCATTTTTTCTAACTCTGTACACACTCATTGTGCTTAGTTTACTGAAGGTAGCACTCTGGTTCTTACAGGTGATTCCTTCCTCTGATGTCACACGATTTTTTTCAACCACGCTCCTCAGTGCCTTAGGCTCCCAGTCTGTCACTATATGAGGTCTGTCTAGTCTTGGTTCAACTGACGCTGTCCCTTCTGGTTTCCGCTTTGCAGTCGTATCGCGAATAGTCCTCCTTGGCAACTTTAGAATGACTGAAATTTTCCTGATCGATTTGTTACTCAAGCGACATCCAAAGACTATGAACCAAGAGGAACCACCGACATCCGCAGCATATGGGCGTTGAAAAAACTTCAAAGACGACAGGTTAAAAATTTGTGCCAGATCAAAACTCGAACCTGGATTTCCAGTTTAACACAAGCAGTCGCATTCACCGCATGTGGTGCCCTGGCACGGTTCCCATCCGATCCTAATTTATATTCCTTCGTCCCCCTGCGGGTCTCGGGGTTAGAATCGGTTCGAGGTATTCCTGCCTGTCGTAAGAGGTGCCTAAAAGGAGTCTCACACGTTGCGGCCTTTATGTGATGACCCACCATGTACCCTGTTGGTTGCAGCCCCCCTGACAACATTGGGTTCGCTCTGCTGATACCTGGGCCTTTAACTCCCCACGTATGCCAGGGAGTAGATGCCGTCACCCTGGGACATCGGGAGTTCTGGCAATGGCCATCCTGCCCAGGTGCCTTTACTGAGGCTGGTTGGCACACGTGGGGAGGGCCCCTAGTCGGAGTGGGTTGCATTAGGGCGGATGGCACGCCATGAAGCGCAGTATGTCATCTCTTGGTGGTGGTCTGCCGCCAGCAGTGTCTAAGTGGGTAACGTCTAACTTTAATGCAGAGAAATATGACCCCAAGTTGTTTCCCTCCCTGGCCACACCATGGGAGGAACGTCAGGCTGAGGATAGCAGTGAAACTTATTCGCCCTAGTAGCTCGTATGTACGAGAGTTGATGGGGAATCTTTCATGTCCATGAAGCATCAGTTTCTCGTGGAGAATTTAGGGGACAAGGTCTGGGAGGTGGAGGGCTTGTCCAATGCGCTCTGAATCAGTTTTGATAAAAACAGCTACCTTTGCCCAGTCACGGGCATTACTCCCTTGTGGAAAGTAGGGGGATGTTTCTGTTACCATCAAACCTCATAAGAGCTTAAATATTGTCCAGGGTATTATATTCCACAGGGACCATCTTTTTCAGTCTGACGATGAGCTGCGCGCCAATTTAGAGCGGCGAGGTATTCTTTCCTCAGGCGTGTCCATCGGGGTCCGAGGGTGACATATTGCGCAATAAGGTAAAGATGATGGTCTACTGCTGTGACGTCAAGCCATATATCCCACCCCCAATGCAGTGCTTCAAGTGTTGGACGTTTAGCCATATGTCTTCCCGCTGTACTTCCAGCCCCACCTGTCGAGAATGCATCCCAATACGCCATGTTCCCCACCTCCCATCTGTGTCGACTGAGGAGAGCATAATTCTCCTTGCTCGCTAGACTGCAGGATTTTACAGAAAGAGAGGAAAATCATGGGCTATAACACCCTGGACCAACTGACCTACACCGAGGCTAAGAGGAAATTTGAGCGCCTACATTCTGTGGCTATGATATCCTCATACGCCACCACTACAAGAACAGCGTAGGCTTCTTCGGCTCCTCTCGTTCGGAATGGGTCCCTTGGGTCACGCCCTTCCCACGTTTCTGCCAGTGGGAAAGGTGACACCCTCCAATGGCTTAAGAACCGAAAAGCAGCTGGTCGTAATGTTTCACGCTCGTCCTCAGTCCCGGAGACTGATTCAGTGAAGTCCTCCCAGCCAGGAAAACCCAAGGAACAGCGTGAGAAATCGAAAAAGAAGACTCCAAATTACAAGGAACTTGCAGTGGCACCCACACCACCACCACCTACAAGCTCTGTGTCTTCGGACGGGGTGGAGATTCTGGCGTCCACTGAGGACCTGGATCTCGCCAGACCCTCAGACACAATGAATGTAGACTGCTCAGGCAAAACGTCGGTGGCAGCAGGAGACCCTGAGGCGTAAACTGCCTCATTGAATGTTCTATGCCTTCTCAGTCTCACGATGATGTCATCCTCCAGTGGAATTGCGGCGGTTGTTTCCACCGCCTGGCTGAGCTGCAGCAACTCTTATGCCTCACACCTGCCTTCTGCATTGCCCTCTACGAAACCGGGTTCCCGGCAATGTGGGATATTACAGGAATCATAGCGACTATAATCGAGTGTCAGGTGGAGTCTGTGTTTATGTCCTAAACTCAGTCTGTAGTGAAACTGTGCCCCTTCAGACCCCTCTTGAAGCTGTGGCTGTCAGAATACAGACGATGCAGGAAATAACTGTCTGCAATGTGTATCTTCCTCCAGATGGAGCAGCCCCTGAATGTTTTAGCTGCACTGATTGAACAACTCCATAAACATTTAGTACTTTTGGGAGATTTTAATGTCCATAATTCCTTGTGGAGTTACACCATGCTTACTGGTTGAGGCAGAGATGTCGAAACTTAACTGTCTCAAAAAAATGGTTCAAATGACTCTGAGTACTATGGGACTTAACTACTGTGGTCATCAGTCCCCGAGAACTTAGAACTACTTAAACCTAAATAACCTAAGGACATCACACACATCCATGCCCGAGGCAGGATTCGAACCTGCGACCGGACTGCGCGCTTAGAACCGCTAGACCACCGCGGCCGGCCTAACTGTCTCAGTACGACCTCTGCCTCTTAACTACTGGGGTCGCCGAACATTTCAGGGTGGCCTGATGTGGTTACTTGGTCACTGATTTATCAATTTGCAGCCCAGGACTTCTCCCATCTATGCACTGGAGAACACATGACGACCTGTGTAGTAGTGACCTCTTCCCCATCTTCCTCTCACTGCCCCGGCATCAGGCCCATGGACGCCTGCCCAGACGGGCTTTAAACTAGGCAGACTGGGAAACTTTCACCTCTGATGTCACCATTGACTCTCCCCCACATAGAAACATCGATGTGATGATTTATAAGGTGACTACTACCACAATCGTTTTGCGGCAGAAAACGCGATCCCTCCTGTTTAGGGTGCCCTCGGTGAAAGACAGTCCCTTGGTGGTCGCTGAAAGTCTCTGCGTTGGCGAGCTCTACAGCGACCCTTCCCTAGAGCACCTGATAGCCTTTAAGGTTCTCCGTGCCAGTGTACACCAGCTTATAAAACGATGGAAACAGGGAGTGTTGGGAGAGGTACGCGTTGACTGCTGGGTGCCATACGTCACCTTTCCAAGTCTGGATGAATATCTGACGCCTTTTTGGGTACCAGACCCCAACAGGTGTTCCTGGCGTTACCATCAATAGCGTGCTATGTACCGACGCAAACGGGATTGCCGAGCACTTTGCTGAACACTATGCTCTAGCCTCTGCATCAGAGAACTACCCCCTAGCCTTTTACACCGTCAAATGATGGATGGAAAGGAAAGTCCTCTTGTTCACTACATGCCACAGTAAACCCTATAACGCGCCATTTGAGGAGTAGGAGCTCCTCAGTGCACTAGCACATTGCCCCGACACATCTCCTGGGCTGGATCGGATCCACAGTCAGATGATTAAACATCTCTCGTCTGACTACAAGCAACATCTCCTTGTGATCTTCAACCGGGTCTGGTGTGATGGTGTCTTCCGCTCTCAGTGGTGGTGGAGTATCATCGTTCTGGTGCTCAAATCCGGTAAAAACCCGATTTATGTGGACAGTGATCGGCCCATTAGCCTCACCAACGTCCTTTATAAGCTGCTGGAATGTATGGTGTGTCTGCGGTTGGGTTGCGTCCTGGAGTCACGTGGCCTACTGGCTCCATGTCAGGGCAGCTTCCACCAGGGCACTCTCCCACCGATAATCTTGTGTCCCTCGAGTCTGCTATCTGAACAGCCTTTTCCAGACGCCAACACCTTGTTGCCATCTTATGTGATCCACGCAAAGCGTACGATACCACCAGGTGATATCATATCCTTTGCCACATTATACAGGTGAGTTTTCAGAGGTCAGCTCCCGATTTTTACCGAGAATTTCCTGTCGCTCCATACTTTCCGTATCCAAGTTGGTGCCTCCCATAGTTCCCGCCATATCCAGGAGAACGCGATCCTGCAGGGCTCTATATTGAGTGTATCACTATTTTAAGTGGCCATTAACAGTTTATCAGAAGCTGCAGGGCCTGTCCTTCCCACCCTGCCTGTTTGCACAGAACTACTGGATTTCGTACTGCTCCACCAGCACTGGTGTTGCTGAGCGGCGCCTACAGGGAGCCATCCACAAGGCACAGTCATTGGCTCTCGCCCATGGCTTCCAGTTTGCGGCTGCTACATCATGTTTCATGCACTTCTGTTGGCGTTGTATCGTTCATCCGGTACCACAACTTTACCTTCATGACGATCCACTTACTGTAGTGGAGACATATCGATACTTAGGATTAGTTTTTGACGCCCGATTGACTTGGCTACCTCACTTTCGTCAGCTTAAGTAGAAGTGCTGGCAGCATGTCAATGCCTTCCGCTGCCTGAGAAACACTAACTGGGGTGCGGATCGCTCTACTTTGCTGCAGCTCTACAAAGCCTTTGTTCAATGCCGAGTCGACTATGGGAGTCTGGTTTATGGTTCATTAGCGCCCTCAGTGTGGTATATTCTGGACCCAGTGCACCACTGTAGCTTTGGCCTACCAACAGGAGCTTTTAGAATGAGTCCAGTGACCAGTGTCCTGGTGAAGGCTAGAGTCCCTCCATTGCAGATCCGTTGTGCAGAACTGCTCACCAGCTACATTGCACACATTCGTAGTTCTCCTGATCATCCGAATTACCACCTCCTTTTTCCATCTACAGCAGTTCATCTCCCGCATCGGCGGACCAGGTCAGGGCTAACGATTGCAGTTCGCATCTGATTCCCTGTGTCCCAACTGGAGTCCTTCCCTTTACCACCTTCATGGTGTACACCTGGTGTGAACCTTTCCCATGACCCTAAGGACTCATTTCCTCCTGCCACTCTCTGCCGTCACTTCCTGTCGATTCTTGATATGTTCCGGGCCTCTGAAGTGGTTTACACCGATGGCTCGATGGCTGAGGGCCATGTTGTCTTTGCCTATGTCCAAGAGGACACTTTGAACAGTATTCCTTGCCCAATGGCCGCAGCGTATTCACTGCAGAGGTGCTGGCCATCTCTCGTGCACTTCAGTAGATCTATTCATGCCCCAGGGACTCTTCTGTGAACTGACTCCTTGAGCAGCTGACAAGCTATCGACCAGTGCTACCTTCGCCATCCTTTGGTAGCATTAATCCAGGAGTCCATCTGTGCCCTGCACTGGACCCGTCGTTCAGTGGTGTTTGTATGGTCCACATCTTGGTATGCCCAGAAACGAACTTGCCAACAGGCTGGCTAAACAAGCTACACGGAAATTGCTTCTGAAGATGGACATCACTGAACGTTACCAGCGTTCTGACTCACGCCATAGGGTTTTTCGGCTTTGGGAGACGGAATGGCATAACAGTACACACAACAAACTGCATGGCATTAAGGAGACTATGAATGTGTGGAAGTCTTCCATGTGGGCCTGTCACATGGAATCAGTTGTCCTCTGTCAGCTCCGCATTGACCACGCCTGGGCGGCCCACGGCTACCCCCTGCACCATGAAGATCCGCCTGAGTGTCAGTGCAGCGCCCAGTTGATAGTGGTCGATATTCTGGTGCACTGTCCCACTTTCACTGCCCAGCAGCGAAATCTTTGGTTACCAGACTCTTTGCCACTAATTTTATCTTATGACGCCAGATCAGCTAATTTACTTTTATGTTTCATTCATGAGGGTGGGTTTTATAATTTGATCTAAGCTTGAGCACATGTCCATAGGCTCTCTGTGTCCTACACTGTAGTGCTTCTAGGGTGGAGGTTTTAATGTGTTACAGAGTGGCTGGCTTCTCCTTTTTTATTCTCATGGTCAGCCAGCCATGGTAATCTGCTTTGCTGTTTTAATCTGTTCATCCTGCTTCTTGCATTTCTGTGGTTTTCTTAACCTCTTTTGTCCATTTACATTTTTGTTGCCCTTCATTGTTCTTCTGGTTTTTCCTTTCATTCCGTTTTGAGTTGTCAGTCTCGTTTGTTCTATTTTTACACTTGTGGCATGTTTTATTCGGAACAAGGGCCTGATGACGTTCTAGTTTGGTCACTTCCCCCCTCTTTTAACCAAACCAACAAACCATCCTGTCGTAGGGATGTAGCGTCTCTGTTATTCTCGTGCTAGTACGTCACTGCGATTCCCATGGGAGTTCCGACGTAATGTTCATTGATACTGAAACAACTATAACAGCAGTTGTGCCCTTAGACATAACAATATACCGCGAAATTATATATGGTGTCCATTGGGGACTAACATTTCCAAGAATATTCTGTACACATTCACATTTTATATTTGTATGGTTTCATGACAACTTTCTATATTTATTAGTAATATTTCGTTGGGGTATTGTGGTTAATAATTAAGCTTTTATAGTTAAATCAAAAATTTATGCCTATTGTGATCCATATTTTATGATCACAAGATTACGTTACCTTAGGGATAATAGTGAATTGTTTACCAGAGCTCATATCCAAAAGGGCACATTCAGATTGTGATGGTGGAATTTAAAAAATTTTGGATCCAGAAGGTTAATACTTATGTTTCCTTGAACTTAAGCTCTTGATCTGAAAGGATCCTGATAAGGTTGGTTTTGTTGGCTTTCCTCAACCATTTAATGATGCAGTTAAGTTAGTTTCGAAGAAAAACCTATTCCTATTTTATCAAATTATTCATTTTATTATTTGTCTCATGTCCATGATTTCGTACTTTCTTTAGCTCTATGGGTAAATTTTCTTTGATTTCCTTATTTATATTTTTTCTCTTGTGCTTTTTCTATTTGTATAATACTATATTAGGTATTTATATGTAATATCTTCTAGATGATCATAAATTTCAAGTGAATTTTTCTTAGGTACTTTACGTTCTGCTACTCGAATTATTTCATAGGAGGTTGGTTTGGCTTTGATTTTATTTTCTGTAACTACTTTAATTGGCATGTTAAATATATATGATTTTATAAATCATAAACTTTCTTGATGATGTATTTTTACTTCTCTTATGACTAGTTTGCCTTGGATCATGTTTAGCTGAAACTAATTGCACTCTTTCGATTTTGCTGAATGTGAATCTGAATTAATTTTAAAGTTTAATATTGATTTTAGGGTAGGTAGGACTGACCTAATTACTCTGACAGAGTACACCAGGATTGTTTCTGAAAATATACTTGAAAATCGACATTGGCTTTATTATGGTAACTTAATAGATTTAGCTTTAATGCCTTTTTTTAAATCTGTCTCAGAATTTTTTAAATTATCTGTCGTGACTTAAAGATCTTAATGGTTTTATTAATTTTGTGAATTTTTTTGAGAATTGCAGGCCTAATATAAGAGTTAAACTACTGATTTTATGTTTTCAGATCATATACATTCACCAACTCGTAAGCTAATTAACTTACATGAAAATCCATACCTTGATAAATATATTTCATGCATTTTCTACACAATGTAAGCTGCAAAATAGGAAAAAGACGTTAGAATATTTCTTGTAATATTGTGGGGCTCTTCTACTGGTCATTTTCCAATTCATGTTAGTGAATATATAATTATTGCTATAATTCAGACACAAATTTGAATCATACAATAAAACTGAGAAATTCACATTGCCATTTCATTATAATATGGTAAAGTTATCACAATGAAACTGGTAGAAATAGACCATTAACTCCTCCTACCTTCTTCCATATTGATTACAAAGTAGCATAAAGAAATAATAAGTATCACTATGGCTAAACATACCCCGATATTATAAGAGGACTGACTTATAAAAGAACTACCTGTCTCCAAAGCGATTAATTAAACATAATATAATCAATAATGATGTAATCAACACACATGTAACTTAGACCTTCGATGTAAAGTATGGGTGGAATGCAAAATTCAGTATTTCATTTTAGTCCTAACGGTTTAATTGATACAGTTTGGTATAGAAAGGATACAGCTGCAATGACAAATGGTAGTAGAACATGGAATGTGTAAAATCGGTTTGATGTTGCATCACTTACAGCAAATTACCCTCAACATTACTGAACATATACTGTTTCTACATGTAGAGTGCTGATGAGGAAATGCAAAAGCTGTTGCTCGTCAGAAAAGTAGTTGTCTTTAAAGTATCTCATAAACACAGCAGCTGTAACTAAGGATAGATCATTCCAAGTATATATGTAATAGTTAAAATTTTATGTATCCCCTTAAGAAGAAGAAGATGCACACTATGGTATTATCGAAGTCAGGCACTAATCAAGTGTGATTTATACATGTGGGCATACAAATTATTATAATGTTAGATAAACTGGATAATTTATTCAAGAGAAAGACCTTCGCAGATTTAGCAAGTCGATTTGGCTTGCCATTGATTGATTGAGAAGTTGGATGTTCTCCTGAGGGTACTATGTCACTTGGAGACTAAGGCAGGGTTTGTGCAGCACTAACAACAAGCAGAAGAAACTGTTGCTGAAATATAAGTCCATGGTGGTTTGCCATGAAGAGCATCATAACGAAGCATAGAATGTCGTCGATGTATCTTTGTGCTGTAAGAATGTCTGGACGACACCCAAAGGTGCCCTGGTAAGAAATGATGTGGTAATCCTGACCTTCACTCCTGTCCATCAGGTCACATGGTTGACGAAAATAAGGTTGGCGTCCTACCATTGTCACAGCCTCCTTCAGACATGTCTCAAACAGTCTTCGGGGCTCAGCTGGAAGCTGGACTAATCACCAAAGATAATTACACTACTATCGCTGGGATTCCAGACCGAAGACGTGTCTGGAAGCATCCCAGACGCCAGTGGGACAACAACCTGAATGTTATTCACCTCAAAGCACGAAAACCAGTAGTGATGGATTGGGGTGCCATTTATTTCCACAGCAGGACCTGTATGATGGTCATCAGCGACACCTGTTAAAGCACTGTGGTTCGTTGATGATTTTCTATGAATTTTTTCCCTTTATGGAAATCCATTGTGGTCTTGTATTTAAGCAGCATAATACCTACTTTAACATGGCTAGAGTTGCTGCTCCGTATCTTTGTGGATGTCGAACACTACCTTGTCTACCAATGCAGTTGGATCCCTCCAAAATGGAGAACGTTTGGAGCACTATTGGCGAGATACTCCCACCATCTCGTTATTTGGGCGATTTAATGCGCCAGTTAGACAAAATTTGGCACGATATGCTTTTGGAGACCATCCATCAATCCTATCAATGTCAAGTTGAATAACTGTTCACTTAAGGGACAGAGGTGGGAAAACGCGTTACTGACTTGCTATATCTGTGAAGCTCCTACTCTTGAATGAATCATCCTATTTTTATGAAAGTGTAATCATTTGTTTGTCTGTAGACCACACCTAACAATTTATGTCCATTTGGATAATTCATTTTGTTGCATTAAGATGTATACAAACCATAAGAAATTTTCATATTACTTATAAGTAAATTAAAAAATACAAGTAAAAAGAGTAGAACGTTTTCCTGACATACAGTATGTAACTTACATTCTTCTTTTTCTTCCTCTTCTACTTTACTTACCACAGTGTCAAATGAAACCTCTTTGTGAATGATGTTAGTATTTATAGAGCCATACATACTGTTGATGATAGTATTAGTTGTTTGTGAGAAGCTTTCACAATATTCATTTTCCGATTCTCCTTCTTGTCTTGGTCTTCTTCTTCTTATGCATTCCCTTTCTCTTCCGACATTACATGCTGCTGCATACGATGTTTATTACTTTTCCTTAAGTATGATCAAATAGTTATTTCTATACTACCTAAATCTACAAGGTATACTTCATTATTGCCAACCAATATATTGAGCTTCAAAGAATACGTATCCATAAATGGAATGAAACATGGCGAATCTGATGATTCCACGGTCTTACATCCACATAGCACTGCAGGCCAGAACTAAGGTACGTGTAGTAGCATCATTGCAGAATTAACCTCGATAAATGTGACAGTCAATGTGCAGGACGTTAATAATTGGAAGTTTTACTTGATATTCTGGTGTCTTTAAAGTTTATTTTTCAATTACATTTCCCCCTAAACCCATAACTCACCCAAAATTGTTTTCAGCTTAATATTAACATTTACATTAGACCATATCTCGCTACTTTTGAGTTTTATTCAACCCGGTTCTTCTGTTAGACGCAGATATTCTTCTGGTTTTCCTTGTATTCATTCTGGAAGTTCTGCGATTCTCCTCCTCAAAAACGTGGAAAGAATGTCATGAAATACATAACGTCCATGTTTTAAAGCAACTCTCGCCAGAATTTCCTGATCGCTTATCTAATTATAAAAGGAGACGTTACTGTTTCCTGACATAATATGTGGTAAGGAAATGTAACCAAAAGAGTTGAGTATAGCAATTGTGTGTTTCATGGGACAAATTTAGCCTATCGTTAAAGACAACAGTTATAATCGAGTTTATATCTGGTAAGTTAAACATTACATCACATTCGATGTGATAGCGTGTCTATAGGCTAAAAGACTTGCTAAAGTATGTAAAGCTCAATAACCTCAAACTTTTAGCTGACTGAAAACTATTGTAGCCACTCTTTGATGTACAGATTTCCAGACACCTCACCATTGGCAGGGAAGGTGGTAAACTGCTAAAGTTGTTGAAGTAGTAAACAGCATTACCCTCCATCTTTTAATATGCCCAATAGGAACCAGGTTCACTTTCTGCCTGGAGGTTAACAGTTGTACTCTGACCTTATAGACATTCTGTGAAAAGTATCCCTCAAAAACACACACATAAAATGTATTTTCATTCTTTTAGTTAATCTTCTATGTCAATATTAGCAAGCATTCTCGCCGACAGAATGGTTAAAGAGAAAATATTTTTGTAAAATGTGGACCAAATCCTCTATTTGAATATGGCGATACCAGCCTATACACATTGTTAACTGGCCGGTTGGTATTGACGTAGGTATGAATTTGAACTACTGTAATGTGAGGAATCTCGGCATTGACAATAGTGTAGAAAGTGAATTGGAAAGTATTGTAGACGGTGTGTCAAACGTAACACACGAACAAAGGCAAGGCCTGTATGAAGTGATAATGACAAACCAGCATTTGTGGAAGGATATAAATGCAAGTTGCATGTAGTTCCGCACAAACCATTCTTCGTGAGACCGTATATTATACCGCTGTCCAAAAAGGAAGCAGTACAACGGGAGGTAGATAAGATGATCGAATGGGGAGTGATTGAAAGAAGTACGAGTCCATACAATAACGGTTTGGTCATTGTAGCAAAACGGGATGGTAGTGTGCGTATTGTGATTGACGCACGCACGTTGAATAGGGTCGTTCAACGCGAAACAGACAGACCAGAGAGTATGGAGGAGATTTTGCAACGTTTTCATGACGTTAAGTTCATGACTAGCCTCGATCAGACGGCTAGTTACTGGCAAATAGAACTCGAAGAAGAATCTAGGCCATACACCGCCTTCTTGTTTGCGGGCAGGTGTTATCAGTATAAAGTACTGCCGTTCGGAATTGATATATCTGTGTCCGTATTCATCAGGGCCCTAGATAAAGTGCTAGGACCGGCTTTGAGTTCAAGATTAACTGTATATGTTGACGACGTATTGTTGGCCAATGCCACTTGGCATGACCAATGTGACCTGTTAGATGAAGTTTGTAGAGGACTGCGCCGTGGCGGAATGACTCTACGAGGTGCATTCAAGTTCTAAGGCCTCCGATTTTTTTTTCTAATTAACTACTCATCCGAAATCGATGAAACTGGCGTTATTTCTCGACGTAATCGCCCTGCAGACGTACACATTTTTCACAACGCTGACACCATGATTCCACGGCAGCGGCTGGTGAATGTGCGGCCACAGAGTGTGTCTTTCATTCTTGGAAAAAGCCAAAAGTCACTAGGAGCCAGGTCAGGTGAGTAGGGAGCATGAGGAATCACTTCAAAGTTGTTATCACGAAGAAACTGTTGCGTAACGTTAGCTCAATGTGTGGGTGTGTTGTCTTGGTGAAACAGCACACGCGCAGCCCTTCCCAGACGTTTTTGTTGCAATGCAGGAAGGAATTTGTTCTTCAAAACATTTTCGTAGGATGCAGCTGTTACCATAGTGCCCTTTGGAACGCAATGGGTAAGGATTACGCCCTCGCTGTTCCAAAACATGGACACCACCATTTTTTCAGCACTGGCGGTTACCCAAAATTTTTTTGGTGGCAGTGAATCTGTGTGCTTCCATTGAGTCATTCGGCGATTCCCCAAAACTAATCTCTCCGCTTTCTCGATCGTGTCGTGAGGCCGGCTTGTGCGAGCCTGAGGTTGTTTTAGTTTGTTGTCACACGATGTTCTGCCTTCATTAAACTGTCGCACCCACGAACGAACTTTCGACACATCCATAACTCCGTCACCACATGTATCCTTCAACTGTCGATGAAATTGAATTGGTTTCAAACCACGCAAATTCAGAAAACGAATGATTGCACACTGTTCCAGTAAGGAAAACGTCGCCATTTTAAGTATTTAAAACAGTTCTCATTCTCGCCGCTGGCGGTAAAATTCCATCTGTCGTACGGTGCTGCCATCTCTGGGACGTATTGACAATGAACGCGGCCTCATTTTAAAACAATGCGCATGTTTCTATCTCTTTCCAGTCCAGAGAAATAAAATCGGAGGCCTTAGAACTTGAATGCACCTCGTAAAGCTAAAGAAATGCGAATTTGTGAAGCAGGAACTGAAAGATTTAGGGCATGTAATTACTACTGCTGGTATTACGAAGGACCCAGAGAAAGTAGAGGCAATAAAGAATTGTCCTCCACCCAAGTCTAGGAGACAGTTAAAAAGTTTTCTAGGGCTCACAGGATTTTACCGTAAATTTTTAAAAGGACAAGTGTTTAATGATGAAAATTTGAATAACCTCTTACGCAAAAATGTTCCGTTTGTGCGGACTGACGGGTGTCAGGCCGCTTTCGAGAGATTAAAAGACGAGTTGTTAACATCTCATATACTATTTCATCCTGATTTATCGCTACCCTTCCATCTGGGAACGGATTCGTCGAATTACGGGTTGGGGTTAGAACTGTTCCAAGAAGTTGGTAAAGGAGAGGATAAAGAACACCGGACGATAGCGTTCGCGAGTCGAACTTTATCAAAAAGTGAGCGAAACTACACGATTTCTGAGAAGCAGTGTCTCGCAATTGTGTGGGGATTCAAGAAGTTCAAAGGTTACCTATGGGACCGTAAGGTGATTATTCCTACGGACCATAAGGCGCTCACTGATCTGAAAGATTGTAAACTACTTCACGAAAGACTGACTAGGTGGTCGCTGTATTTACAGCAATTCAACTATGACAACTGTTACGTAAAAGGGACCGGTTGCCCGAGTCTAATCAAGATGTATTGAAAGATGAGTCAGATGGAGTGGTCAAATTATACTATTTTAAAGAAGTTGAGGTACGTAAATTAATAGTGAACATCTGTAAGAATCTACGTCGTCATCAGAACGAGGTCGGTTATTTAAATATGGTGAAAACCCGATATGACGAAAGGAGTCCAGAAGGAGAGTAATTAAGGAAGTATTAGAAGATATACGATCATATCTTGTACATAAGTAAGGGTGAAGATAGTAATATTTGACGGGTATGCTGGCCCACCAAATACGTCACGGAAATAATAGACTACTACCATTTGGTGTATGGTCACTGTGGACCAAAGAAATGTATGGAAAAGCTGAGTGCAGTAGTGCATTTTAACAACATGTTAAAACGCGTTACTGACAGAATGAAAACTTGCGATTTATGGCAGAAGGTGAAGGTTACCAACTGTACGAGTCGTGGTCCTATTCTAAGTATAAAGCGTAACGACACCTTTGAATTACTGTGCGTGGACTTGTACGGACCTTTGTCCAAGTTATCAAGAAACTTTGCCTACATTTTAGTAGTGCTAGAAGCTTTTTCCAACTTCATCAAACTATACCCGATTAGGAAAGCTACAGCCAAAGCGGTCTATAGCAAGCTTGTGAACGATTATTTTGTTCATATTGGTAAGCCCAAGGCGATTCTATCAGACAATGGGGCACAATTTACTTCTAAGTTGTGGAGTGAAGGCTTGGAAAGTAATGGGTCGGGGTGATCCATATTTCAGCTCATTGCCCGCCTGGGAATCCCGCTGAGAGGTATATGCGCGAACTAGGTCGACTTAGTCGTACCTATTGCCATCACAACCATAGGGCATGGGGCAAATATGTAGCAGAATTTGAGAGAATTATGAACACCTTGCGACATGAATCTACGGGATTTTCTCCAGAGGAAATCCTGCTGGATGACAGAAGTAAAAGTTTAGTGGAAGAGATAATCAAATTCCCTTCACGGAATGACATTAGTATTGGTGTGAATAAAGATCGTTTGCGTGAAGTAATGAAGCTAAAAGCCGATGCTCGGATACGTCGTCATGACGCTAAAGCGCGTTTTGCTAAGTTTGCAATCGGAGACTTAGTACTCGTAAAAGCTCATGAGAAATCGAGCGAGATAGACAATGAAATATTTAAATTTAAGTTTGTTTATAATGGACCATATAAAGTCATTGGTATACCTCACATAAATGCTTATTGCTTAGAGTATCCAAGCTCTGGAAAACTATTAGGTATACGGAACATTGTAGACTTGAAATTGTACCGACCAAGGATTGATTAATACCACAGAATGGGTAATTTGTACAGTATGTATATATAGAGTGTAATATTTAGCGATTTGCTAGATTGCCATGCTTTTGTCTGACCAAGAGGACATTAAAGAAGTTGTAATTAATATGTAATTAATTTTGATTAAATGATGTAAGAGTAGCTGATTCTTAATCATTTGAAAAATCCAAGCTGCTATTTAAAGTTTTCAGCTGAGTCACAGTAGATTCAGGAATGTAAATATGATTTTGTAACTAGGTGTAAGATTTCATAAATATGTGATTTACTAGTCATTGCCGATGTACTTAGACGCTGTTTTAAGTTTCACGCTAGTACATGCGTATGATGATGGACAGTGTTCAGTTATCCACTGTGATAGTGTTAATGGACTCCTTGAGATTACTCGGGAGTGAGTTTTCCCGAAAGAATTCAGTGAAACGGACGTTCAATCAACCAAGAATGAAGACTGGAAGCTCGTAAAGTTTTAGAACTGTGTAGCAGAACTCAGCTTTTCAAACTGTTCCAATTTCATAACTAAAATTACAGCAACTTAGCATGAACATTTGTTGCTCATTGTTCCAATTGCATTACCAAGCAAGGTCCCTTCCTTTTCCGGAATGAACCCGAGTGTCGTTGAAATTCAAACGCCAGCATTAAAGTAATATCATTCCATTTCACTGTGTTAATTTCAAAGTTCAGTTAAAGTATTCATAGCTGGCTACAATATTTAGATTACACAAGCACAAATTAAGAGTGCGAGTTTTGTTACCATATTTTAGCTTACCTGTGACTGCAGCTCAGCTTGGTACGTACTAAATTTTACTATTGTTAATTGTTCAGAATCATTTATTTCAAGTTCAAAGTTAAATCTCTTATTTCTAAATTGCGTAGATTCATGTAGCTTTTGAAGTGATTGTTGAGGTAGCCCAAGACTAACCTTATTTTATTTAATTTCGACGTGCTTCAGAAACAAAGCTCACTATTAATTTCAGTCACTAAATTTACTTTCAATTTTCCGGTTTTATTAATTCTTTTGCTAAATTAAGTCAGAGTGTAGCGAAATTTATTACTTCTGACAAACATTCAGTTTTCACACTACACGTGTCAACCTTCAGTTGCCACGCTTCTAGTGCTAATTATATGTGTAATAACCTTTCTTTTTCAGTTACTATATTAATTGTCCATAGGACTGGCGACCGTAATTTCCCCCATATCTCAAATATCTAATTACCGCTAGTTAATTGTTAACGTAACGGCCGCACATTAACTTTCTTTATTAACTTTACCCCTTTTCAAAATTAATCTCCACCAGTTCCATTTGCATTTATCCTTTCATTTAGATGTAACGCTTTCCTCCCTTTTCACCTACAGACTAACTTCGGTGACGATTGCTTTTCCCAAATTTCCATTACGTACATGCGGTTTAATTTTTCACTGTCATTAAGGTCGATAAGTGAGGGGGAGGTTACACCCCAATTATATCTCTTTCTCTTCATGAAGTGCTATTGCTTTTGCTTCCATTGTATGATAATTACTTAACGTCTCATTCAGCTATTCTTTATTTATTTCTTTATTTTTTCCCCGCAGCTTTTGTATCATAAACAGCCTCAGCTCTTTTCATGACACTTCCAGCTACTCCTTTAATCACTGAGAACCCAGTAAAAATTACAATGAGAGATAATATTCCAAGTTTTGTGAGCATTCGTATTATCTGCACTCTCTGCTTTTTGCTTTCAGAGTAACTTGTGAAGCATTTATACATGCCATCTTCTTATCTGCTATATAACTACTACCTAGCTTTATACTGTTTAGACTACATCAGACTGTTTTATTTCTCATGTATATAAAATTCTCTGCATTCCTCTTGTTCTTCATTATGTTTTCCACACGAGTACTCTTTATAACTTTCGCGTCTCGTACACCAGTCACTGTCAAAACAGCTGCGTTTTCACAGAGCTTACCGTATCTTGCGTTCACTATTCACCATACTTTTAAGTCAGAGTGTGTTCTGCTCAGTGATCGTCTGACAAACAGCGTGGCTACGTTGCAGAAGTAATGTCGTGGTTCTAATGGATTAACTCCAACATCTCTTTTATACAGTCATGTTATAAAATTCATTCCTGGACTGCAAGTTTATGTATTTCCTTCGGAAAATTGTGAATACCAAATTTAAGGAGGAATTCGCGTTGTTTCTTCTGCTTCTCTTCATTGTTCTTCTCTTGAATTTCGCCTGATGCGACATGTAATAGAATCTATAAAATGTTCTTATGTATTTGTGGCTGCAAGGCACATGAGTCCATAGGGTCTGTCCAGATGCGATTCAAAAAGCATGCGGTTCAGCTTCTTATCAGTGCAATTACTAACGACATTGAATTACACCCATAGATTCGCGAACATGGTTAACTATTGAAAGCTTAACATTGAGGACTATTTCATATTCGAACTGCGTAAGACGCGACCTGTATAAACACCGTTTGTCAAATACTTTCACTAACTATTATCTGAAAACGTGCGTTACAGTTTCTACACACATCAAAAAAGGTTTTGTATCACCTCAGTTCCCAGAACTCCAGAAGATAGACGTTAACTGTGGATACTGTATCACAGACACAGTCCCTTTCACTGTTTTGCCGGCCGAAGTGGCCGTGCAGTTAAGGGCGCTGCAGTCTGGAACCGCAAGACCGCTACGGTCGCAGATTCGAATCCTGCCTCGGGCATGGATGTGTGTGCTGTCCTTAGGTTAGTTCGGTTTAACTAGTTCTAAATTCTAGGGGACTAATGACCTCAACAGTTGAGTCTCATAGTGCTCAGAGCCATTTGAACCATTTGAGCCTTTCTCTGTTTACAGAAGTCACTAAACCCGCCCAAAGACGTAATGAAGCCAGCATGAGCAGCGCCTATTACACGGAGTTCTAGGCGCTTCAGTCCGGATCTGCGCGACTGCAACGGTCCCAGGTTAGAATCCTGCCTCGGGCATGGATGTGTGTGATGTACTTAGGTTAGTTAGGTTTAAGTAGTTCTAAGTTCAAGGCGATTGATGAACCCAGATGTTAAGTCCGACAGACGATCAGTTCCAGTCATTCCACTAGTAAGGCGGTATACGGTCTGTGTTGTCTGTAGTTCAGACATGCCTAGACTTTCAATACTGCGGTTCGATCGCGTCCGCATTGTTAATTTGTGCAAGAAAGGGCTGTGAACAAGGGAAGTGTCCAGGCGTCTCGGAGTGAACCAAAGCGATGTTGTTCGGACATGGAGGAGATACAGAGGGACTGGAACTGTCGATGAAATGCCTCGCTCAGGCCAGCCAAGGGCTACTACTGCAGTGGATGACCGCTACCTACGAATTATGGCTCGGAGGAACCCTGACAGTAAGGCCACCATGTTGAATAATGCTTTTCGTGCAGCCACAGGAAGTCGTGTTAGGACTCAATCTGTGCGCAAGAGGGCTTCATGATGCAGAGCTTCACTCCCGACGTCCATGGCGAGGTCCATCTTTGCAACCACGACACCATGCAGCGCGGTACAGATGGGCCCAAACAGCATGCCGAATGGACCTCTCAGGATTGGCATCAGGTTCTCTTCACCGAAGAGTGTCGCATATACCTTCAAGCAGACAATCGTCGGAGACGTGTTTGGAGGCAACCCGATCAGGCTATACGCCTTAGACTCATTGCCCAACGGGTGCAGCAAAGTGGAACTTCCTTGCTGTTTTATGTGCGGCCGAAGTACGCTGCTCGTGGTCAAGGAAGACGCCTTTACGGCTGTAAGATACGTGAATGTCATCCTCCGACAGATAGTGCAACCATCTCAGTAGCATATTGGGGAGGCAGCCGTCTTAATGGACCACAATTCACGACCCCATCGTGCACATCTTGTGACTCACATCCTTCAGGAAAACGACTTCGCTCGACTAGTGACCTGCATGTTCTCCAGACATTAACCCCATCGAACATGCCTGGGATAGATTGAAAAGGGCTGTTTATGGACGACGTGACCCATCAACCACTCTGAGCGATCGACGGCGAATCGCCGTTGATGAGTGGGATAATCTGGACCAACAGTGCCTTAATGAACTTTAGGATAGTATGCCACGACAAATAGAAGTATGGATCAATGCAAGAGGACCTACTACTGGGTATTATAAGTAGCGGTCTGTGGAACAGTCTGTATCACCATCTCTCGAGGTCTCGCTGTATGGTGGTACAGCAGGCGATGTGTTGTTTTCATGAGCCACAAAAATAGTGGAAATGATGTTTATGTTGATCTCTATTCCAATTTTCAGTACAGGTTTCAAAACTCTCGGAATCGAGATGATGCAAAACTTATTTTCATTTGTGTATAATTGCTCACAATCTCGTTACCTTATTTGATTCATTGTTTATTAAATATAGGGGTTCGGCCTAATTATTCATTCAGTCTATTACTTACTGCAACCGTGGGTGAAGACAACTTAGCACAAAGGGTAACGCATAGGGAGGGAACAGGCAATCATAGGCGATAAGTGACTAGAAGCAACTGTTCCAAACACTGACAAGATAAAAAAAACACCAGGGATTCTCATTCAGTTAGTTACTCAATCGGTGTTTCTTCCGGAGATGAATATGTTACGGTTTGCATTGCTGGGTGGAGTCAGGTTAAAAAGTACTATGATGAAAAATGTGTTAGTATTTCATTCTTAAAGGTACCATTTATTACAGATTTCCATTAGTTCCCGTAGGAAAACAAAATTTATACATCAAATTTCACGCAGTGAGGTGCGCTTAAGTTTGATATGTAAGCTCTCTCGTACCTATAAATAGGATAGGGAGAAAAACATGTTGCTGTGGAGTTATGGTGCTTCTCAAACACAACTTTCCTGCTCTTGCTCCCATACAGTGGTTAATGGGTACTAACTATTTTGCACTCACCGTAGCTAATGGAGTCTGAATGGAAGTGGCGGAAGCAATTAGTACATACTCACAGAATATCACGGACAGACTTAGTACATGTAAGGCATTAGTCCTAGCAAACATACACACGAATGCTTGGTTAGCCTGCCACGAAATTCTTAAGAATGACCATCGCTCATTAACTGTGCATCCAGTGCCAAGTGGGTTATTGTCAGTCACTTAAAAAGTTATATACTCATCATGTTCTATTGTGCTTGGGTTATTATGACAGACAGTTTCCCATGAAATTCAGCTAGAACGATCATTGTTCATTTAACGTTCAAGGAAACCAGGTAGGTGATTGAAAATCAACGGCAAAATTACATACTGACAAGATTGGCCCTTCTAGGAATATTAAAGAAGACCGCACACAGAACACAGGCATATCTTAAACTTAGCCAACTTCTGAAGCAGGTGGTCCTTTTTCTATGCACTAATGCTCTCGCTGGAGCGTGGAGGGAAAGATCAAGCTAGATAAAACAAATAAAATCAAATAGTCTCACATGCAAGACTTACTTAAAGATCTTAAACCGAAAAAAATGCATGAAAGTGATTTCTCTTTGTTACAAACTCTGCGAACACCTGGCGGCCTGAAGGACAACGGGTGAGTACAATATCAGAAACAAAATACACTCCTGGAAATTGAAATAAGAACACCGTGAATTCATTGTCCCAGGAAGGGGAAACTTTATTGTCACATTCCTGGGGTCAGATACATCACATGATCACACTGACAGAACCACAGGCACATAGACACAGGCAACAAAGCATGCACAATGTCGGCACTAGTACAGTGTATATCCACCTTTCGCAGCAATGCAGGCTGCTATTCTCCCATGGAGACGATCGTAGGGATGCTGGATGTAGTCCTGTGGAACGGCTTGCCATGCCATTTCCACCTGGCGCCTCAGTTGGACCAGCGTTCGTGCTGGACGTGCAGACCGCGTGAGACGACGCTTCATCCAGTCCCAAACATGCTCAATGGGGGACAGATCCGGAGATCTTGCTGGCCAGGGTAGTTGACTTACACCTTCTAGAGCACGTTGGGTGGCACGGGATACATGCGGACGTGCATTGTCCTGTTGGAACAGCAAGTTCCCTTGCCGGTCTAGGAATGGTAGAACGATGGGTTCGATGACGGTTTGGATGTACCATGCACTATTCAGTGTCCCCTCGACGATCACCAGTGGTGTACGGCCAGTGTAGGAGATCGCTCCCCACACCATGATGCCGGGTGTTGGCCCTGTGTGCCTCGGTCGTATGCAGTCCTGATTGTGGCGCTCACCTGCACGGCGCCAAACACGCATACGACCATCATTGGCACCAAGGCAGAAGCGACTCTCATCGCTGAAGACGACACGTCTCCATTCGTCCCTCCATTCACGCCTGTCGCGACACCACTGGAGGCGGGCTGCACGATGTTGGGGCGTGAGCGGAAGACGGCCTAACGGTGTGCGGGACCGTAGCCCAGCTTCATGGAGACGGTTGCGAATGGTCCTCGCCGATACCCCAGGAGCAACAGTCTCCCTAATTTGCTGGGAAGTGGCGGTGCGGTCCCCTACGGCACTGCGTAGGATCCTACGGTCTTGGCGTGCATCCGTGCGTCGCTGCGGTCCGGTCCCAGGTCGACGGGCACGTGCACCTTCCGCCGACCACTGGCGACAACATCGATGTACTGCGGAGACCTCACGTCCCACGTGTTGAGCAATTCGGCGGTACGTCCACCCGGCCTCCCGCATGCCCACTATACGCCCTCGCTCAAAGTCCGTCAACTGCACATACGGTTCACGTCCACGCTGTCGCGGCATGCTACCAGTGTTAAAGACTGCGATGGAGCTCCGTATGCCACGGCAAACTGGCTGACACTGACGGCGGCGGTGCACAAATGCTGCGCAGCTAGCGCCATTCGACGGCCAACACCGCGGTTCCTGGTGTGTCCGCTGTGCCGTGCGTGTGATCATTGCTTGTACAGCCCTCTCGCAGTGTCCGGAGCAAGTATGGTGGGTCTGACACACCGGTGTCAATGTGTTCTGTTTTCCATTTCCGGGAGTGTACATCAAAGAACCCCATATAAAGTTAACAAAAATCAGTAGACTATAACTCACTGTAATATGAATTTGTCACCCAATAAATGCATCGATGGAATCACCTGATTAACTTCGTTTTGATGGTCTGAAGTGAGTGAAATGGATTGGGCAAAATCCTAAACTCTAACCACGGAAGTTACTGGGGCACTAATAACAAAAGGTGGCCACAAATAATTTTAAGTATGATGGTTCAGAAAGCGAATGGATCAAGAGTTTAACTACACTATTCCTCATGTTGTGAGTACGCCAATCAACGTGATGGAAACACACAAAGAGTTCATACCTCCTCTCAGCCAAACAGATACTGAATGCTGAAAGTCGTTCAAGGACAAGGAAAGATGCCCTACCAACCCAGGTTATCCCACAGCTCTAGCTTTAAAAGTTCCTCCCAAGTTTTAGGTTGGCATGAAAACCCAAGTAAAGCATTTGTCTCCGCCCTACGCGTGCTATACCCACGTAAACACAAACAAACCTCTCACTCTCTCCATAACTAATAGCAACAAATTATGGTAGGAAAAGAATGCACATAGCAAAATAAGTAAATAAACACATTAATACATTAATGTCCATCCCTCCACCATAGGCTCTCGGTACCTAAACAAAATACAATGAAAACCAGTAGATCATTGCAAATGAAGAACGGGATATTTCGAGGAAAGCAAGTGACGGAACCATCAACTTCGTCTCACTATCTCCAAACAGAATGACATACATTATATCCGGTCCCTTATACTGTGGAAGAGTTAACCTCCGCCTTCACAAAAATCGTTTCGTATATACACACACATATATATATATATATATATATATATATATATATATATATATATATATATATACCTTCAGTAGTACATGTAACTTTCTAGCTAATATTTATTAATACAAACACACACACACACACACACACACACACACGCACTTTCAGTAAAAGATGTATCACCTTCTAGAATAAGTATCTGAAATATTGAATGATGTGGATACTTCATATATTCAAGTAAGGAGAATCTAACATCACCCAATTCCGCAGTATTGTATTAAGTTTTTATTTTCGATGCTAGTGCTTGTGATACAATAATATGAAGTGATACCTTTTTATAGGTGGCCCTTATGTTCGGAAGAGGAAAGCCCCTAATGTTGTGAAGAGGTCTTACGTATGTCACTCACTCAGCACAATTCCAAAACAGTTATAATTAGAGACACTGTTGACGTAGTTATTCCATTAAAACAAGGCAAAAATAATTTTAGGCATGTATTCAGCGAGCACGTTAGCTCTGTTACGACTTTTAATGCATACCTCGAACTGTATAAGCGAGCATGGAGTCAAAATGTAGAAAAATTTCTAGTTATTAGCAAAGACAGTGATTAAAATAATGGGTCTGTATTATGTTTGATAACTCTATTTGTAGTTCCATCATGCGCTATATGCGAGCAGTGTCGTATTCTGGTACAAATTAAGGTCACTTATAAATAGCTCAGACACAGATTGCGTTGTGATTGTGCACATGCTAGTCTATTCCGTTGGACGGAAGATCAGCCTTAAAAGTCAGGTGCAAGAATCTTGACGAAATGTACACAGAAAACTGTTGTTAACACAAAGAAAGCATGTTAAAGCTGAGCATGTTGCGGAAAAAGAATTTAGGCACGTTTCCCAACCACTACAGTGATTGACTCAAAAAGGACAGACAACCGGTAAGGCAATTATGAAGAAGATGAGGAAAGGCCAACATGGTGAAGTCAAAGGAAATCAGTATTTTTGAAATGAGAAGGCGAGACCCTGGAAGAAGAAGAGGAGGAGGAGCGGGAGATGGAGGACGAGGAGAAGAAGAAGATCATGATGTGATAAGGAAGATGGTGATAAAGATTAAGGAAGTTATGGAAGGTAATAATAACAGAGACGGGTGTCAGACCGGTAGCATTACTTTTAGTAACGAAATAGATGAAATGTGTGATATTGTATACGGATTCAGATGTGAACCACTATCAGGACTATGTGTAGTTGATGTTTCACATATAAATATCAATGAGGATGACTGGGTAGTACAAAATTAGCACTAAGAGGTTATACGTCCTATTGTTTAACCATTAACTCACGAGCTGTGTGAGTTCACAGGGTGTGAAAATGTTCGAACTCGCTCTCCAAGCTCAGTTCTGGGGAATGCTTTTACATTCCCCCTGCCTTCCATAAAATCGACAGCACTACAATGTTTCGTTATCAGGTGCATTGTAGTCTTCTTTGTTTGTTGTTGACACGTCTTATTGACATGTGTTGCCGTCTCCTAGAACGCACTCAGATTGAACTATGTACCTGCTTTCTTCAGTATAACACAAAATGTGGTCGCAGACGAATTTGAAGTGGCCTGTGATCACAGTTTTGCTAGCGGTGGGTCATTCAGAGGAAGAACTGAAGGACATTAGTGACGGGGTTCTCTGGTTCTTCAATTAAATATTTGTAGTTTTAGTTACACTCAAATGCGTTCTCTGTGGATCCCAACACTGAACGTCACTTTTGCAGGTTTCTTTTTGAACAACGGAGGGCAATTTTCATGTCTCAGTTTAAATCCTAGAATTTAATTTTATATAAAAATTTACTCATCATCATCATCATCATCATCATCATTTAAGACTGATTATGCCTTTCAGCGTTCAGTCTGGAGCATAGCCCCCCTTATAAAATTCCTCCACGATCCCCTATTCAGTGCTAACATTGGTGCCTCTTCTGATGTTAAACCTATTACTTCAAAATCATTCTTAATCGAATCCAGGTACCTTCTCCTTGGTCTGCCCCGACTCCTCCTACCCTCTACTGCCGAACCCATGAGTCTCTTGGGTAACCTTGCTTCTCCCATGCGTGTAACATGACCCCACCGTCTAAGCTTGTTCGCCCTGACTGCTACATCTATAGAGTTCATTCCCAGTTTTTCTTTGATTTCCTCATTGTGGACACCCTCCTGCCATTGTTCCCATCTACTAGTACCTGCAATCATCCTAGCTACTTTCATATCCGTAACCTCAACCTTATTGATAAGGTAACCTGAATCCACCCAGCTTTCGCTCCCATACAACAAAGTTGGTCGAAAGATTGAACGGTGCACAGATAACTTAGTCTTGGTACTGACTTCCTTCTTGCAGAAGAGAGTAGATCGTAGCTGAGCGCTCACTGCATTAGCCTTGCTACACCTCGCTTCCAGTTCTTTCACTATGTTGCCATCCTGTGAGGATATGCATCCTAAGTACTTGAAACCGTCCACCTGTTCTAACTTTGTTCCTCCTATTTGGCACTCAATCCGTTTATATTTCTTTCCCACTGACATTGCTTTCGTTTTGGAGATGCTAATCTTCATACCATATTCCTTACATTTCTGATCTAGCTCTGAAATATTACTCTGCAAACTTTCAATCGAATCTGCCATCACAACTAAGTCATCTGCATATGCAAGACTGCTTATTTTGTGTTCACATATCTTAATCTCACCCAGCCAGTCTATTGTTTTCAACATATGATCCATAAATAATACGAACAACAGTGGAGACAGGTTGCAGCCTTGTCTTACCCCTGAAACTACTCTGAACCATGAACTCAGTTTACCGTCAACTCTAACTGCTGCCTGACTATCCATGTAAAGACCTTTAATTGCTTGCAAAAGTTTGCCTCCTATTCCATAATCTCGTAGAACAAACAATAACTTCCTCCTAGGAACCCGGTCATATGCCTTTTCTAGATTTATAAAGCATAGATACAATTCCCTGTTCCACTCATAACACTTCTCCATTATTTGTCGTAAGCTAAAGATCTGGTCCTGACAACCTCTAAGAGGCCTAAACCCACACTGATTTTCATCCAATTGCTCCTCAATTAATACTCGCACTTTCCTTTCAACAATACCTGAGAAGATTTTACCCACAACGCTGATTAAAGAGATACCTCTGTAGTTGTTACAATCTTTTCTGTTTCCGTGTTTAAAGATTGGTGTGATTACTGCTTTTGTCCAGTCTGATGGAACCTGTCCTGACTCCCAGGCCATTTCAATTATCCTGTGTAGCCATTTAAGACCTGACATTCCACTGTACTTGATGTGTTCTGACTTAATTTCATCCACCCCAGCTGCTTTATTGCACTGCAATCTATTGACCATTTTCTCCACTTCCTCAAATGTGATCCTATTTCCATCATCATTCCGATCCCATTCTACCTCGAAATCTGAAACATTACTGATCGTATTTTCACCTACATTGAGCAAGTCTTCAAAATATTTCCTCCATCTGCCCAAGGCATCCACAGGATTCACCAGCAGTTTTCCTGACCTGTCCAAAATACTTGTCATTTCCTTCTTACCTCCCTTTCGAAGCCTGCTAATTACACTCCACAATGGTTTTCCAGCAGCTTGACCCAATGTCTCCAACCTGTTTCCAAAGTCTTCCCAAGATTTCTTCTTGGATGCTGCAATTATCTGTTTGGCTTTGTTTCTTTCTTCAACATAACTTTCTCTGTCTACCTGAGTTCTAGTATGTAGCCACTTTTTATATGCCTTCTTTTTCCTTTTACAGGCTGCCTTGACTGTGTCATTCCACCAAGCTGTTTGCTTCCTCGTACTTTTACACACTACTGTTCCAAGACATTCTTTAGCCACTTCTAGTACTGTGTCCCTGTACCTTGTCCATTCCTTTTCCAATGACTGTAATTGACTACATTCAACTAACTGGTACCTTTCTGAGATCGCTGTTATGTACTTGTGCCTGATTTCCTTATCCTGAAGATTCTCCACCCTTAGCCTCCTACATATGGACCTGACCTCCTGCACTTTCGGCCTCGCAATCCCAATTTCACTGCAGATTAAATAATGATCAGTGTCATCAAAGAATCCCCTGAATACACGTGTGTCCCTCACAGCCTTCCTGAATTCCTGATCTGTTATTATATAGTCAATGACAGATCTGGTTCCCCTGCTTTCCCAAGTATACCGGTGAATGTTCTTATGTTTAAAAAATGAGTTTGTGATTACTAAGCCCATACTGGCACAGAAATCCAAGAGTTGCTGCCCGTTCCTGTTGGCCTCCATATCCTCTCCAAATTTACCCATAACCTTTTCATACCCTTCTGTTCGATTTCCAATCCTGGCGTTAAAATCACCCATGAGCAGAACACTGTCCTTGTCCATTACTCTAACAACTACATCACTGAGTGCCTCATAAAAACTATCCATCTTATCTTGATCAGTCCCTTCACAATGCGAATATACTGACACAATCCTAATTTTCTTGCTAGACACTGTCAAATCTATCCACATCAGTCGTTCGTTTACATACCTTATTGCAACTACGCTGGGTTCCATTTCTTTCCTGATGTAAAGCCCTACACCCCATTGTGCTATTCCTGCTTTGACTCCTGACAAGTAGACCTTGTATTCTCCCACTTCTTCTTCTTTCTCACCCCTTACCCGAACGTCACTAACAGCTAAAACGTCCAGCCCCATCTTACTTGCAGCCTCTGCCAGCTCTACCTTCTCCCAAGAGTAGCCCCCATTGATATTAATAGCTCTCCATCTCATTACCATTTGTTTGCCAAGTCGTATCTTAGGAGTCCCTGGTTTGTCAGTTAGAGGTGGGACTCCGTCACCTCCAAAGGTCCGAGGCATTTTGCTCTGATTGTTGCCAGCATCATATTTAAAGTACCAGGGAAGGTTGCTAGCCTTACTTGCCCCGAGTCCCATTGGGTTTTACCCCTAACGGCTGAGGGACTAATCGGTGGATTTGATAGTCTTTGCTGTATGAGCACAAAGGTGACCACGACTCAGAATATGTCCGAGATGCCCAGCCTTATTCCAAAGTAACTGGTATCCCGACTGTCGGGACCACTTACTTGGTCACTCATTCGTTGCCCGTGGTTCATGAACTAGGACATGACTACAGGAACCCACACCATGAACCATAAAAATTTACTTGCTACAGAAATTTTCAGAATATAAAATTCATTTCTCTAACAGTTCTTTTACGTTTAGTATTTAAAAACTGCACAAAACGTTTGATTTTTTCTGATAATAAATAAATTCCCGAAGGGTTAAATTTATTCCAATAAGGTCAACAAAGAGTACTTAAACAACACTTAAGTAGTTCTAAAACCAAATGATTTTTAACATAAATTACAAGAGCTCAAATGATGTGGTCCCTAAATCTCAGTTTAAACATAGGCGTCCCGGAGATCCCACTTAGTAGTATGCATTGCGGAAAAGTGGCCTCGCGAGTTAAGTTTGAAAACTGTTCCCCATGAAAAATGTTGCACGACCTGAAATAATCGAAAATATGCTAAAATTCTCAGGGCCACCAATGCGTATAAGCAGAACCATCTCTCCGAAAAACCGGTACGTTCGAAGAGTTTTGTAAACATTCTCATATCACGATGTCTGCAAATAGCGAATCGTTACAAAGAGAGAATAACATAAATATCGGGATAGATTTGACATTTACGATTGGAAGATGATATCCAAAAAAATTTTAGCACATACCAACTTTTTGTTTATAAAATAAACTGAATAGTTTGGCAGACGCGAATAGTTTTCTTGATAGCTGCCAGACTGGCAACTATCATTAACATGGAAGTGAGATAAATTCTTATGAAGATAAAATTAGGGAAGTACCAGTTATTGTTTGAACTTCGCAACGTCTGTCGAAGTTAATGAATACGAGTACATAATCTCTATCATGGCGTTATTGAAGCGTAACTTAACATATGTAACTGGGCCACAACAGCTTGTGTTTACAGCTAATGCGAGCAATGTCGTTTTTTCATACAGTGTAAGCTTTCACGACTGTTATTGACATCACTTAAAACTTCCGGGCTAGTAGGCTATGACAGGTACGTTAAACGTTCTCGAAAGATTTTCTCTCCGACTGCGGGGGACATGTTCAGAGTTAAAGCGGCCATTTCTACCCTTACCTCGGAAGTTTCAAGTGACGTGAATATCGTATTTTAATATCCAAACAGGCAGTTAATAAAACATGTAAGCACGCATGTTAGAGAACCAGGCAATCGTCAGCTACACTGCAGGATTTGTTGTTGCAATAAAGTAAGTAGATGCGATTATTTTGTTGGTAATGGACCCCGCTTGGACAAGAGGCAGGCTTCCGCCATATATATTTGATTTGCTTCAACGAAATATGACACGTTTGAATATTCCTTGAATGTGCGAGTCCTGACTTATCTGCAAATTGATACGTTCATTTACGTAGAATTGGTGAAATAGGACGATTCGTGAAGCTGAAAATACTCACTTTCTATACAGCAAGAAAAAGAGGCATAAGAACTTACTTGATAGCCGACGTCTGTCTCTTGCCACTATTAGCGTTGCCGCATCGGCTGGCGCCCACTGTTCGGTTATGCAAACACGGCGGTTCACTTCACAACTGCAGTTTGTGTGTTACGTGGAGCAATGTTGGAAGTGCCTGCCGGGAGGTATGTTCGAAATGCGAGATGCTCTGCGAGTACCTGATTTTAAGTGACCAATGACTGAACTACTACAGGCAACAGATTTTGTAACCTAGAACTCATATCGTAAGATAACCAAAATTTCGTGATACGCAATGTATACGAGGAAACTGTGGTCAACAGTTGTTGAGGAACTAAAGTAACGATTGATTTTTTTTATGGCGATTAAAACTTACTTCTAGCATCCAACAAGAGACAGAAAAATTCAGTTTCAGGGCTAAAAGCAAACTGTAATTTGACGCCATCATTGTTACCTGAAAATATCCTCACATTGGCTTCAAGAGCTGCTGCGTTACCAGTCGATGAACAGTCCTCATTGGCACTTGGTTGGCTATTATAGGCGACGGAGACAGATTCCAAAATAATGCTAAGCAGGAAAATAACACCAAGGAAAGAAGTTAGGAAGGTGATGAAAACGACGTGGCAATGCATTTGAAATAAAATAATTACATTTAAATCAGTGAACTGAATAAACAGCAATCAAACAGTTTTGATTAGATTAAGACATAAAAACTTTCGCCATACTTGTCGACATTCAACGCTGAATCCTGTCTTGTGCGTAAGTAACCAATTGCGTTACGTGTGTGTATGAAATGTATGTAATTAATTACCATAGTAGCATCGTTCTGTGTTTGTGTGTGTGCGTGTGTTTATGCGTGTGTTGTTTTCTGTGTGGTCATCTTGTGTGACGAAATGCGAAATAAAAGCGCTAGACCCCTTATTCAGGATCCAAATACACCAAGAAAAACTGCCAAAGAAGCAACTGGAAGTGAACTGAACAACTGTTGTGGGTGTTCGGCAACAACGAACGGTTCGGTCTTAACGATGAGGGCACTGAAGGAAACAAGCTCCTGCGCATGAAACGTCAACAATCAAATAATTTTAATCATACTGCTGCTGTCGACGTCCTCTGTGTGTGCGTCATTGAATTACACCAATATAAGTCTAATACGCAGTACATAGCTGTTGTTGTTTATGCAGATTAACGCAGCTAAATGACAAGTAAAAACTGTTTAAGGGACAAGATAAAATTTTATTTTATTCGCGCAACCCATATTAATACATTTGGCTACGCAAATATCTTACGTTGCCCATCAACAAACACGGAACACGTGTATCCCACAAAGTCTAATGCACTCCAAACAGCATATCTTGTGCGCCACTATTCACGCTGGAATATGTTTGTTCAGGTATCCCTAACACTCCCCCTTGAACAAATATATTTCAGATACTCACCACTATGTATCCCAGGTTAAACCATAATGCTTCACCAACCTCTGAAATTTGTCCTTACTGAGAGGCTTGGTTAGGAGATCAGATGACATTTCTTCTGTGCATAGATAACTGAGGACTATAATTCCCTGTTCCACATGTTGTCTTATAAAGTGATGCCTTATGTCAATATGGTTGTACCTTATACTGGTGACATTATGTTTTCCAAGTTTAATAGCTCCCACAGTGTCACAAAATACCCCAGTTGGCTTTAATGTTGGAGGTGATTCTATTTCACTCATCAGAGTATGGATCCAAATAGCTTCTTGGATAGTGGAGGACAGGGCTGTGTATTCAGCTCCTTCTGTACTCAAAGCAACAGCTATTTGTCTCTTATATGACCATGATATCAATCCTCCCATTAGTCTAAATCAACTTCCAGTGATGGAGTGTCTGCTTTCCAGCTCATTTCCCCAGTCTGCCTCACCGTATACTTCCAAATTTACATTTCCAGTTTGAGAATATTTTAACTTATAATCAGCAGTTCCATTTAAATATCTGAACATTCTCTTGACTGTCATCCTGTTCTTTTCTCTCGGATCACTGAATAATTTGCTCACTGAATTTGTAGCAAATGCAATGTCTGGTCTGGAAGTCTGTGCTAAGTACAGTTGACTTCCTAAAGCTTCCAAATAGGATATACTTTCCTCACATTTCTTGTCATCATCAGTTATTAGCAGTTTTGCATTATTTTCCATAGGAGTAGAAACTGGTTTGCAATTTTCCATATTGAATTTTTCTAAGATTTTCCTCGTGCACAGAGACTGATCAATCCATAGTTCTTGTCAGTTGGTACTTCTTAGTATCTTCATGCCTAATTATTATTGATTAATTTCCCCTAAATCATGCATATTAAATTCTTACTGTAACTGTTTTTTAAAAAGGCCATCTAGCTTTCACTATTAGTTAAAATAAAATAAAAATTGTCTACCCATATAGCCATGATTGCAATTTAATCATTGCTCCTTTTATGATATATACTTGGATCTGCCTTTGACTACAACATGCCTAGTTTTATCAACGTTTTATGCAGACATTTACTTTAGCAATAGCCACTTTCCTTGAATCCATACATGCCTTTCTTCAAATGCCACATTCACCTTTGATAAGGTCGCTTGACTTCATGAGGTGGAATCCCATATATTTCATCTTCCAGCCTTCATTCAGGTAGGCTGTTTTCACATCCATTTGATGAATTAATAAGTCTTCCCTTACTGCAAGAGCTAAAAGCTATCTTAATGATGAATACTGCACAACAGGTGAGAAGGTTTCATTGTAATCTATTCCTTCTTTCTGTGAATATCCTTTAACTACCAATCTGGCTTTGAATACTGGTATTGTACTCTCAGGATTTTTAATATTCAACATCCATCTTGTTCTTAGTGGCTTTTTATTTTCAGGCATGTCAACCCATTCATTTGTGTCATTATCCACAAAAGAATGCAGCTCTTTTTCAATAGCCTTTTTCCAATCTTGAGCATTTGAACTTTGCTAAAGCTTCATCAACTGTGATAGGTGCATTGTTGATTGTTTGGGCAACATACATTTCATACTCTTCGTATTATTTTGGTTTTGCTATATGTGAAGACCACCTTCTGTTGAATCTTCTTCCTCAATTTGATTCTCGGGTAGCACTTCAGGTTACTCTTTATTCTTGTCTTCCTCTGTTTCAGTTTCCATCTCTGTTTCAGCACTATCACACATCATGCTTGGTTGCATTGCTGCATCACTTTGACTTCTTTCCTTTATTTTAGGTCCATAATCCTCTAAAAATACTACATCTCTACTATTTATTATCTTCTTATTCACAGGATTATAAAATATGTAGCCTTTTGAATCCTCCCAGTAGCCACCAATAACATATTTTTGAGATTTTGCAGCCTATTTTCCTCTTAATGGTTCTGGAATCTGAACTATGGCTTCACGTCAAAAGGCTTTAAAGTGATTTAGATCCGGTTTCTTCCCAGTCCACACTTCATAAGGTGCCTTGTGTTTTACAGCTTTGGTAGATCATCTGTTAATTAAACACACTGCTTTTGACACAGCCTCTGGCCAAAAACACTTAGGTAGCCCTGTATCACTTAACATACTTCTTGCCTTTCCTACAATGGTTCTGTTGGCTCGTTCTGCAACTCCATGCTGAGAAGGACTGTAGCGTATGGTAGTCTGATGCCTAATACCCATTCCAGTTAACTGTTCCTTAAACCGTCTGTTTACGTGCTCTGATCCATTGTCTGATCTAATAATTTTAATTTTCTTCCCAGTCTGTCTTTCGACCATTTTGCAATAAACAACAAATACATCATTCACCTGATCCTTGCTACTTATAAACATACATTTACCTAGAAAAATCATCCATGAATGCCAGGAAATAGAAGCTACCTGCTAAGGAATTATTCTCTACATGTCCACAGAGATCTGAGTGTATCAGTTGCAAGACTTCGGTAGATCATCTATGACTCGATTTAAATGGCAATCTAGCCTGCTTCCCTTGCAAACACTCCTCACAATGGACATTATTCATTCCATTATTTTCCATCCCAGTTTCCACATTCTTCAGTTAAGTAATACTTTTCCAATTCAAATGTCCAGGTCGCCTATGCCGCAAAAAACCTTTTGCAGCATAAGTAGAGTGATTTCCTGTTTCTGCAGTGTTTTGAACTATATTCAGTTTGTAAATACCTCTTACATTTCTAGAATGAAATTTTCACTCTACAGCGGAGTGTGCGCTGATATGAAACTTCCTGGCAGATTAAAACTGTGTGCCGGACCGAGACTCGAACTCGGGACCTTTGCCTTTCGCGGGCAACTGCTCCACCGACTGAGCTACCCAAGCACGACTCACGCCCCGTCCTCACAGCACTTGCCCGCGAAAGGCGAAGGTCCCGAGTTCGAGTCTCGGTCCGGCACACAGTTTTGAACCTCTTACATTACTTGCAGTAGCTAAAATATCACCTCAAGAGTCTATCACTTTGGCTCCATCTATATCGAAGATAACTTTATTACTCTTCTTTACTATTTCGCTTACTGACAACAAATTAGTTGCAATATTCTTTACATAAAGTACATCATGAGCACTAACAATTTCCTTTTCCCCATTCACAAGCAAATTTAGATCCACTGTTCCTGTGATTTCACACCTTAACTTAGATCCGTCAACTGTGGAAATTCCAATGTGAGTCGTTGACTGAACATCATACAAACCTGACGGAGCTGTGGTAATGTGCACCGATACTGCTGAATCTAGGAACCATTCTGCATGAGTGTCACTCGCTTCATTAAAAGAATAAAAAGCAGATAATGCTTTACCTTTATGGGTTGTCTTTCTCTCAGGACTATTAGAGTAAACATGGTATTCTTCTTTTATACTTAACTTGTCGTTACACTGTGAAGCAATATGTCCAATTTTCTGGCATCTGAAACATCTTATAGGCTTCTTCTTCTTGTACTCGGAGTATAAAGCCGACGCTATCTCTTTTTCTGAAGCATTAGAATCTGGTTCATTCTTAACGTCCTGTAATATCTTTACTTCAACACTTTCCGCTGTAATTGGTATTCCCGAATTTCCCAGATCCATAATCATTGGCGAATATTTCTCTGGTAGTCCAGCTAACAATTAAGTTCCAAACCATTCATCCGCAATTTCAAAAACAATATTCCTCATACGATTGGAAATTGAAATTATTTTATTCAGATATTCATCCACGCTTTTAGACTCATTCAACCTTGCGGTTTTCAGCTCACGAAGTAATCCTACTTTTCTGGTTAAACCATCATCTTCATATGCGTTTTTCACTTTCTCCCATACCACTTTTGCTGACGTAATTTCGCCTTCCGTTTGTTAGTAGCAAATCTTGATTCCATAGGTTTCAGTTTACCGTTTACGACGTCCCATAAGTCATCCAAGTGCAAATACGTCTCAACGGCAAATTTGAAGCTCGCGTAATTATCACGGCCTAAAAGCCGCTCTATTTGTGGTATCTGTGTTGAAATCATTTTACAGTTATTTCTCTTCTTCGTATAGCGTACACTATCCAACTTAATACGAACTTCCGCGCACCTTTTGCGCAAATACACGTCACCTTAAAGCTTATAATTTCACTTTAATCCGGTAGTTGGGCCCATAACCTGTTGTAGTTTATGCAGATTAACGCAGCTAAACGACAAGTAACAACTATTTAAGGGACAAAATTAACTTTTGCTTTATTTGCACAACACGTATTAATACATTTGGCTACGCAAATATATTAAGGTGCTCATCAACACACACCGAATATGTATATTCCACAGAGTCTAATGCACTCTGTACATCATATCTTGTGCACCACTATGCACGCTGGAAGGTGTTTGTTCACATACGCCCAACAATAGCACCACTATTAACAAAATTTTCATTTTGGTTATCAGATCGCTGTTGTAATCCGAGAAGACAGATTCTTCGGCTTCCAGTTTGCAAAATTTGAAACATTTGGATAGAGACATAAGATCAATACACACCAGAAACTGTCATCACAGCAGAAGGGAGAAAGGCCCCTGATGCTGTGCCCAAGACAATCAACACAAAAGCAGCATCTGGTTTATTTGTTGAATTATAAGCTATGTCTGCCACCATGAGCCTCAGATATCAGGGATGGGGAACTTAACGTTTTCATCATTGGCACTATGTACTTTACCCGTCCTGGTAGAGAAATGACATGCATACAGATATTTTGGAGAATAGTTACAGATTAATGTAATTTCTTATCTTTTCAGTTTCGCTTATTAATATCTGTGTACGTTATTGCATTTTCTAAGAATGTGAATTAATAATAGCTGTTCCGAAGGTATCAGATGGGATATTAACATTCAGTCCCTAAAAGATGACTCTTGTGGTTCTGTGTTTAATTCACAAGATAGTTCACTCTTCGCATGAGCTAAATGTCTCTTCGGAAGTAAATGTGAAAGTAATACTGTCTTCCAAGTTAGTCTGCCCCGCAGAATCTGGTCACTTGTTTGTATTTGAAGTGTGTGATAAACATAAAAGTATTCATTTCACTGAACTCCTTGTGATTCAATACTATACACTGTTTGATATTTACATTATGGTAATACTCTTGATAATGGATACTGTTTGACTTCAAAACGCAATTCACTGTGAGTTCAGTAACAAGCTTTCTTGGAAAAAATTACAAAGTTTTCAGTGCAATGATAAATAAACCTACGTACAATTAAGCTATTTCTCTAGATTTAAGAAGATAAATCAGTTACGTACGATTTGAGCCCATCCTGATCTTAATGTTATTTACCATTACAAAAAGTAGGAAATATGCGTAACAGATAATGAAGCCATCAGTCCAAGGGGAGCTCCAGCTATTGCCTTTGTTATATCCGGTTTGAGAGCACCATTTCTGCAAGAGAAAATACGATGTAAGCAGACCTGACGGGCAATGTTGAGACAGGGGTAACCAGTGGCTTTGTCGCATTCCGTTTCTCGGAACTTGTTTTATGTGGAAAAAAATTTTAGCGCAGGCAGACTGAGCGGGGCAGGAATAGCCAGAAAGCAGCAACACTGAACATTCCTCTTTTTGGGTGCCCTCTGCAAAACTCTTTTTGCTAACATCTGCACAAAATACTGGAGTAAGGTGCCTAATAATTCTTTTCAATTAAGAGGTCGTCTTCGATAATTATTAACCATTGCTGGAAGAATTACAACGCTAAATTACGGGTTTTCCAGCGGTTGCACAACTTCGCTTCAAATTTCAAATATGCGAAATATGCGCAACATTGGAGACGCCATTGCCATACTGTTTTAGCTGCAGACTTAACAGAGGTGTTTCTGGCACCGCATCATCAAGTGTACTGTAATTAATACGGCAAGCGAAGAACAATTTTAATGTCATTAATGTAAAGAAGAATCAAACTTCATTCAACTCATTCTGCGATCAGGTGCGTTTTGTTCAATACTTTGTCACTTATATCTACACAGTGTTACTGTTTGATTTAAAAACCAACTTCATTTTTGTTAAATCTTAAATTCAAATGCAACGATTACTATTGTAACAGTAGCTGCAGTGTTGTCATTATCTTATGCGTTTTAATGAGTCAGATTGCTACTTCATTTAAGTAAAATTCATTTCCATAAAGACCTTTTCCTTACAAAGTTTCAAAGTATGTTATTTATATTGAAATGAGAAGTATTAACTATAACTTCATTGTGGAAAGACTTCAAGTATTTAAAGGAAGTCAACATATATCGTGTCAGTTTCATTCTGGTTTCGAAACCAATTTTTAACGATAGCAGCTCCAGAAAGTGATCACTCTGATGCATGGAAGAATAATGGGGGACTTTAATGCCCATATTGGAAATAATTTCATCCCCGGAGTTAAACAAATATTTGATTAAGAATTTCTAAATGATAATGTTGAGTTCATGATCAACTTATGCTGAAGCAACGAAATGAGAATAAACAGTCATTCTATGACCACAAAGAGCAGCACAGATAGATGCTTCAGAACCCAAGAATTCATAAGTCTATTATAGACCACATTGGTATAAACAAGAGCATCCAATCTCTGTCAGTGCCAGATGTTATGGCTTTAAACTCGGCCAAAATGATCACAGCCTATTCATGGCAAAAAAACTCAGATTAAATGTACGGAGGAACGTGACTGCTAAGTAACGAAAGTTAAAATATAAGTTTAATACAGATTTGTTGTGGAATGAATCTAGATAAATTTTATATCACAAACGATTAGCAGAGAAAATAAAAGAGAAAACCACTAATGGAAAGGAAAACGTTGATCAGGCTTGGAGGAAACTCAAAGATAGTATTGAAGCAGCAGTTACTTAAGAAGCACTAGGTGTACGCAGTATAAAGCGAGAGAGGAAACCAAACAGAAGACTATGATTTCGCAAAGAGATGTGCCTATTTGAAATATGAAACATTCAAAACACGAGAAGACGCGAGAATCATATGAATATGGCAAAACACTCGTATTGAGGTCAAATCACTAGGGAATCGTTTTGAACTGGAACACTGGGATTCCTTTTTTAAAAATTTAGGACATGACTTCTATGGACTGGAAAACTAATTTGAGGAAGGATACGACAGCAGAGGAAAGAATTACATGAAATGTTGAAAGCGAAAGACATATATAAGGATTCATGTGTTAAATATTTAACAGAATTGTATATAGAGAAAAATCAAAAAATGAGGAGAGATAAGGGATCAGTATAAAATTATGTGATGAAGTATGAAGTAACTGTTTTACATACAGAGGTAGAAGAAGCAGTGAGTCTGTTACAAAATTGAAGTCTTCATGTAAAGATATCATCCCAAATGAATTCCGGAAGTGTGGTGGATATACACTAACTCAAGAATTGACCAAGTTGATCAACAATGTTATAACTGATAATAAAATTGTAAACAAATGGAGAACCAGTATTAGAATTGTCATGTACGAAAACGGAGGTAGAAAGATACTCATCAGCCAGAACGCTTCAACCACCTACCTAATAACCGGTGCATTCCATTTGGCACATATAACAGCGGCGATGCGTCATGGCAATGCGGCCTTGGTAGGTCGCTTAGGGGATAAACACAAATCACCTAATTCCCGTAATTTCCGTGGAGAGGGGTGATGAACTCTGGCGTCACGTTGAATCATAAACAAGATACGTTCGATTGGGCTCAGGTCTGGGGTGGGGGGGGGGGGGGGGCTAGCACATCAACAGGAAGTCAACAATGGGTTCCTCGAACCATTCCATCACAATCCGGAGCTTGTGACATGGAACACTTTCTTGTTACAGTAACACTGCTGTCGGAAAACATGATTGTCGTAAAGGGGTAGCCGTTGTTTGCAACTAGGTACGATACTCCTTGGCCATCGTGGTGCCTTGCAGGAGCTCCACTTCACCCAGGACGCCCACGTGAATGTTCCCCAGAGCGTAATGGAGTTGCCATCAGTTTGTCTCCGTTCCACAGTACAGCTGTCAAGGAGCTGTTCCCCAAGAACATGACAACTTCGCGTTCTCCCATCGGCTTGACAAGGAAGATATCAGGGTTCATAAGACCAAGCAACGCTCTGCCATTGCGCCAAAGTCCAGTTCCGATGATCATGAGCTCATTGAAGCCGTAGTTGCCGATGTCGTCGTGTTAGCGTTGGCACATGCATGTGTCGTCGTCTGTGGAGGACTATATTTAGGAGCGTTCGCCGCACTGTGTGCAGAACAGTTGTAATGTGTCCACCATTAAAGTCTGAGGTTGTTTCCCCCAGAATTCACCACCTGTCCTGTCTTACCAGTCAGCCAAGCCTACGACGTCCGACATCTGTAATGAGGGGTGGGCGTCCAAAACCCACGACGTCTGGACATGGTTTCACCTTGGTTTCTGCGTGTATTGAAGACACTCAACACAGCACCCACACCCAACAATCTGTGCAGTTTCCGAATTGCTCGTGCCGAGCCTCTGGGCCACCACAGTCTGCCCTTGATCAAACCTTGATATATAGCGCATGTTAACCATTCTGCAAACGGACAGGACGCTCACTGATACTACAGGCACCGTGCGCGTGTCTGACTAGCAGGCATTCCTCGCCAGGTGACGGTGTTATTTCCTGGATGAGGTTATATCGAGAGTAGGTAGGTGGTCATAATGTTCTAGCTGATCACTTGACCTACTGAGTTCAAATCTTAACACAAATGTTGCGAAATAAAATAAAAAGCACTACAACCCTTGCAGAGGAGGGGTATTGTTTTAGATTCAGCAGGTTGGGCACAGATGCTGTAAAAATTCTTAGACAAGTTGTAGAGAAGTCCATTCCATACAACAGACCAGCTTATCCTTTTTTTATTCATTTACAGAAGGCTTTCACTAGTAAACGGGCTCTACTATCGGGGGATTCCTTTCTAATTAAAAACAATTGAAGACATTTATTCCAATAACTACAACCAGGGAAAAACTGGCTCGAGGTCAACTATCCGTATAACAGCTGATACTGGTACTAGACAAGGGAAGTCCTTGAGCGTGGTGGACGAAGGTATCTGCTGGTATTGGTTGCAGATCGAAGAAATAAAAACAGCTTTTTATGGTGACGATGCAGTCTACTGGCAAACACTGGAGATAACGTGCAGAAATTTTTGCGTATATGACCACATCTGTGGAACCATGTACGTAGAAACTGGAAGTGGATGGAAAACTTATTCAGCAGGTAATGAGTTTTAAATATCCTGCTAGTGAACTGTCCAGCAAAGGGAACATCGCAAAGAAAGTTAGAGAAAGAACGGTAAAAGTAAATAATGTATAAGCGTGTTTGAATGATACTATTTTGAGAATCAATCTTACAGGAAAAGATCCACAAGAAAGAATATACAGAACAATAGTGAGACCAATTATGACTTCTGGAAACCACGGAAATGAAAATTCAGCCAAGGATTACAGGGAAGACACTGCGAGATTGAGAGACAAGTACAAAATGTATGTAAAGTGGATTCCATTACTCAGTGAGTACATACGAGAAAACATGATTGGAAGAAACACATAAACAAGACGTATGAACAGAAGATTGTAAAAATCGTAAGAAATAAATTACCAGCTATTGCAGGAAATATTGCCCGTCCAAGGAAATGATGACGCGACAGCCTCAGAGTAGACTGAGGGGTAAAGAAGGAAATAGGTCTCAGCATAGACAGAAAGGAAGACAAAAAAGAAGAAGAAGCACTTGAATATCTGTTCCAAGTTAAATGAATAAATTTAACTTTTCAAATTCATTCCATCAGAGCATAGCGTCTGTATGAAGAAAACAGAGGCATTCGATATCGGGAGGTTTTTCTCAAACTGAGTTTAGTCACAGTTCCTGTTCCAATGTTGCTCTCACTAAGTTTAGTGGAAAGCAGAAATCAAGGTGAACAGTGAAGTGCGTTTTAACACTGTTGTTAAATACAACAACCCAGTGGTTTGTCAACGAAATTCTTCAGAGGAAATTCGATAGCCAAACTAAATTTCTGATGTATAAATGCGTGGTGACTATTAGTTTAAGAATGCGTTCCTGGAAACTTCAGCGTTCAGTGAACAAATATTGTTGTTGTTTGGGTTGGCAATTATACTTTTAGACACTACAACACACATAAAGTTATAGTAACTTTGCACTACAATACAAACATGAACTGACTACTGAGAACACTTCAATAAAGAGAACACTATATATGAGTGTAGGAAAGAGTAGTATAGGGCCGTTGCATGCGACAATCGTGAGAGGACCTTTATATGTAGATATGTCCTAAGGGAAAAGAAACTCATCAAAGTTTGCTGTGCAGTGACAAGAGTTCGTGAACAATGACAAAATAGTGTCTGTTAAGCAATGGCTGTGGTATGAGGCAGCAATAACGTACTGCTAAATTAAGATGGTGAGCATTACTAGTTGGATTTAAGTAATAACATTCAGAAAAAAATTGAAGTTAGGATGACAGCAGGCTATAATGGTCAGAACGAACTAGTGCATCAGGTAACAGGCGGCAGATGCTAGGCGGCGCAACACTTCGAAGAGACGGGACGTACCCTGCTGAAATCTCTGCGGTAGAAGCGCCACTCTTCACGTTTACGACATCGGGCGAAAGTTGCTGAGCCGTTGGCCCGTTAAGTTGATCTAGGGCGGTCGGACTAAAACCAGCTGACATAACGCAAAATGATCATATACAGTGAAGCGCCACAGAAACTGATATAGGCATACGTGTTCAAATACAGAGATACGTAAACAGGCAGAACACGGTGCAGCGGTCGGCAACTCCTATATAAGACAAATACGTGGCGCAGTTGTTCGTTCGGTTACTGCTGTTACAATGGCAGGTTATCAAGACTTAAGTGAGTCGGAACGTGGTGTTATAGTCGGCGCACGAGCGATGGGACACGGCATCTCCGAGGCAGTGATGAAGTAGGGATTTTCCCGTACGACCATTTCACGAGTGTACCACGAATATCAGGAATCCGGTGAAACATTAAATCTCCGACATCGCTGAGGTCGGAAAAAGATGCTGCAAGAACGGGGCCAACGATGACTGAACAGAATTGTTCAACGTGATAGAAGTGCAACCCTTACGCAAATTGCTGCATATTTCAATGCTAGGCCATCAACAAATGCCAGCGTACGAACCATTCAACGAAAGGTCATCGGTATGGGCTTTCGGAGCCTCATGTACCCTTAATCGCTGCACAACACAAAGCTTTACTCCTCGCCTCGGCCCGTCAATACCAACATTGGACTGCTGATGACTGGACATATGTTGCCTGGTCAAACGAGTCTCGTTTCAAATTGAGTCGAGCGGATGGACGTTCACGGGTATGGAGACAACCTTATGAATCCATGGGACTGTTCAAATGTTGGAATCTCTGTAATGGCGTGGGACGTGTGCAGTTTGAGTGATATTGGACGCCTGATACGACTCTGACAATTGAGACGTACGTAAGCATCGTGTCTGCTCACCTGCATCCATTCATGTCTATTGTACATTCCGACGGACTTGGGCAAATCCAGCAGACAATGCGACACCCCACACGTCAAGAATCGGCACAGAGTGGCTCTGGGAAGACTCTTCTGAATTTAAACACTTCCACTGGCCACCAGAATCCCCAGACATGAACAGTATTGAGCGTATCTGGTATGCCTTACAACGTGTTGTTCAGAAGAGATCTGCACCCCCTCGTACTCTTAGAGATTTAGGAAGCCATGGTGTCAGTTCCCACCAGCATTACTTCACACATCAGTCGAGACAATGCCACGTCGTGTTGCGGCACTTCTTGGTGCTCGATATTAGGCAGGCGTTATCGAGCTGGAAAATATAACAATTTCTGTATAAACGCAACCATATCTTCAGATAGCTTTAATGTGCAATTAAGTAATTTCTGATTATCAACTTTATTGAAGGAAATTAGTAACTTACGTGATTAATCCTTTGGCTGCTGCAGCCGTGCATCCATCTAGCAGGGTCGACCGCGCCGTTGAGGCCGCCTAAAGGCCAGTTCCCACTACGGCTGCCGCGCGTCAAAACGGCGCGTCAGCGGCGTGGTTGCCATGGAAACGGCGTCAGCGGCACGCCGCGGCGGGCTCTGCGTCGCGGTTTGACCATGTCGAACCGCTTCCGCTGCCGCGTGCCGCGCTCCATGTGCGCGCCGCCAATCACAGAACGCGCTGAGCATGACGTCAGGAACAGAACCCCTGGCCACACGAACTTTCGCCGAACCGCTGGCGCGGACGCGGCGGCAGCAATGAAATACTTATCATCCGATTCCAAGGAAACTATTCGGCAGAAAAATTTGATTCTTGGGTATGTTACAGCCTGATATCTTCTCTCGATAAAGGACCGAATTTATTTTCGTTATTCGTTGTGGTTACTTGCTGTATCGCATTTACGTAAACCTTTACACGAAATTTTAATGAGTGTGCAGAGGTAAAAACGCATTGCGTGGACTTTGCGTACAGTTCATTTTAGGTGATACATTATTGCGTATGAAATTTAGTCAACATATCGAAATTGTTTTTAAAGCTGAGAGCAGATCGATAGCTATCACCGTTCTCGAGATATTGGATGATATGTCGGCGGACGGGCTGTGCGGTGACCGCGCGCGGGTCGCTCGCGACGCGACCGGTACTTCGTCCTGCTCGTCGTAAACCATGTGGTTGTATCAACCGCAAATTTCGTAAACGGTTCAAGAAATCGAAACGTGTGTTTTTGCAAACGATAACTTGTGAAAAGTCATGTATTTCGTCGCATGATAAATATCCTAAATCTGTTTATCTACCGAGATATGAAAGTAACTACAGTTTTTCAGAAGGGATAGATGAATTTTTTTAAACAGCATTTAATAGCATGTGGAATGAGAAGTTAAACCGAAACTAATTTGCTGGTATGTCATAAGATGTAATTTACCAAATATCTACAGCTATTGATTATTCCCTTTGGTAAGTAAGAAACTTTTTTTTCTTTATTCAGTGTACTTCACTGATTGAAGACGCGTTTCGCCTTTTACTTTAAGGCACCTTCGGTGGAGTCTAGAATGATTCAGTTTTGTTTTGATATGCGATACTTGCAGATTATAAAACAGTTCACATCTTTTTTTACGTGAATGACTGATAACTTACAGTGAACCGAGTTTTTGGCGGACAGGCGGACATATACGTTTCCCTTCACCTGGTCACATGCTGGAGGTTGAACTAAAACTTAGATTATGGAACATAAGCACATTTTCATGTTCGCTCTGTTTTTTTCTGTCACTAGCAGTAGGCGTTTTACCGAAAACTCTGATTTGAAGTCGTAACTACAGTGTGTTCACCTCATGTCCCTTCCTGTCTGGTTTGTTTATGTACATGTTGCCATCCTGCAGAATTATATGCTGAAAACTAATGTTTGTTTATTTTTGTTCTCCTTATATCTGTAAGTGCGTGTGGCTAGTCAGTGATAGTTATAGAAAGTTGAAAGTGAATCCAGTAGTTGTCAGACAGTGGTTGAAAGATTTGGTGTTCAGCTGATTTCAGTTTTGGTTTAAATGTTTTGTGGAGGAGTGCATGGAAGAGTAAATTCACTGCTTACATTAATAGATAAAATAGTAGAATAGCATTTCAACAGATGATTATTATCAGAATACTATCACCCAGCCCCTTTGTCCTCACTCTTTGACGCTTCATAATATGTCCTGTCAACTTACCCCTGTTGTAGTCAAAGTTGTGCCGTAATTTCCTCTTCTTCCTCTATTTAATTCCGTACCTCTTCATTAGTTACACGATCCTCATATCTAATCTTCATCATTCTTATTGATCACCACGTTTTGAAGCGTCCATTGTCTTCGTGACAGAACTGTTCATCGTCCACGTTTCACTTACATACAAGGCTGCAGTCCACACAAATACCTTTGTAAAATAGTATCCAACCATTATAATTTATATTCGATGTGAACAAATTTTCTTTTTCAGAACGCTTTCTTGCTATTGACAGTCTTCATTTTATGTCATGTCTACTTCTACCTTCTCAATTACTGCTTCCCTTTCAAGTCATTGAAGTCTTAGAAATGCAGTTTGGTTTCTGTACAAGTTGTAGATAATCTTGTGGCCCTGTGTTTTATCGCTGACATCTCCAGAGCTTCAAAGAATGTTTTCATTTAGATTGTCAAAACCTTTATCTAAACATGCAAATGCTATAAACACAGTTTCGCAGTTCTTCAGTGTGTCTACTTATCTAAGTGGTAGGATCAGTATTGCTTTGCGTGTTCAGACATTTCACAGGAATCTAACATTGTGCTTATGTTAGTTTGCACAACCCCTCCCACTCTCCTACCTACATATTTCTTCCACTTTCTAGCCTTCTCTTATTTGCTTAGTTCTGGCTTGCCAAATGAGCTCTTGACAGTTGCTTCTCCTTTGAGGAAAGTTTTCTTTGTTCTTTCTCATTTTCATTCCCCTATGTTTTCCAAGTGCAAAATCGCGTAGCAATTTTGGACTTTCTGTCGACGTCATGTTTAGATATTTCTGTTTCCCATGGTCTACTTTATTTGCTGCATTTTTATAATTTTCCCTCTTGTCAAATTTAATATATCACGTTTTATCTAACGATTTCTACTGTACCTTCTTCCCGTTAACATACTCTGCTGCATTCACCACTTCTTCTCTCAAAGATATCCATTCGTATTCTAGCGGATTCCTTCCTCTGTTTCAGTCAGTCGTTGCATTACGGTAAATAAGATTATCGAATAACTGTGGTTCTTGACTTATTCAAGTTCCATTTCCTTAATTTGCTATCGTTTACTGTATTTTTGGTTGTAAACTGCAGATCGTAACCAATAAAGTATTGTAGGTTTGCGTCTCCACAGAGAAAATGTCTTATAATTTAAAATCTGGTTTCGAAAACTTTGTTCCAAATATGTATTATTCTTTCATGAGTGTTAAGCAAGGTGCCGGCGATGATTACATTATGTTCTGTGCGAAATTCTACCAGGTGGCTTCCACTTTCATCCCTTTGTGTTCTTACTGTTTTCCTGTACCTGCTACCGTACCAAATTTTAAATTTTTGTCTCGCTTAACTATCTGAATAATCTCTTTTGTCGTACATTGATTGTTTCAATGTGTTTATGGTGAAATGAGAAAACATGAATAATGAAATATGTGAAAGAGTACATTCTACAAAAAATGAAAATTTGGTATGTCTTCACCCAACTTCGTCTTTCCTTCTTGTAGGTGTAAGATATAGTTAATCAAACGCACCGGCATAATGGAATATGTGAAAGAGTACATTGTACAGAAAATGAAAAATTAGTATGTCTTCACCCAACTAGATATAGTTTTTCAAACGCACCGCGCGTTTCAGTGGGTCCCGCCCCGTACCTCAGTGGCTGTCCGTCATTGGCTACCGATAGCGTCTGCCGCTTCCAGATGGGAACGGCAATTCCGCGAGCCGCCGCGTCAAAGCGGAAAACGCTTGCCGCCGCCGTTGCCGCACGCCGCGCTGCCGCGCTCTAGTGGGAACCGGCATTAATCCTGGTACCTGCGGTAATGGCTTTCCCCACGGCCCGTTGCCTGCGGCTGAGCTCGCCGCTTGGCCGAGCACGCACTGTGGCGAATATTTCTCGAGCCAGGGCGTCTGCTGCTGTCTCGCCTTCTGAGTGTGATCACTGACACACGATGTATCTCGATACTTTTTCCGTGGCTGTGAATCTGCAGATGAATTACTGGACACACATGATTTGCACTGAAACTGCTTATGTTGTTAACAAGGGAACCTCCCCATCGCACCCCCTCAGATTTAGTTATAAGTTGGCACAGTGGATAGGCCTTGAAAAACTGAACACAGATCAATCGAGAAAACAGGAAGAAGTTGTGTGGAACTATGATAAAATAAGCAAAATATACAAACTGAGTAGTCTATGCATAAAATAGGCAACATTAAGGAGCGTGTGAGCTTAGGAGCGCCGTGGTCCCGTGGTTAGCGCGAGCAGCTGCCGTCCGAGAGATCCTTAGTTCAAATCTTCCCTCGGATGAAAAGTTTAATTTTTTATTTTCAGTTTACGTGACAAACTCTTACGTTTTCATCACTTTTTGGAAGTGATTATCACATCCACAAGAAAACCTAAATCGGGCAAGGTAGAAGAATCCTTTTACCCATTCGCCAAGTGGGTCGACAACATATTCCTGTCATGTGACGCGCATGCCGTCACCAGTGGCGTATAGAATATATTAGACGTGTTTTACTGTGAGGAATCGGTTGACCTATGACCTTGCGATCAAATGTTTTCGGTTCCCATTGGAGACGCACGTCCTTTCGTCTACTAATCGGACGGTTTTGCGGTGCGGTCGCAAAACACAGACACTAAACTTATTACAGTGAACAGAGACGTCAATCAATGAACGGACAGATCACAACTATGATAAAATAAAAAAAAATAAGCTTTTCATCGGAGAGAAGACTTGAACCAAGGACCTCTTGTTCCGCAGCTGCTCACGCTAACCACGGGACCACGGCGCTCGTTAGCTCACGTTCGCCTTTATGTTGCTTATCTTACACATGGACTACTCAGTTTGCATATTTTGCTTTTTTTCATAGTTTCACACAACTTCTTCCTGTTTTCTCAATTGACCTGTGTTCTGTTTTTCAAGGCCTATCCACTGTGCCAACTTATAACTAAATCTGAGTGGGGTGCGATGGGGAGGTTCCCTTGTAAGAATCACTATAATAAACGATATTTAGAATTAATTATTGTTAGCTTTGCCGTCTTAATCTTACTGCAATTAATGGAAAAGAATTTCACACCAGACGCGTTTCGCTTTTATTTACAAAGCATCTTGTGTGTTCACTGGCTTTCCTGCTTCATGTTTACATCCTTTGCGCACCACTGCTTTTCCTCTCTTCATTAGCGGAGATTGACATAAAGCAGGAAAACCAGTGAACACAGAAGATGCTTTGTAAATAAATGCGAAACGCTTCTAGTGTAAAATTCTTCTTCATTAATTGCAGTAAGATTAAGACCGCAAAGCTAACAATAATTAATTATTAGAGCTGCTGCGGAAGATGGCCATGCAAACAAACGTGATGTTTGTTTAAATCAGCAATGTAGCAGTATGCTTGTTTTAATTTTATGCTTTACGTATGTAATAGATTTTATGGCATCTGAGAAACTCAAATGGTTCAAATGGCTCTGAGCACTATGGGACTTAACATCTATGGTCATCAGTCTCCTAGAACTTAGAACTACTTAAACCTAACTAACCTAAGGACAGCACACAACACCCAGCCATCACGAGGCAGAGAAAATCCCTGACCCCGCCGGGAATCGAACCCGGGAACCCGGGCGTGGGAAGCGAGAAAGCTACCGCACGACCACGAGATGCGGGCTGAGAAATTCAGTTCGTGTTTTTGAGAGTAGAGTAACACTTCTGTAAAATAGCTTCAAAGTCAGAAAGCATAAGTGTTGGAGTATCTTTTACACCTTCTCAATATATTTTGAATCACTCCTTTTGATCCAGGCTTTGGACCGGCACTGTCGAATTTAAAAATTTATTTATTTTGTTTTTATTTTATTTTGCAAGCAATTTTCGTATTTTTAACGTTTTTTCTTTCCTTTTTGTTGTCCTTTACTTTTAAAAAGTTATTAATGTCGCTTCTTCTCTTCTGAGCGATTATAGACGTTAACAGTTTTTTTTTGTGTGATAGGCCTCAAAACATGGCACTACCCATAGTGGTATGTACCATGCTCTACATTCGTATCTCGTTTTTCGGCGCACTTTCCGCTTCGAGCAATCTGCGCACCGACGCACTGTCGTACGTTTCTTCGAGTTTTCCATCTCAATGCCCTTTGGAAAATGCCTCCCAGTGAATCTTATTCTCGTCTTCAGAGCACCTTCCTCTGCCAGCTTTCCTCCGTTCTTTTGCGTAAGTTTCTACAAGCTCTCTTACCAGACACAAATGAAACTCCGCTAAATGCATTTTTCGTCATGTTACTACTATGTGGAGAGCATGGGCATTTAAAATGCACAAATCCATTACGTGGAAAAAGACCTTTTTGTACCACTTGGCAGTCTTTCGTACCGATTGCACTGAACTCAGCAGCATGTCACAGCAGTCAACAGCACCTATACTCTTGTTGTAATCTGCAGCACATTGTGGTTTTCTTAATCTGTCTTTCTGTTTGTCGTTTCCATCTCAACCATTTCTGCAGTATTACAGGTGGTCAGCATCCACACTTCTCGTTTGTCACATCATTTCGTGGCAAGGATTGTGTCAGTGGACATAAACTGTATTTCTCCTCGTTTTAGTTTGTTTTCTAATTTTGGCCTGTTGGGTCTGTTTTGCGAACAGTACCACATGCATTTGTTCCATGGTTATGAAGCCAGAAGAACAGGTCTGGGCTTGAATACCAATTATCGACATAGGGCGTATGTTCAATTCCTAAAAATGTTTTCATCAATATTGCTACTATGTCACCACTTTTCCCCAGATTGTGGTAGTCAATTGCAGTATTTGTGTCCGTGTAAACAAAGAAATCCAGGATATAACCCGTCTGTAAGTCGCATTGCACAAATGATTTTGATCCAAACCTACTTATTTTGGAGGGAATGTACTGTTTGAACGATAATCGCCCTTTGCACAACAAGAGGCTTTCTTCAATGCAGAGCTTTTGATATGGATGAAATGTGCTGCGAAATGTTGCGCAAATTTTACCATCAATATACCTAATTTTAAATAAACTGTCTCCTTCATTGCTGACAGAGTTGTCACTGATGTGAAGCATGCTTAAAACTAACAGAAAACGGTCCCTGGGCATAATTAAGCCGAAAACAGGAGTGTTCAAGAGTATGTGTGTGGACCAATAGTCATTGATTTTCAGCTTTTTCACACGAGCCATTGGCATACAAACAGCGACGAATAAATACAGCTCCTCGAAACCCGTTTCTTTCCATCTGGATAAACCAGAATGCTCTGATTCTGGCGTATTTTCTTTCGTATACAAAAAAATCTATTGGTTTCATCTGCTAAAACTTTCATCAGTTCTTCCGTTCAAAATACTAGGAAATACCAAAACATTTGAATCTGGCCCTAAACCACTGTTGTGTCCAGAAGCCGGCCGTGGTGGTCTCGCGGTTCTAGGAGCGCAGTCCGGAACAGCGCGACTGCTACGGTCGCAGGTTCGAATCCTGCCTCGGGCATGGATGTGTGTGATGTCCTTAGGTTAGTTAGGTTTAAGTAGTTCTAAGTTCTAGGGGACTGATGACCACAGCTGTTAAGTCCCATGGTGCTCAGAGCCATTTGAACCATTGTTTGTGTCCAGAAGCTGAAGCATAGAACGCTTCCACAAATGGACGAAAATACTTTTCTTCTAGTCAAACGTGTCGCTAGAGCGAGCTCTTTTCAGTGGCACTTCACTATCACTCTCAGACCCATTAGATTCAGAGTGATATCCCTCCCTTGTTGACAGATGAGTTCTTCCAACTGAAGTACACGGCACAGGACTGTTACTTCGAGATTCAGTCGAAGAATAATCACTACCATCGCTGCCGAAAATTTTATTCTCACTGTCGCTTCTAAAGCGAATTTCAAAGATTTCTTCGTCTGTACAACCACGAGGACGTGTCATTTTTTTCTCAATACGTTAACGGCGTCCACGGTCAGTAAATGCACAGACAAAAACTGCAGCACAAGAACACAGCAGCAAATGCTCACGAGACTTCAACTGTGCCGACGTAACTCTGAACAGCTTCCAGGCGCTCGGCACGACTATACGGCTGGGCGCGTTAACGCGGCCAGAGTCAACAGGGGAAGAAGCGGCAGCGAATCTTACGCGTCTTAACACGCCAGGAACACAAGAGGTAAGGCTAGGCGCAAAATGAGACGCGTATAGCACTTGTGACGTGACACGACACTACAGCGCTACACGCACGTGCCGCACGGGTCGCGCGGGTCCAGCGCATATTGCGACGCGTACACCATACTTCGCACGCGCTGACTGGCGACGCTCTACGCTGACAGAACCGAAGCGCGCGCAACCTGTTATCTTTCTCAAACAATTTTACAGAAATTACTCACTGAAAATACTGTATTTTTGCCTTACTTGTAGCGTTATATGTCCAGCTTCGTGGTAAAGTGCCCATCATCTCGCTAATGGCTATTATTATTGTGATGTACACATTTTAGTAAGACACTACGCAAAACTCAAAAAGTTTGCAACGAAAATTAAGGGTCGCTATGATTTTGCATTTGGTTTGTATTACACCATATGTTGCTGCATATGATATTTAGCTAAAACGTTAAATTTTTCCTTAGGCTTGGGAGGAGATCTCTACCTGCCTCCGATCTCGAGAAAATGGAACCTATGTAGCGCGCTCACATCCGATCTCACGCCCGCGAGAATGAAATACTCGCAACATCTCTCATATCTCCTCTCGAGACATCGAAAAGAGAGTTTGGCGAATGATAGCACACAAGGAAGAGAGTATTTTGCCAATTCTTAAACACACGGAACTTTCTTGGTTCAAAAATGGTTCAAATGGCTGTGAGCACTATGCGACTTAACTTCTGAGGTCATCAGTCGCCTAGAACTTAGAACTAATTAAACTTAACCAACCTACGGACATCACACACATCCGTGCCCAAGGCAGGATTCGAACCTGCGACCGTAGCGGTCGCGCGGTTCCAGACTGTAGCGCCCAGAACCATAAAGCCACTCCGGCCGGCATGGATCTTTCTTATTTATGGCGATATAACAGTACTTATACTTCCCATTTTATTTTTTTCACTCCAGTAACTGAAGTTTTTTTTAAAAATTATCAACAGCTAGCGAAGCAAGAGTTTCCTAGTATGAAAATGAACATGAAAATTGTTCTCTTATGTTACTGAAAACCGATACTATGACGTTTCTCGTAAGCTATTGAGCTCTGTGATTGCCATTTACTTGTTTAATCAGGCACTCCGTTTCAGAATTCTGTCGCAATAGCTGCTGTGAGACGAGTTTGGCAAATTACACTGTGACAAAGAGAAATGTGTCACCAAGAGAAATGTGGCTGTCACTCATAAATGGTGATGCTTCTTCGAATGAGAAAAGGCTAACCACTAACACATAAATAGATTGGCAATTCTGTTGGAATTTTGGTGGAACCCCTGTAACCGATCGTATTTTTAACACTGAGCGACTGGATTCGAAACTTATCAGAGGATTTAATTCCTTCTCCTGATCTGAGCGGTATTAAAATAATGACGAGCGTTCCTTCAGGGGGAATGATAGGCGCATGCCAGATACTGGTTACTCACCTACGGCTTGCCAAACTGACAATGTCTGATCGCGAATAAAATAGTTGTTATTGAGAAAAATAAACAATTGATCTGTCGCAGAACACAAAGGTCAGTGTATTGTCAGCAGCGGAGGATAATGCGCGCAACAAGAATGCAGAAGCTAGCCATGTGTGCCTTGTGAGCTATAGTTCGAAAAACATTCTCATGAAAGTAGATCTGCCCTTGTCAGTTGTACATTTCAACAAATTAAATATATCTAATCAAGACACTCTTTTAGCACAGTCCTACTTTCGTAATAATATCGACCATTTTCTTCATTTGTGTAGCCTGCTGTATAATTAGTTTATTAATGCTGATAATGTGCATGCAATAATTGAAATGCTTTTTCTCATCACAGCGAACCAATTAAATCATTGTTATTTGTGACTGCTTTTCGACTGTTTCTAGCTTGTAGTGAAAATGTGATATTGATATACGTGTAGTACAGTGTGTCGTGTTACATTATTACATCTATATCCAAGTAATCACAGTGAGACTTCTATGCTTCAGATCTTGGACGCTTTTTACCCGGAGATTACCCCTTTCCAAATTTTTGTAACAGATCGTACAGATACGCCAACACACTATTTAGGCAGTGAGAAGATAACCTTGTTTTTCGTTCCTGCCTTGCTTCTTAATCACATGATTTAATAATATTCCTTGCTTCATTACTCACTACCCTCTGTCCCTTCTTGCGATTTCAAAACATCACGGAGGCGTATGATACAATCCCAGCGGCCAATGGCTCACCAGTTACTAAACTACGCGTTTTTCTTGACAGAAGAAAAACAAAACAAAACTATGCAGATATAAATAACAGAAAAGTATAATGTACTAACCAAGAAAGCTGGAGCGTTTAATTGGCGAAAAACGAAACACTACCAAAAGGCAATAAAATTTAGTATACAGTAGGGCAATATTTATCGTAGGGCAATATGCGCCGTTCCGATGTGAGCATATGGCCGGGCTGCTTTTCCGCTCCCCGCCTCAAATTTCCCACGGTGCTAGCGACGCATTCGCGACGCGCGGAGCGAGAAACTGTGCCTCAACCACAACGCCGCGCGACCTGGCACAGGCGCGTGTCGCGTCCCAGACGCGTCGCGTCGCAATTTGCGCGTTCCCATTTGAACCTGTGATGTTACAAAAACGCGCGCTGCGCTGCGTCGCGCCACACGCGTTATACGCGTCTCAATTTGCTCCTAGCCAAAGGGGGCGCGCGTAAACACGTTCAGGGCACACAGGGACAGGTAAAAAGGCGTGCGTTAACACGTCTAGAGCAGTTAAATGGTTAATATGATGCGAATTTACAAAATGATTCAGTGACTTAAATGAACAGTTACATCTCTGACAGCGGTTTACACAGAGATAATTTTAAATATCTATCTGTTTGTTAATGACTGTCACACAACTATCGCAACAGAACTGCGCAACAAAAGAACAATTTTTGTTGAAGATATCATTAAAGGATATTTGAAGACAATGGAAGGATGTGTAATGGATCATTCATCTTGTCTATGTACATAATGTTTTATTGAAAGCTGATGTGCTTACATAGTAAAAATTGTCAAGTCTTACTTACAACGAAAAGTACAAGATTAAATTATTGTTCTACAATTCAGAAGATAAAACAAATCATTTCTGTATAGCGCATTCTTACTTAATATTATTTATTACTGCAAAAGTAGCATAATATACATAAGGAAGAAGGAAGCCATAAGTATAGTGGAAGTCCTACCATCTGCCTTTGTGAGTTTCATTATGGAATGCCTTTTCTAGAAGAGAAAATGCAATGTGGGCAGATCCGGTGGCCAGTGCTGAAATAAGGGTAACAGGTTGCCTAGTTCCGTTCTCTTTTTGGGAACGCCACTCACATGGAAAGAAATTTACCGCCAGCAGACTGGGCAGAACAGAAGAAGCCGGAGAGCAGTGGAATGAAAACTAGTGTTTTCTGGTGTGTTCTGCGAAACTCTTTCAGCTAATATCTGCACAAAGTATTGATGGAAGACGGTTATTAGCACGTACTTCTCTATTAAAATGTCATCTCTGGCAAGTACTACACGTTGCAAGAACTGCCAGGCTCAATGACAGGCTAGCAGCGGTTGCACAGGTTAGCTTTAAATGTGCGCTGAATATAATCAAACATAGTGACCCCACTGTTATACTGTTTTAACTAGGAACATGAAGAATTACCTGGAGAGTTTTTTGGCACCACTGCATCAACTGCACCGCTATTAATAAGGCAAGCCATGAACGTTTTCACTGTCAACAATGTAGCAGGGAGACAGACTTAATTCAATTCGTTTTGCGATCAAATGGGTTTTGTTCATTAGACTGTCGTTTACACCTACACAGTGTTACTGTTGGATGAGACAACGTACTTAATTTTCCTGAAATCCTGTGCTGCAGCAGCTGCGATGTTCTGTTTAAGAGTCGCAATATTACCTATATCTGATGGGTCATTTTTCTGTATTATCTGAGTCAAATTCCTATGTATAAGTATATTTTCTTAAAAGTTTCAACTACATTCTCCTTCTTTAAATGCCATCTTTGAACTTAAAATATCGATAAAAAGTCAATAAATATCCTGTTGGTTCCATTCTGGTTCTCTAACGGCCGTTCCTAGTTGAATGAACCAATCTGCCTTTCAAAAATTGTTCCTTCAGAACGTGAGGGCAGTATAAAATAAACAGGGATTTCTCCAGGTGAGTTTAGTCACAGTTCCTGTTACATTGATGGATTCACTCACTATTTTTAGTGAAAAACCGAAATTGAGGTAAGCAGTGGAGAACGTCGAATTTATCGTTACAGAATACATTCCCCCCCCAACATACACACGATCTGTTTACTAAATTCTACAGACGGAGCTCGGTAACGAAATTTAATTTCACTTAGGTCAACACCGGGTCAAAAATAGTTAAAAAGTGCATGGTAATTAATTGTTGTGTTCAAAGCGCAAATATTATTGTTACTGTGGTGCGCTATTATGCTTTTATGTGCTATATGAAACGGAGAAAGTCGTACCTAGGTCGTGCCTCTTAACAGACTTCAACTATTGCCAGAACGTACCTAAAGAGAACACTATTTGAGTGCAGGATAGATGGGATTAGGGTCGTTATAATCTCTTAAAAATTTGTAAGATGCTGTAGATGTTTCACATATTAGCTTCCTGTGTAACAACTCACTGTTTCCAACAGATGGTATTCTAGAAATATTTGAAGGTGAATAAGTACATTTAACTGCTTGGGGGGAAAAGATAGACGTTTCATAGTACATATTTATTCAGGGTATTTTCGTTTGATTTGTCTAACTTTTCCTGTCCCTCTGCAATGTATTATATAGCTGGTCCTTCATTCTGATGAGATCTTGCTCATGTCGTATTCAGTATATACGAGTAAGCTGAATAGGTGAACAATAACTGATATGTAATCCAAATGTGCTTGAGTCTAAAAAGGCTTCAGATGTGCTTAGAAAGATATCCAGAATAAGTAGTAATGGTAGTATTGTGACTTATTTACATACATAGGTAACTATCATTTCAGGGAAATAATATAAATTCACTATTCATCGATTTTCAAATTTGCAAGCCTCTGCTGTATTATGATTCCAAAGAACTCCTGAGGGTAAAGACGTTTAACTATTATACTGTACGAAGTTGTTTCGAAAGGACTGACATGCTGCAAGATCTACTAAGTCACTACAATCACACAAATAATAAACAGTTCAAATGAGAAATTTCCTGCCAGATTAAGGCTCATGCTGGACCAAGGCTCGAACTCGGTGACATTTCTTTCGCGGTGTAGTGCTCTACCATCTGAGCTACCCAACCACGATTCACGACCCTTCCTCACAGATTTACTTCTGCCAGTACCTCGTCTCTTACCTTACAAACTTCGCGGATGTTCTTATGCTTAGCCATAGCCCGGGAAATATCTCCAGAATGAAATTTTCGCTTTCAGTGAAATGTGTGCTGATATGAAACTTCCTGGCACACTAAAACTGTCATCTGGATTGGGACCCGAACTCGGAACCGTTACCATTCGCACGCAGGTGCTCTGCTGACTGTGCTCTGCAAACACGACTCGCGGAGTCATGACCCGTCCTCATAGATAGACTTTCGCCAGTATATCAACTCCTACCTTCTACCTTCCAAACTGCATAAGTACCGAGTATGAGTCTCAGTCTGGCAACAGTTTCAATCTTCCGGGAAGTTTCATAACACGCACAGCTGAAGAAGCAAACTTTCATTTAAGATATAAAATGAGACTTGGTAATGTGATACATAGTGGAGAAATGACTGACTGCATCTAACGTTCAGCAAGCTGTTTTCTGATGTAGTCTCTACAGTGTGACAGCATAAGTTCTCACTGTCAGAGGAGGATGGTAAAATTTTTTACTGTAAGGTAAATGTTTTTATCCTAGGGTATACTGAATTTTAAAAATAGTTGAAAGAGAATAGCAACTGTACAAAATCATAAATTTGTAACAATATTTGTAGAATAATAGTCTCAATTTCTGGTAAAATGCTAATAACTACCTGCACTATTGCTTGCAGTCGAAAAGAAACTTTGATTTAAGGACATATTTACGCGTTATCCCATCATAAGAGGAACAGTTCATGCAATTCCGATAGTGTAAGCTTTTGGCCTGTTAGCTCGTCTCCGGGACTTTAGCTTCTGCTTCTCGTTTCGGGCGCCGCCCACTCTGGCTGTTGTTGACTTAACAAGGTCTTCACAGGAAGCCAAAACCTTCTCTGTCTCTATCTGCCTGTGTCTCTCTGTCTCTGTCTCTCTCTCTCTCTCTCTCTCTCCAGTGAATCAGCCACCTGCTGTGTTGGAGTGCAGAAACGTGTACGTAATATCCTTATCAGGTGTGTTCCCTTACAGTTTTCTGAAGTAACTCAAATTATTCGAATGCTTACGGACAAGTCATCAGTTTACGCAAGTCAGAAGCAGCTTACTGTTATTGACACAGAGATATTGTAGTATTGTGAATATCTTTACATATTTTATAAATAATGGGGGTCATTTGGATAGTTTTGAACATGGCACAAAAAGTTCTGGTCATTCAGATACTGATGAACATGGCGACTACATACTGGTTGGCTGCTTCAACTGTGATTGCTGCCTCTTTTCAACGGGTGCTAAAAGTTTAAAGCATCCAACCAGTGTCAACCTGCATTTTCTTAAATTTCCCACCAACGCCATTCCGAATTTTTAATTTTCGCCCCAAGGCCATCTTGGATTGTTATATCGTTGCCCCTGCTTCTAGACAACCCGCAGATACTGACAGAAACTCCCTCATTAGATAAAGAAATAGGAAGCTGTAGATGTCAAGGCCGGCCCGTGTGGCCGAGTGGTTCTAGGCGCTTCAGTCTGGAACCGCGCGACCGCTACGGTCGCAGGTTCGAATCCTGCCTCGGGAATGGATGTGTGTGATGTCCTTGGGTTACTTAAGTTTAAGTAGTTCTACGTTCTAGGAGACCGATGACCTCAGATGTTAAGTCCCATAGTGCTCAGAGCCATTTTTTTTGTAGATGCCAACCCATGGTTGACGGGATGGATACGTGTAGAATTTATGTTGTGTCAAGTATGTCACATTATCGTTATATACATACATACATACATATATATATATATATATATATATATATATATATATATATATATATGTATATGTGTGTGTGTGTGTGTGTGTGTGTGTGTGTTTGTGTGTAACATACGAATTTTGTAATATAAGAACCATATAGCGCTATAAACTTATTGTGCTACGCCTATAGATAGACCAGCCCAATGACATAGCAGCATTGAGGAAATTTTAAACTTCCGAAATGAAATGCTGTAACGAAATGTCAGGGGCAGTATGCCTAGTCTGTGTAAACTCGGGGACAGTGGTTCCTTTCCTTCTGCATGAGGCACAATCAAATGGCGTACTATACGAAGACTTTCAGAATTAGTTCCCTTGTCCCCACTTTGTTATAAAGGAGAAAAATCAAAGTGAAACAAGTCTCCCACTGCTCACACCACAGAATGTTTTTAGTCTGAAAAGTATTAAAGTACTTTATTTTCTACAGTCATTGTAGAACCGGAAAATTTAGTATGTAGTTTCTACATACATATACTTCTATTTCTATATTATTCAGGTACATTCTTTTATAAATCAGCCTTGCCACGTTCAAACCGAGCAAGGATTTATTTTCATCGATATGTTTACACAGTAACATAATGTGAATGACATTTGGTGCAGAAAGAATTCTGCAATAAACAACATTCTTGTTTTGATTAGTTGAGAGCAATAGCAAATGTTTTTTTTTTCTTTTTAATCTGTTGTTCCTTATGTTTTGGAATCCTTCTACTAAATGTCGAGGGGTGATACATCATATCATGGGGAACAACTTATGTTGAAGACGAAATGTTCGCTGACGCCTCCCAGCGATGCTGGACGTCCTTCAGTAATCGCCAGGGCTGGGACGGCAATATTTCACCTAAACTGCGGTGCAGACTGACAAGGGGTGCTGCATATTCTGTTCCCGAGTGAACTAACAGAGCGATTTTAACAATAAAATTTGAAGAATGAGTATCTGTAATCAAATTACGATGTTTTAGGAATGAATCAGCATCTATAATGTAGTTGGGCCTAGCGCTTTGATACAGAGGAGATAACGGGATTACAGGCAACGGACAAGGCATAAACGGGCCATAGAGCGCACACGCCCTTCATCTCTCCGGTGCATAATCAGTACGAAAGTTACTTCGGGAAAAGTCATCGATCATTTTGTATCTAACAGACTTTGTTCATCATGACGTGATCAGTCACCACTGAACGTTTGATGTGAAGATATAAAACACCTTGCATACTAACTGCACAAAATAATTCTTCGTTTTAACTCTAAAGATTTCAATTTCACCTTATCATTTGCTTACAAGAATAATATACAGAAGTCTGGAAAAGAAAATTGACGTCACTTAAGTAACTATCAGTTTGGCTTTATGAAAGGTAAAGGCACCAGAGAGGCTAGTCTCACGTTGCCCTTAGTACTGAAAGTATGACTGAAGAAAAATGAGGACTCGTTCATTGAGTTTGTCGACCTGGAAAAAGCGTTCAGCAATGGGAAATGGTGCAAGATGTTCGAAATTCTGAGAAAAATAGGACTAAGCTATATGTGAAGTCGGGTAGTATACAATACGTACAAGAAACTAGAGGGAACAATAGGATTGGAAGATCAGGAACGAAGTTCTCGGATTGAGAAGGTTGTATGACAGGGATGTCGTCCTTCGACCTTATTGTTCAACCGACACATCGAAGAAGCAATGAGGGAAATGAAAGAAAATTACAAAAGTGGGATAAAAATTCAAGATGAAAGTGTATCAATGATAACATTCGGTGATGACATTACTACCCTCAGGGAAGGTGATGATGAACTACGTTAAATGGAATGAACACTCTGATGAATACAGAACGTTGTTTGTGAGTAAATCGAAGAAAGGCAAAAATAAAGAGAAGCAGCAGAAATAAGAACTACGAGAACCTTAAGCTCATAATTGATGACCACGACCTAGGTGAAATTAAGGACTTGTGCCAACTAGTCAGTAAAATAACCCATGACAAACAGAGCAAAGAGGACATAAGAAGCAGACTAGCACCGGCAAAAAGTTAATTCCTGGTCAATACAAGTCTACTAGTATTAAATATAGAACTTAATTTGAGAAAGAAATTTTTGAGAATGCACGTTCGGAGCACAAAATTGTGTGGTAGTGAAACATGGTCCGTCGAAAACAGGAACTGAAGGGAATCGAAGTATTTGAGACGTATTGCTTCAGTCGAATGTTGAACATTAGATGGACTGATACGGTAAGAAATGAGGAGGCTGTCCACAGCATCGACGACGAAAGGAGTATATGGAAAACACTGACAAGTAGGGAGGACGATAAGACTTTTATTAAGACATCAGAGTAAAACGTCCATCGTACTAGAGGGAGCTGAGGAGGGTAAAAACAGCAGAGGAACATATAGATTGGTATGCATGCTTCAAATAATTGCGAATGCAGGTTGCAAGTGCTACTATGATACGAAAATGTTGGCACACGAGAGGAATTCGTGGCCAGCTGCATGATACATCCCGTCAAACGACTGATGTCTCAAAAACGGAACCTTGTTTTTCATTTTTGCATACAGTAAGTGACTTTTATCTAGTGTGTTACTGCAACAGTTCTAAAGTCTTGCTCCTGTCACATTTTATATTCGTCTTTATTTCGGCAGCTATCAGTGGGTGCATAATGGTCAATGAGTGACTGTTTTATATAAATGACTCCATTTTGCGGAATGATGTTCAAATTGAAAATAAGAACTGTATGGAAACAGACATACTGGCCAATAGAAGTCCGCAAAAATATATTCCAGAGGATGCTAACTTATAAAATTTCCAGTCTTTTATATCCGAAAACTAAATATTGACACGGATACCCAGCACAAATGTCACTGCCTATTACTCTGACATGTGAAGAAACAGGAAATATACGTTAAAATGCCTATTGTACGAAAGTGTGACTACGAAGATGAGTGGTGAACGTAGATGGCAGATATGCCGAGGACCCAAATTTGATTGCCGGTATTGCCAAGGATGTTTCCTAGGTTGGAGGACAGATACGGAGTGCACTAATTCTCTCAATGATGAATGAACAGCTGCTTGGCTGAGCACTAACGGCTTCTTGGTCTGCCAAGTCTGCGATATGGCAGGGAGGGCGGTGAGCTGCCCGTATGCTTCTTCCTGCCACATGCGCATAACGCCTCAAGACAGAATATGTCACGGTGGCTGGTCCACATCCTTCAGCTTGCACACCCTGGACGAGGAACTCGTTCTGTTTACTTGGGCCTCCTATGTATGCCCAAAAAAATTCACAGTGCCATGTAAATGGATTTTATTGCAACATCTTTATGACTTCTGTTTTACAGTTGATTGGCACTATTACAGATCAATAAATTTTTTTAGATGGTGACGAGCCAGAGGCATACAGTAATTTTTTAAAAAATACGCAGCCATTTGGCTGCATACTATAGTATTTTCCTATATACAATCTAGATTTCGACTTACACACTGTTACTGAATACATTGTTCCTCGAACATTAACATCGTTTTCCTGAATACTATGCAGGGTGACAAATTCAAAATTCAACACATTTGTTTATCATTGATGTAAATGGTACGTTAATTCTGTGCCACTTATATCAATGTTGAACTGTGTATTTTCATCCTGCACAGAACACAGCAAAATGATGTAAATGTTCTAAGTGCATTGAACTCGATAACGGCGTGAACTACTGATAGACTTGGGAGAGCCAGCCCTGACAAAACTCCACCATTCGGCGAGCAAGATTTGTGAGAAAGGCGAAATACCCTCAGACTTCAAGACGAATATAATAATTACTATCCCAAAGAAAGCTGGTGTTGACAGGTGTGAGAATTACCGAACTTTCAGTTTAATAGGTCACGGCTTCAAAATTCTAAAAGGAATTCTGTACAGATGAATGAAAAAACTGGTAGAAGCCGACAATGGGGAAGGTCAGTTTAGATTGTGTATAAATCTTGGAATACGTGAGGAAATACTGACCCTACGACACATCTTAGAATATAGATTGAGGAAAGACTAAACTAAGTTTCTAGCTTTTGTGGACTTAGAGAAAACTTTTCATACTGTTGACTGGAATACTCTCTTTCAAATTCTGAAGGTGGCAGGGTTCAAATACAGGGAGTGAAAGGTTACTTACAGTTTGTACAGAAACCTGACGGCAGTCGTAAGAGTAAGGAGCATGAAAGGCAACCAGGGTTTGAGAAAGTAGTGAGACAGGATTGTAGCCTATCCCCGATGTTATTCTATCTGTATATTGAGCAAGCAGTAAAGGAAACAAAAGAAAAATTCGGCGTAGGAATTAAAATCCATGGAGAAGAAATAAAAACTTTTAGGTTTTCCGATTACATTGTAATTCTCTCATACACAGCAAAGGCCTTGGAAGAGCAGCTGAACCGAATGGATAGTGTCTTGAAAGGAGGATATAAGATGAACATTAACAAAAGCTAAACGAGGATAATGGAGTATAGTCGAATTAAATCAGGTGATGCTGAGGGAATTATTTTAGGAGATGAGACACTTTAAGTAGTAGATGAGTGTTGCCATTTGGGGAGCAAAGTAACTGATGATGGTCGAAGTAAAGAGGATAAAACAGGTAGACTGGCAATGGCAAGGAAAGCATTTCTGAAAAAGAGAAATTTGTTAACACTGAGTATAGATTTTAGTGTCAGGAAGTATTTTCTGAAAGTGTGTGTATGGAGTGTAGCCATATATGGATGTGAAACATAACCAATTAAGTATTGGATTGATGCGTAGAGGGTAAAAATCGTAGAGTGAGACCAAGAGATGAATAAATTAAGCAGATTCAGAAGGATGTAGGCTGCAGTGGTTACTTTGTGATGAAGAAGCTTCCACAGGATAGAGTAGCATTGAGAGCTGCATCAAACCAGTCTCTGGACTGAAGGGCACGACAACAGCAATGGCGTGAAAGTCGAAATCTAGATCATACAGAAGAAAAATACAGTAATATACTCGACGAATTGATTATGAAAAACCTTCCAAAAGACCACAATTTGCCCAATATATTCTGCTATTTACGGACCATGATTGAACCAGCATTAGTCTTATACTCCCTTCCCTCTCTCCTCCCTCCTCCCTCTTCCCCGCGCAACCCCATCCCTGTTCCCTGCCCAGGGGATGGAGGGGACTGGAGCGAGGTCAGTGTTCTAAACCATATAATAGATGTTCCTTTGGGATGAGATAGGGATCTGGGAAGATTAGTTATTGTCCACAAACCATTGCCTCACAAATGCAGTATTAACATGTCATACCGATACAGTCATCATCTGTCAACTGTCCCTACATTGCACGCAGTACAAAATGTAAGTGTAACAAGGGGATCACATCCTAGCCACGAGAAACACCCCGATATCTAAGGACCCCCTCCTCCTAAATTCACTGTTCGCACTGCTCATGATGGTGGGTAACGTTCTCGAGAACACCAAACTCACACATTTCCCTCGGACTGTCCACGTCATAGCTTGTTTCACTACTCAAAACATCTCGTTTCCAGCCATCCAGTTCGCAGTTCGCGGTCTAGTGTCTAGTGTCGCTGTCTCTGGATCATGGAGTCCTGGGTTCGATTACTGGCCGGGTCGGTGGTTTTCTTCGCCCTGGGACTGGGTGTTTAAGTTGTCCTCTGAACCGCTTGTACCACCCTGGAACTAGTGAGTTATTTCTACCACTGATTTCATGCGATGTTTTGCTTTAAGTCTCTGTGAAGGGTGATGGTCGCTGTCTGTCAGTGCATAAGGTCTGCCTGGTCGTGATAAGCAGTCTTACTCCTAAACCTTTCCACTTCCCATGTCCCTCATGTCGTCTGGAACTCAGGCGAATTCCAATGAGTAATCCACGTCGTAAGTCATTGAGACCGATCCATTCTGACGTTACAACTTTTCTACTAACAACACCGAATTTCCTATGACCTTTGGAACTGTTGAATCTGCCTCCCGTGACATTTAGTGATCAATTCCGGATGACATATGAGTATGTGGATACTTTCGGGTATATAGTGTACTTGTTTGCAATTTGAGTTCCGTTTCACTGCCGTGTACTGAGCGAGGTGGCGCAGTAGTTAGCACACTGGACTCGCAAACCGGAGGACGACGGTCCAATCCCGCGTCCGGCCATTCTCATTTATGTTTTCCGTGATTTCCCTAAACCACTCCAGGCAAACGCCGGGATGGTTCCCTTGAAATGGCACGGCCGATTTCCTTCCCCATCCTTCGCTAATCCGCTGAGACCGATGACCTCGCAGTTTGGTACCTTCCCCCCAAACAACCTAACCCTCACTGTTGTGTGTTGTGCATTCATCGTAACTAAAATCATTCATACTTATCAAAAATTTCTTATCTGCTTAGGCTCATTATATAAAAACAGATTTAGTGTTTCATCTTCTAGCTGAGAAGGCAACATAATTTCAGTTAAGAGCAAAATATATTCACACTCACGCACGCAAGCCCTTGTTCGTATCATATTTAAATATGGTAGAATTATCGTACTTCATTCAATGTTGCTTCATAAAGAAATTAATGTGGAATGTCCACTGAAAAGATTAGATAATTGATTTTAAAGTTCGTTACTAGAGGTCACTTGTATTTAACCGAAGCCACATTTCAAATGCAGACCATGTCGGAAAAAGTAAACCCAATTTATCAGTGCTTACACAAGGAATACGACTCAACGTGTATAGTAGATGTAAGTAGCCTCTTTGTGTGTTGGCAGTGCTATAGACTGCATTAATATCACTGACAGCGTCCTGCGCTCTTACTAGCAGACTCTGTGGCTGGACGGACTCGCAGTTGGAAGCTAATAGTTAGCAGTGATGGCGGTTAACAGAGTTAGCGAGAGGGTGCGGTTTAGAAAGGTTGTCCGTCATGGAGATTTAATATTGGTTGGTCATGGATTGTAAAATGATGATGGATGTGTTTGCTAATGTTTGGGTAATGGAATTATTGACGATTATATAATTTTTGGAACTGGATGTCACATGATTAAGGTAAAATCTGCTAAATACATTGTTTGCTGTGCAACAAAGTCTTTCCTTTGCTAACTATGTGCCTCCTAGTAGTTAGAGCCTATAGTGGTTAGAATCTTTTTATTTAGCTGGCTGTAGTTGCTGCTAGCTGTTATTGCTGTAGTTCGTGTAATGAATATTTTCTGTGATGTAACTGAGTTATGGAAAAATTTAGGTTATTGTTAGGATTTCTTCTAATTCAGTGCCTTTATTTAGTGTTAATTCTTTGCAGACAGATTGCGTTGCGTTTGTATCAGTAGGTTCTATTTAACTCAGCAGTTTTTAGAACATTCAGTTGCAATCACCAGTTTAAGTAAAACGAAGTCTTTCGCGCCGGCACTTATATGTAAAACATTCTCGGTTTTCTTGCCACGTCAGTTCTGGATAAAGCCGTAAGCCGACGCCTACCGATTTATACCTTAGTGCACAGAGTTTCCATCATCCCGCTCACAAGAGAGCCGTTTTGAACACGTTGGTACATACAGCAGAAACTGTTTCTGACGAGGACCACTTAAAGTCCAAAATTAACCACCTGTCGTACGTGATCCGAAAAAAAAAGGAAACGCAAAAGTGCTGCACACTCACAGGATGAAACGCCGATTGCGCTTCTTCCATTTTGTGACGCTATATGCAGCAAAATAGGAGGAGTCCTGGGTAGACGGGGTGTAAGATCTACATTTTGTCTTCCTAAGAAAATTAAGGAGACACTGCGCAATGTTAAATCGGTTTCGGCCTTAGGGTCCCTGGAATCCATAATATCCCCTGTGAGCGTGGAAGCAATTATACAGGACAGACCAGTAGCGCTTCCGACCACTGTGGAGAACACCAACGTCATATTTAAAATAGAGAACGGTAGAAATCGGCAATTGCGGAGCACAGCCTCAAGAGCAAACATAAAATACTGTTCGATGAAACAAAACGTCTGTCCCATGCCTCAAAATACTGCGATTCTGATATCAAGGAGGCTATTGAAATAAAAATGAGCGAGAAGAACTTTAACCGTGATAGCAGATACCATCTGAGCGGTGCATGGAAACGAGCGCTCCATGCATAGAAGCAGCAGAGACATGCCTTCCAAGCTTTACGTTCCATCGGAAGCAGTGGCGCCATCTGCGCCACATTGACACCGTCTGCGACAGCAGTAGGTAATCGCCGACCAATCACAAGCCGACCAATCAAAAGCGGTCCACGGGCAATAAAAGGGTACTACAGCAGCAGTGAATACTCATCTCCGGCGGTAATCCGGAAGGATACCGCCCTTCGATTGGACTTTCCGTTCTAATCGAAGTGTTAGGTATACTGCAGGTGCCAGCCACCCTGCAGCTGTGCAGCCAGCAGCGGTCCCAGCCAGCAGCCAGCAGCCAGCGCAGTTCCTGCCAGCAGCCAGCAGCGGTTCCTGCCAGCAGCCTGCGGCGGTTCCAGCCAGCAGCCAGCGACCAGCGTCCAACAGCGGTCCCAGTCAGCGTCCAGCAGCGGTCCCAGCCAGCAGCCAGCAGAAGTCCCAGCCAGCCTCCAGCAGCAGCAGCAGCAGCAGCATCCCCACCAGCCAGCCAGCCAGGTCGCCTCCCCCGCCGCAGCAGAGTGGGACTTCAGCCCCAGTCTCCTTCATCGTTCTCCGTCCCTTTTCCTCTGTGTCTCTCATCGCCTTGCCCATCCCTCGTTTGCTTCTTTGTCCTGTCCTGTGTCTTTCCCCTTATAGTAATGTCGACCCCCACCACCACCACTACTGCCACCACCACTGCCATCGTATACACATCCCCCTCTGCCGCCGCCACCACTATCATGTGGTGTGCGCCATGACTCCCCCTCAGTCCATTCCCCCACTCCTCACTCTCCCATCTCCCTCACTATTTGTTGCCCCATCCCCCGCTCCTGCCTCCCGCACCTCCTCTGATCCCTTCCCTCCACTCCCTCCCTCTGCTCCTTCCGTTTCTGCGGCGCCTGCTAGGGTGGTCACCCAGAGGGCCACGGCCCACGCTCAACTCTCCCCTTCGCCTTCATCATCGTCATCACCGTCGCCTTCGCCATCGCCCTCACCATCTCCGGTGCCGACTCCAGCACCAGGACCTGCCACTCACAGCCACAATCCAGTTGCTACCATCCCCCACACCTCCTCCGCCGCCGTCAAGCACCCCAGTGGCATCCCTGCCTCCTCTACTCCCAAAAAAGGCTCCGCCTCGTCCCCCTTCCCCAGCCCATGATGCTGTGGATGTCTCCCCGCCTGTCCCTACCCCATCCCCCTCCTCCTCCTCCTCCACTCCCTCCTCCTACCGATACCTCCTCTCCCGTCCTGATCCCTCCTTTCTTGAGGCCCGGAACCTCACCCTCTTCCTTTGCCAGAATTTTCCTGGTGCCCCATCTCCCTCCTCACTCCTCGCCATGATTTTGTCCTCATCTCCTCCCCCTGCCCTACCCTCCACACAGATCTCATGTCCCACATCCCTGTCACCCGCTTTGGCCCTAATGCCTCCCTCAACCCTGCTCCTTCGCTGCCTCCCTCCTGTCAACCCCAACCCCTGCATCACCCGCCGACCCTCACCGCCGTGATCACTAGGCTTAGTCCAGCGATCACGGAGGAGGAGGTGTTGGCGGAGCTCAAGGCACATGCCCATCAGGAGGTGCGTGTGGTTTGCCAGATCCATAACTCAGCCAGCCCCACCCGCCTTATGTGGGTCTTTTCCAAACACACCCCCTCCGTAGACCGTCTCCTGCAGGAGGGTGCCCTTCTCTTTCACCAACGCTACCAAGTTGACCCTTCCCGTTCCCCTCCTCAATCCCTCCGCTGCCAAAGGTGTTTGCAGTATAATGCACACCCGACATCAGAGTGCCACGAGGCCCCCACCTGCCCGCACTGTAGGCAAGCCCACTTTTTACGGCAGTGCCCAAATCTCCAGTCCCCCCCCCCCCTCCTGTAATCCCTGTAACCTCCCTGATCCTACTTATTCCCAGAAATGTAAGGCCCAACGCCCTCCTACCACTCCTGAACTCACCGTTCCTGTCCACCCTCTGGACGCTCCCACCCCTCCCGGCAATTCCCTTTGCCCACCCCCTACTGCTGAGGACTTCATCAGATTCCTCACCATCGTCCTCCAAAATGTTCACCCATTCCAGCGCCCCCACAGCCTCCAACAGATGTCCCTCGCCACCCGTTCCATTTTCCACTTAAAAATGTACGCCACCTTCTCCAACAACCAGGCCCATTTCACTTTCTCCCGTCTTGACACCCTTGTATAATCCCTGTCATGGTGCGACAGCACCATATCCTTGTCAACAAAATCCACTCCCTTCCCGCCAACAAGAACTTCTTCCTGCACACCCTTGCAACCCACAGCATGGATGACTTCGTCCTCAATGAAACCTTCCTCCAACCCCACCATACTGTCCACACTTCACCCTACCTCCTTCACCGCTCCGATAATCCCCTCCCAATTGCGCGTGGTGGAGTTGCCATTGGTCACCACCACCAGATCCCAGTTCGGCTCCAACCTCTTCTTCCCGACCCCACCAAACACCTGATAATTAGTCTATTCTTCCCCGGCCTCACTGTCACCTGCACCACCATCTATGTCTGCCCTAACGCCGCTCTTCCCTTCGACTTCCTCTCCCACACTGACCGTACCTTCTCCTCCTACGTGATCACTGCAGACCTCCACATCCATAGTCGTTCCGCCACCCAGTTACGGTGGTAGCATTGGTTCCTCTCCTCCCTTCAAGGCGATCACATCCCCATTCCCCAGCACACCCGTCCCAAATCCAACTCCACTCCCGATGTTATCCGCTCCTACCCTAACCTCCTTGGCCGCATAACGGTGGATGTCCTGGACCCTATTGGTAGTGATGATCTCCCTGTCCTCCTCACTGTTTCAGACGGTCGTCGCCCCCACCCCGACCCTCATAATGACCCTCCCCCAAAATACATCCGTGACTATTCCTGTGCCAACTGGAATCCCTACCGGGATACCCTCTCCACCCAAGTCGATAGCCACCTCATCACCTACCACCACGCTGACAAAGTAACCCATGCCGCCTCCTTTCTCCAGCAGACCTTGTCTGAAGCTGTGGAGGCCCACAAACCTACTGTCGCCATCCGCCCCCACCGTCCTACCTTACCCCCATAGGCCGTCCTCCTCCTCTATGAATATCGCCATCTCTACCATGCCATCCTCCACATGCGTGACCCGGACACACTACGACACCACCGGCAACTTCAGGAACACATTAGAAATTTGCTCGCGGCTAAGAAACACCTGGACTGGCGACAGACATGCACCCATTTAAATGCTACCCTACCTATCAACTCGTCCAAGTTCTGGTCAGCCTTCCATTGCCTTACTGGAACTAAACCCTCCCCCTAGTATCCTCTTCCTGACACCCTTAGTAAGGCCAATCACTTTGCCTCCTACCTCTCCGATGTCTTTTCCATCCCCGATGATCCCCAGTTCGATTACTCCCTCTTCCCAGATGTCCGCAATCGAACTGTTACCTCTATCCCTCCCCTCGCACCTGGTTTCCAGTACTTGGACAACATTGCACACATGGAACTCAGTGCCCCTATCACCACAAAGGATCTCAATGCTACACTTCGCACAAAACGCAACACTGCTCCTGGTCACGATTGTGTCACCTACCGTCACCTTCGTGAACCCCCTGTCTTTTTCCTCTCCACCCTGGCCAGGCTCTACAATGTAGTCCTGTCCACCGGTTACTACCCTGACCTGTGGAAAACCTCCCATATCCTGATGTTCCTTAAATCTGGTAAACCACCATCTGCCGTCTCCTCCTACCGTCCCATCAGCCTTACCTCAGTCTTCAGCAAGGTCCTGAAATCTGCCCTCACCTGATGCATCCACCAGCATCTCCGCCAGCACCATGTCCTTCCCGTTACCCAGTGTGGCTTTTGGCTCTCCTTCTCTTCCGACGACCTTCTCCTTCACCTCACACATCTCCTGTCCGAACAGTTTAATTCCCGTCGCTCCGCAATCTTCCTCTCCCTGGACCTCGAACGTGCTTATGACCACGTATGGCATTCCAGTCTCCTCTTCAAGCTCCAAACCTTCGCCGTTCCCATTAACTACGTCCGTCTGATCGGCTCCTTTCTCTCCCATCGTCCTTCCTACGTCACAATCCATAACACGGAATCCTACACCTTCTTTCCCTCTGCCGGTGTGCCCCAAGGCTCCGTCCTCTCCCCCCTCCTGTACCTTTTGTATACGGAAGATATGCCGCCGCCGTCACCCCCCCATCCATCTTCTCCAGTTTGTCGATGACACCGCCTTCCTTGCCCTTGCCCCCACCCTGCAGTGCTCCCAACACCTTCTCCAATCCCATCTTGACCGGTTCACCGCTTGGTGCAACCAGTGGTTGCTCGAGGTCAATCCCTCCAAAACCCAGGCGATCATTGTAGGCAAAACCACCCCTTCCTTCCATCTCCTTGATATCTATCTCACCGTTTATGGTCGTCCTATCGCCCTCACCCCCACCCTTAAGTACCTTGGCGTCACCCTCGACCGTCGCCTCTCCTGGACCCCCCATCTCCGGACAATCCAAGCTAAGGCACGCTCCCGACTCCGTCTCCTCAAGCTCCTTTCCGGCCGTACGTGGGGTCTGGACCCCTCCACCATCCTCCACACCTATAAATCCCTCATCCGCCCTATCTCTTGTTACGCCCATCTGGCCTGGACCTCCACCCCCCTACCTTTTATAAATCCCTTCAAATCCTAGAACGCCATGCTCTCCGCCTCGCCTATCACATCCGTCTCCCGTCCCCCACGCGGATCCTGTACAATCTCATTCCGTTCCCCCACCTCCACCTTTTCCTTGAAAGGATATGGATCCTGTACACCTCCCGCAAACTTGTCCTCCTCACCCGCTTGCGTCGCCCATCCTCTCTCACCCCCGCCCATTGCCGCGCCTGTATTCCATTGTCCCACCCGGTCTCCATCTCCCCACCCTCCTTACCCTCTCCCAAGGTGGCTTCTGCCAGCTCCCCTCCCTGATGATGTCCTGCTCCCCTCCATCTACCCCTCCTATCAACTTTGATCCTCCCCCCCACTTCCTGTGTCCTTTCCTTTAGGCACCCTCCCTCCCTGCTCTTTCCTTTTCCCCCATCCCCCTTCCTTCACCCCTCTTCCCCCGTGCTTCCCCTCCCCCTTCCTCCCTCCCCCTATCTCCCCTGGCCATGGCATCTCTGCTCTCCCCTCTCCCTCTCCTACCCCCTCCCCTTCCGCCTCTCTTGGCAGTTCCCCGGATTCGTACACGCACAGTGGGCTTTCGCGCGCCGGAGATCATCACCATCAGTGTTTCGTGTGTGTGCCTTCGTTGTGTGTTTAGTGTTCTTTCGCCTTCACGCCACCACTGTTCACGTGTGCGGTCGCAGTCATCCGTGTTATGTGCGCCGTGTCAACAAGTGTTAGTGTTTCTTCTCATCCAGCATGAACGGCTTCATGTTTATTGTTTTTTGTATCTACATTTTTTGCCCGCCGTTTTTATTGTATTGAGTGTGCCACCTATATGTCTTGTTATTGTACCACTCAAGACTGAAGAGCAGCGTCATATGCTGCTGACAGCCCGCCTTGTATGAGGTGATTAAAACTACAATAAAGAAGAAAAAAAATAATCAGTGAATACAGTCAGTTGCTCCTGACGATGACGGTGGAGACTATGGTCGAAAGCTTGAGATTTTATCCCGAATTGACGGTGCAAGAAAACCGAAAATGTTTCACGGAAACATAGAAGTTCCACCTGGCGACCGTTGGCCAAGGATACTTCATTGAACTCTTCTGATTTTCTTTTAGGTTGAATAATTAGTGCATGATAAAAAAAATTCGTTATTGTTTACTGCTAGCGCGTAACTATATACATGGTATTTCCTTTGCAGTTGTAGTTTCTTATTGTTGAACTGTATCGTAATGAGCAAAGCATTTATGGCATGCATGTGAACTTTCACTAAGTATCTCGCAGTTAGATATTGATTGTTTTCAGTGCTCTTTTAGTGTGTCTTCAATTTTTGCTTTTCAAATTGTTTTTTGTGTACTATCGTGTGAAATACTGTGATAATTATGGCGTGCGAAAAACGCAAAACTAGGCTGCAAAGCACATTGAGAAATGACAGTGAAGAGCGTAGCGTGCCAGCATCACCTAGTAGCGAAGTGTCAAATATTCAAGACAATAAATTGACAATTTTGCATAGGGTCTCGGACCAAGTAGTAAATAACGGTGTAGAAAGAGAAACAGTCAGTGAACAGGGAACTATTGCCGATCGATCGGTCGGTAACAGTTCGCCTCAGGAATGCGAAATAACAGAACCAAATCTTGAAAATACCGTTGATTCAAATGAAATTACAGTGAAATCCAAACATTTAGCTGCTTAAAGGCGTTGATAAATATCAATTGGGATCTCCCGCTTGCATGGAAAACGCTCTATCCGTCTGAGCCACAGAAGACACAGAGGATAGTGCGACTGCAGGGACTTATCTCTGGCACGCTCTTCATAGTGTGTGGACAGTAGTTTGTGAATGTGGTTCTTACGGGGAGCGTGCCAGAGATAAGTCAGTGCAATCGCACTATGCTCTGTGTCCTCGGTGGCGAAGATCCGTTTCAGCCGCGCTAGCTAGTGGCTGATCTTAACTGCTGCTCTGCACTTCCGTGTTTACAACGCTGTACTTGTGCTTCGCCGAATGCTGTCCGTCCGTTATTCTCCGAGTTCGTTCACATCCCTTGTGACCTGATCGTTCTTTCTGGTCTTGCTGCTGCTAATTGGAATTTCGGTTGTTTAACCGATATTGCTTCTCTGGATTAACCATGACTACAAACATCAGGAAGAATGTTATTTGCTTTCGACAAGAAATCCCGTCCTGTTCAGCCGATATCACTGGAAATAGATGAATGGATTACACAGGTAATTGGTCTCAATTCTGAAACTGTCCATACCTGGCAACTGGATCACGAAAAATACTGTGTTTTTGTAAAGTTAATCAGTGCTGCGACTGTTGATAAAGTGTTACGAAAGTAGGGCTATGAAGTAGATTTTGTGCATAGAAATGGTTGTAAAAGTAAGGTTTCGATCTATAGAGCGGACATTCATAACAAAACCATTCGTGCATTGAATCTTCCCATTGAGACCGAAAATGATAAGATTAAGGAAGCTCTTTCAAACTACGGGGACGTTAAATAAACTGCAGATGAAAGATGTTCGCCTCGCTTTGAACTACAGTGTTGCAACGGAGTCCGCTGTGTAGAGATGGACGTTAAGAAGAATACTCCGTCTCACTTTACTGTTTGTGGATATAAGGCACAAATTGTTTGTACAGGTCAGGAAGCTACATGTCATATATGTAACGAAACTGGCCACTACAGCCAGGAATGTCCGCGGCGAACTGTTGTTCTTAAAAGTAATTTGATACAGCGTCGGAAGTTTACCTTCAATGATCTGTTACCAAAGAATAGCCCGGATCAAATGGTTGCGGATGTTAACACAGCTGGCCAATCTGATGTCTCCCAACACAATAGGAGTCAATTTCCCCCGTTAACAACAAAGGAAAAGCCTGTTACCACTACTCGTGAAACTGAAATGCAACTTAAAAAACGACTTCTTGGAGACAACTGGCAGTTGTTCAGAGGACGAGCTGTCCTGTACAACTCCCGCACTTCGCAAGCAAAAACAGTGCAATGAGGAGGCAGAGGAACCGGAAGGCAAAATGCGAATGGAAAATGATGAACAGAAAGATAATACGCATACGGTACCAGAGAATGATTGGAGTGTAACCAGTATTTATTTGCAAGAAACAACAGGTGCAGTAGCCGATTGGAAAGATCAGCAGCTATATGTTAATAAACAAATTCAGGGAGAAGTTGCAGAACTGCAGACTCCATTTGTTTCCATCGATCAGGAAGTAAGTGATATTAATAAAGAACGAGGAAGTTGTGGCCAAACTGAAATCACGGTGAACACCTCAGGGCAGGCGCCGGCAACAGAAATTGCGAAAGCGTCTGCTGCTGTTCCAGATGAGCCGCGGAGTAAATTACCGACGCAACCAAATGAGAATGTAGCTCGTAACCAAGGGAAGGGAAAATCCGGAAAGGGCGACCCAACCCCAAAGAATATTCGGTACGAAACGGTCCTACACCAGTCACTGGAGAAAAAAACCAGAGAGTTTACAAGGAAAGCAGTCTGCTTGAGGTACAAGAGAAAACATCAGAAGTAGAAAAATACGTGACAGTAACTAATACACTGATTCAATTGTTTTCCACGTTCAGCCTTGTGAGATAACTGTAATAGCTTAACTGAATCCTGAACCACAGGAAACTAAATTAGTTCATCAAAACAACTACATAATGACAGCGCAATGAGGCAATCTTATTCTGTCACCACTATAAACATAAATAAAATTACGTCCGGTTTGAAATTATCGGCCCTTATGGAATTTTTTTACGAATCCGCGACTGATTTTGCCCTGTTACAAGAAGTTCTAATTTCAGATTTAGTAATTCCCGGTTTTGTCAGTTACATAAATGTGTCTCCCGAAACAAGGGTTGGAACAGCTGTTTTGGTGAGTGACGGGATTACAGTAAGCGAGGTGGAACGACTGAAATCCGGAAGAGTAATTGAACTAAATACCTATGATATGACTATCATCAACTTGTATGTCCCTTCAGGAAGTTCTCACCGAGCTGACAGGGCACGTTTCTTCAAAGATGACCTGATATACTTGTTAAGAAAAACTCCAAGACAGTTATTACTTGGAGGTGATTTTAATTGTATTATAAATCGAAAAGATCAATTACCTAATTTTAATTTCTCAAGTGAACTAAAACAACTAGTTAGTAGTTTAGGCTGAAAGGATGTATGGGAAATGAAGTACCTCTCGATTGTTGAGTTCAATTATGTCCCGACAACCTCACGTAGTAGGATTGATAGATTACATACTTCTAAAAATCTTGAAATTTCCGTGACAAAAGTAGAAACAGTTTCTATGTAATTTTCAGGCCATTCAGTAGAAACAGTTTCTACGTAATTTTCAGGCCATTCAGTAGAAACAGTTTCTACGTAATTTTCAGGCCATTCAAGTGTCTTAGCTTTATAAATCTAACAAGACAACCAGTTCGACGATTTAAGAATCAGTGGAATTTGAACACTTCCTTGTTGGTAAATCATGATTTAGAATATCTGATTAAGGAAACATGGCCAATATGTCTGCGTGCTCGTAGTAGATATGCCACTGCTATCGACTGGTGGGTTAAAATGGCGAAGACAAAATTGAGGAAGGTTCTTATTCAATACAGTGCCCAGAGCGCCAGACAAACGAAATGACCTATAGAATATTACTACTCTGTTTTGAGAGATCTATATGATCAAGTCTCAGTAGGTTCGGATAGCAACCACACAAAAGTCAAAGTCAAGTTACTTAATATGAAGAGAAATCAAATGGAAGAGCTGAAAATAAAATCGAAGGCAAATTCGGTGCCAGAAGGTGAACTACGTCCCTGTATCATTTTGTGAAGTATATGAAAAACGGGAGAAGGGCTGTTATTCATGAAATTCAAACAAAACACTGTACGATTCTCAGAACCCAGCAGGGTATCATGGACGAGATTTATCGCTATTATTGGGAGCTATATTCTGTACATCAAAGTAATGATACTTCCTTAGAAGAATTCCTTGACATCCTAGCCCTACAGCTGACAGAAGATGACATCGAAAATTTTCTCGAGGTTTTCAGTGTAGAGGAGGTGCATGAGACTCTGTGTGCCTCACCACCAAAAAAATCCCCAGGAATGGATGGTCTGCCATCAGTGTCTTACATCCGTTACTGGCCAATCGTAGGTTCGAAAATCACGGGCATTGTAAATGAGGTTATACAGGGTAAAATGATTCCGGCAAAATTTAAGGAGAAGAAATTGTTCTGGTGCCAAAAATTAATGGAAACAAATATTTAAATAATTTTCGTCCAATTTCAATGCTGAATTCTGATTATAAATTAATAGATAGAACAGTAAACAAGAGAATTTCATGCCATACGGATAAAATTATTAGTCATCATCAGTACTGCGCGCAAGGTAGAAACATTTTTCAAAATCTAGTAGAATTCAGGAATATCCGTGCCACAACTTCTGTAACAAACATAACGTGTGCTTTATTCTTTTTAGAATATTATAAAGCGTTCGATGTAGTAAATCGTGAATATCTTCTGTAGACATTGGCGAAAATAGGTTCCAGCGATAGGGTCATACAGTTGATTACGAACATAGGAACTGGAATAAATACTAAGATAGGGTGAATTGTCAACAGTCCAGACCGATGCAAATGCAACGATGTGTTCTTCCAGGAAGTCCTCTGTCCACGTCGCTCTTCGCCATTTCGCTGGAACCTTTCCTCCGACATGTCCATGCTAGATTAAAAGGCTTAACATTATCAGGACATAACACAGTTATGCTGACGATATAGGGGTCATTATAAGGAATAATGACGAGGTAGCCACGCTAGCAACAGTGACTGATTCGTACTGTAGAGCATCTGGAGCCAATGTAAACTAAAAAAAAAAGTGAAACGTTGAATCTCAGAGGTTTTGATAATATCAAAGTCGAGTGAGCAGAAATTAGTCCGACAGCAAAAAACACTTGGGATCACCCTGACAGCAGGCCCTATGAAAATGATGGCTTTAAATTGGAAAGTTGTAGCAGATAAAGTGCAAGGAGCCATTATAGAGAATTTAACTCGATATATAAACCAAGTTCAAACAACAAAGTATATCAACTCATGCATCCTTGCTAAAGCTTATTACACTGCCCAGCTGTCTCCAATACCGAGAATGATAGCGAGGAGAATAATGTCCAAAATCACCAACATTTTGTGGAGAGGCGAAGTGTTGAGAGTTCCTGCTAAAGCAGCCACCTTTGACCCTAAAATGGTATACTAGGATTAACTGATATAACAGCTAAAGCCTCTGCACTTTTTATCGAAATGCAAGTTAATTTAATAAGAGACTCGGGAGAAAGCATAACCAGCCAGCTTTTCGAGATCATTAAACCTCGAAGCCTGCTTTCCCCGATTCACGGGCAGAATATCAACAGTCGTTTACAGTATATGAGTATTTTCTATGCTGAGTTTATTTATAAGTGTCGAACTCAGGCAATCACGATACTTAAAATCAAGAGCCATAATGCGGGAACGAAAGAAAAGCGAAGGAAGGAACAAAATAGAACGACAGTTTCCAAACATTGAGTGGACTGAGATTTGGAAAAACATTAGTTCTAATGTGCTCACTTCTAATATAAAAAGGCCATGGTACAAGACAGTTAACAACATCGTTAGCACCAGTGAAAGACTGCGCGCAATCGGGCTCTGTGAAAGAAATTTATGTCAACAATGCCATCTTGATGACACAATAATTCATAGATATGCTTGCAGTGGTCATATAAATAGTAGGAAGTGGATCCGGGACCAAATAGCTCTGATTACAAGGACATCCCCTGAGTATATCTCGCTGTCATTGCTACACAGACCTGAAGCAAGCTATTTCCCAGAGGCAAAAAATAGCGCTGTATACTAGTTGCCTGGAAATTTTGTTAATTACGTCCTTAACAAATTAGGATCTGACAGCACCATAGAGTTCAAGGTACATATGCTGTGTGAATTCCACAAAATTAGAAAGTATTCGAATCACAAGAAGTAGTTCGGTAATATCTAAAAAAAATTTATTTGAAAGAATGGGCATTGGTTAATATAAAAACGACGACTGAGTTGACAGTGATGTATTGTAGTTACCGTAAGGGTATTATTTAAAATTTTACTGTATGTATTTTGTGTGTGCTTTTTCTTCTTCAGAGAGTAGATTTTGAAATTTTATGAGCAAATGTACAGAACTTATGTGACAGTCAGATTATGTGCCTAATAGTATCAAAACACAAAACATTAAAGTTGTATTATTGGTTTATATTAGAAAGCTGTAAAACGACAGTTTGTATGGAAATGTCCTTATCGATAGGTTATAACCAAAAGATTCTATAAAATATAATGAAATATTCAATGGCTGGCACATTGTCTTGTTGTGATGTGTAAGTCAGTTTTGCAATGAAAGACTTATTATATATGTCTGATCACTTCAGATACTTAACATTAAATTAATGTCCAGAAAGTGCAGTTGGAAGGCTAGTGAACGTTTTAATATCACATTTCTGAAATTCTCAAGTATTTCAGAAATTGTCTAATATGATTATTAAATTGTTGTTATGTGCTATGGGTATAAATCTTCCATTTTCTGTATTTGGTTACCTCCATACACTTGTGTGAAATGCTAATAGGTATTCTCACTAAGTTGAGAAGGTTAAAGATCAGTTTCTACCGTTAACCTGTCTCTCACAGTGACGATTTCCTTCGGTACATTAATATATTAAAAATTATCATACCAACTTGCTGATACCCTTCATAGAGAGCTATTTATGCTTCCCTAAAGACTGGAGCACATATAATTCAAAGTGCAGACTTTACTTCTTCATGTTTGAAGTTTGAATGTCTTTAAAAAAACTTCTCTTGATGTTGAACTTAATTGTTTCTGGTAATTTAGTCAGTAACACAATGTTCTGTTGTATTTCTTTAACGTAAGCATAATTGCAATGATCAACTGTTTTTGTTTAAATCATTTCATGTATAACATGTGTACATGGTTGGTATATGTACTTAGTATGTATTTGGAATGTGTAACATTGTATCTTTAATAAATGATTTCATAAAAAAGTGGCTCAGACGGATATAGCGTCTGCCATGTAAGCATGAGCTCCCGGGTTCGAGTCCCAGTAGGGGCACACATTTTCGACTGTCCCCGTTGATATTTAACATCGCCTACAAGCAGCTAAAGGTCTGAATTTCATTATAAATTTATTGTTCGAGAACTGCAAGTCACCATTGGTATCCATTGTTTCGGACATTTCCGAAGGAACAGATACCGTCTTCATATTCATACCGTAGATTCAGGTTTTGCGTCATCACCCTTTCCTCAATTAAGTCGAGACTCACTCTCTGCTTTTGATGATGCAGATGCGTTGCCGAAAAGCAAAAAGGAACCTGTTTGAGTCACTAACGCATTGCTATTGCAATTAATTCAAAATCCGAATCAAAGACAGGGGCAACAGCTTCAAAAGTTAGACGCAGTGGAACAAAATCAGAAACAAACTCAGCAAGAGATTCAAAAGTTTGATATAATTGAACGAACGCTTGAACAAACACGTACAGATTTTTAACTGCTGAGCTACTTAAAATCGATTCGAAGTGTCAAAATATTTGTGAAGATGTAAAAACACAAATTTGAGAACATTTTCTACCTATTTTATCGCGACATGAAAACGCATTACGGAATTATGAAACAGACATAAAAGAATTGCATATCATTGTGCACAAATATCACGACACCTTGTAGGCTAAAATTGACGGGTACGGTTGCGCAACTTAAAAAATCATGAAAACTTAAAGGACACAGTAGATACGATTACGACACACATGGACACTCTAAAACGTCGTTCAGAAAAACACACTGAGGAATTCAGCACATTATCGGAAAAAGTAGCCGAACTATCTGGTCCGTTAACAAATTTAAATACGAAGGTAGAGGATAATTTGAATGATACTAGACCGCTAGCCCTTACTGACACAGAGGAGTACAAGGAAATTAGGAAATTTAAGCAAAGTCGGAATCAAATTAATACGCATCACAGAAGGGAAATGCGGGAAGTACAAGATCAATTGGCACATGTGATATAAGAACTACATATTTCAGAAGATACTCGCTCTCTGATACGGGAAGAGGGATTTAGAAATACGGCAAAGTCACAAAGTAGCAACGCACGAGATTTCGGATATTTTGAAAGGAGGTGGCAAGGTGCAGCGAGCCTTGACATGGAACCGCCGACACGACGTAAGAATGACCGATTTGCGACTCGGCGTCACGATGACTTTCACTATAAACTCTTTATCACAACGCGTAAATTCAAAACATTTAAGAATTCCAACAATGACATACATCTACAGGCTTGGCTTCATCAATTTGCTCATTGTTTTCCTAATAATTGGTCATCAGAGCACTGATTAGAGTTTATGTGTGGCTATTTAGGAAGAATGCGGTAAGAATGCGATCGGTTATTCGTGACTGTCACAGTGAAGGTGATTTTTATCATGCCTTCATTTCTGAATATTGGTCTCAGGCTACTGATGATCGAGTAAAACACTATTTTATAATGATGAAACATTTCGAAAAGTATGAATTTTCCAACCCTGAAAAATATTTTAAAGTTATGTTGCACAGAAATCAGTATTTGTCAGACCTGTACAGTCCCTCGGAACTTACCCGCATTTTCTTAATTAAGTTGCCTCAACATTTAAGACGTTATTTTGGCAGGACATTGTAAAGACGACTTCGAAGCTTTTCAGGGAATTTTGCAAGAACTGGAAATCGACACTGACAATCGCGTGATGCAAAAACAAGAAAACAACTATTACAGGTCACATCCATCACAGTTCCGTGACGATAGAAATAGTAACTGGACACCACGAGGCTATTGTTATAACGCAAGTCGTGATCAAAGCGGGGTCACGCGTATGACAACCACTGTCAGAGTAATAATAGTTACAGAGAAAGATCATATCCCCGTGGTAATGACTCTGACAGATATAACTGTAGAAGTAGACAATATGGGAACCAGAATACTTATTATCAAGGGAGACAAATTGACTTCAGACGAAATGGTCCACCTCGTAATTGCGATTCCGGGAGAAATTCTCCACCATTTGATCGACATGAAAGAAATTTCAGAAATTACCGTCATTACGACAGGCGCTATATTTATGACAACAGACCAGAATTTAATCAGAACTGGCGTGATTCAAATAGGGCAGGGCCCTCTCGTCAAGCTGAAGTTTTAGAAGTTAGACCTCCAAACCCCAGTAACGACGCGCGACAACAAAGAGACAAACGTACCTATAAAGTAGACGACATAGCTGCCGTGACTAATAGTTACGTAAAAATGGAAGACATTAGGGACATTATACTCCAGGAACATGACATGAAACAGAACAACATTGCATATCCTGTTATTCACAGCAAACGACATAAAATATACAGCAGTACTTAACTCTGGCATTCCTGTTTCAGTAATTTAGTGAAACAGCTTTCAGTAAATGAAACAAATCGAACGATTTCCCCACACCTACTGTACGTAATATTGAATTACAATGCGCAATTTTTTGAAGAAGTGTAGACGTATGTCAACAAACTAACTTAGGACTCTTTTGTCAAATCCATAGATTTACTACGAATTTTCTTATTGTACCATTGCTACCGACGGAGATAGTTTTGGGTGTAGATTTTTTGAATGAGTATGTAACGCTGGAAATGCATATCCTTCAATTTCCATCTATTGTACTCCAATTTTTTTTCCTTATTTTGTTACCTGAAGATATAACATTTCTGTGTCTTTATATATTGTATTTGTTTTACTATTTGTATACATATATATTTATGCATTTATGTCGATGTATAATTGGTTTGTTTTGTGAATATTATTTGTATTTTTACGCTGGGTCATGCCTAGGGAAAACTATGGTATCGAACGATTACGTTGATAGGTCGTGTGGAGAACCGAAGTGTTTACGATCTTTGGTAGTGTTAACTCTGCCGCGTGGAGCGCGGGCAGAGCAGAGAGAGTCGGGCTGGAGTAGTGCAGTGGAGCAGGTGTGTTGTGTGACGCTCCCGCGAGTTGCCGCGCTTTCCCGGAATGAACTCGAGTAGGGTGTGTTGTGTGACGCTCCCGCGAGTTGCAGCGCTTTCCGGGAATGAACCCGACTGTCGTTGAAATTCAAACGCCAGCATTAAAGTAATATCATTCGATTTCACTGCTTTAATTTCAAAGTTCAGTTATGGTTTTCATAGCTGGCTTCAATATTTAGATTACTGAAGCACAAATTAAGAGTGCGAGTTTTGTTACCGTATTTTAGCTTACCTGTGACTGCAGCTCAGCTTGGTAAATACTAAATTTTACTATTGTTAATTGTTCAGAATCATTTAATTCAAGTTCAAAGTTATATCTCTTATTTCTAAATTGCGTAGATTCAAGTAGCTTTTGAAATGATTGTTGAGGTAGCCCAAGACTAGCCGTATTTTACTGAATTTCGATGTGCTTCAGAAACAAAGCTCACTATTAATTTCAGTCACTAAATTAACTTTCAATTTTCCGGTTTTATTAATTCTTTTGCTAAATTAAGTCAGAGTGTAGCGAAATTTATTACTTCTGACAATCCTTTCAGTTTTCACACTACATGTGTCAACCTTCAGTTGCCATGCATCTAGTACTAATTATTCCTTTCTTTTTCAGTTACTATAGTAATTGTCCATAGGACTGGCGACCGTAATTTCCCCCAAATCTCAAATATCTTATTACCGCTCTTTACCCCTTTTCAAAATTAATTTCCACCAGTTTCATTTGCATTTTTCCTTTCATTTTGATGTAACCCTTTCCTCCCTCTTTACCGACAGATTAACTTCGGTGACGATTGCTTTTCCCAAATTTCCATTAGGTACAGGCGGTTTAATTTTTCACTGTCATTAAGGTCGATAAGTGAGGGGGAGGTTACAAGTATAAAGCAATTTTAAACACTCATGGCGCTGAAATAAGTTTAGAGAAAGAAGGTAAGTCAATATCTACGAAATTTGAAGATTGGGTTTCAAACCATGGCGAGGAAATCAATCAGCTTTACCTTTTATTATATCGTAGTTTGGAACTTCGGACGTAATTTGACACTAATGATCAATTTGCAAGTACTGACAGGGATGACGTATTAGATACTAACGGTTTAATTCTGAAAAAAATCAGAAAATTGAGGACTGTAATGATACTGATAAGCAGGACTTTTTGACATTTTACAAGCACATTCTACAGCTTCCACTCACAAAACAGGCACAATTAGAGATTTCAACACCAATTTCGTGTTCGTGAGCATACTAAGTTTTGCGTCAGACCATACATAATTCCGGCACGTTGTAGGTACCGTGTTTCAAGGGAAAAATAATGTATGCTTGACGAGTGTATTATTGAAACCGTAGTAAGCTCATACAATAATCGATGACATGTTGTTGAGAAAAAAAATGGATCAATAATGCTTGTCTTAGTTTCCACATAAATAAATACCATTATCATTCCTGAAACAGACGGGCCGCAAACGTTCGAAGAATTTCAAAATTTCAATGGCCTATACAGGGTGTTACAAAAAGGTACGGTCAAACTTTCAGGAAACATTACTCACACACAAATAAAGAAGAGATGTTATGTGGACATGTGTCCGGAAACGCTTAATTTCCATGTTAGAGCTCATTTTAGTTTCGTCAGTATGTACTGTACGTCCTCGATTCACCGCCAGTTGGCCCAATTGAAGGAAGGTAATGTTGACTTCGGTGCTTGTGTTAACATGCGACTCATTGCTCTACAGCACTAGCATCAAGCACATCAGTACGTAGCCATCAACAGGTTAGTGTTCATTACGAACGTGGTTTGCAGTCAGTGCAATATTTACAAATGCGGAGTTGGCAGATGCCCATTTGATGTATGGATTAGCACGGGGCAATAGCCGGGGCGTGGTACGTTTGTATCGAGACAGATTTCCAGAACGAAGGTGTCCCGACAGGAAGACGTTCGAAGCAATCTGATCGGCGTCTTAGGGAGCATGGAACATTCCAGCCTATGACTCGCAACACGGGAAGACGTAGAACGACGAGGACACCTGCAATGGACGAGGCATTTCTTTGTGCAGTTGACGATGACCCTAATGTCAGCGTCAGAGTAGTTGCTGCTGTACAAGGTAACGTTGACCACGTCAGTGTATGGAGAGTGCTACGGGAGAACCAGTTGTTTCCCTACCACGTACAGCGTGTGCAGGCACTATCAGCAGCTGATTGGCCTCCACGAGTACACTTCTGCGAATGGTTCATCCAACAATGCATCAATCCTCATTTCAGTGCAAATGTTGCCTTTACGGATAAGGCTTCATACCAACATGATGATATTGTAAATTTTCACAATCAACATGTGTGGGCTGACGAGAAACCGCACGCAATTGTGCAATCACGTCATCAACACAGATTTTCTGTGAACGTTTGGGCTGACATTGTTGGTGATGTCTTGATTGGGTCCCATGTTCTTCCACTTACGCTCAATGGAGCACTTTATCATGATTTCATACGGGATACTCTACCTGTGCTGCTAGAACATGTGCCTTTACAAGTACGACACAACATGTGGTTCATGCACGATGGAGCTCCTCCATATTTCAGGAGAAGTGTTCGTACGCTTCTCAACAGATTCAGTGACCGATGGATTGGTAAAGGCGGACCAATTCCATGCCCTCCAAGCTCTCCTGTCCTCAACCCTCTTGACTTTCATTTATGGGGGCATTTGGAAGCTCTTGTCTACGCAACCCCGGTACCAAATGTAGAGACTCTTCGTACTCGTATTGTGGACGGCTGTGATACAATTCGCCATTCTCCAGGGCCACATCAGTGCATTAGGGATTCCATGCGACGGAGGGTGGATGCATGTATCCTCGCTAATGGAGGACATTTTGAACATTTCCTGTAACAAAGTGTTTGAAGTCACGATGGTAAGTTTTGTTGCTGTGTGTTTCCAATCCATGATTAATGTGATTTGAAGAGAAGTAATAAGACGAGCTCTAAGACGGTAAGTAAGCGTTTCCGGACACATGTCCATATAATACACTCCTGGAAATGGAAAAAAGAACACATTGACACCGGTGTGTCAGACCCACCATACTTGCTCCGGACACTGCGAGAGGGCTGTACAAGCAATGATCACACGCACGGCACAGCGGACACACCAGGAACCGCGGTGTTGGCCGTCGAATGGCTCTAGCTGCGCAGCATTTGTGCACCGCCGCCGTCAGTGTCAGCCAGTTTGCCGTGGCATACGGAGCTCCATCGCAGTCTTTAACACTGGTAGCATGCCGCGACAGCGTGGACGTGAACCGTATGTGCAGTTGACGGACTTGGAGCGAGGGCGTATAGTGGGCATGCGGGAGGCCGGGTGGACGTACCGCCGAATTGCTCAACACGTGGGGCGTGAGGTCTCCACAGTACATCGATGTCGTCGCCAGTGGTCGGCGGAAGGTGCACGTGCCCGTCGACCTGGGACCGGACCGCAGCGACGCACGGATGCACGCCAAGACCGTAGGATCCTACGCAGTGCCGTAGGGGACCGCACCGCCACTTCCCAGCAAATTAGGGACACTGTTGCTCCTGGGGTACTGGCGAGGACCATTCGCAACCGTCTCCATGAAGCTGGGTTACGGTCCCGCACACCGTTAGGCCGTCTTCCGCTCACGCCCCAACATCGTGCAGCCCGCCTCCAGTGGTGTCGCGACAGGCGTGAATGGAGGGACGAATGGAGACGTGTTGTCTTCAGCGATGAGAGTCGCTTCTGCCTTGGTGCCAATGATGGTCGTATGCGTGTTTGGCGCCGTGCAGGTGAGCGCCACAATCAAGACTGCATACGACCGAGGCACACAGGGCCAACACCCGGCATCATGGTGTGGGGAGCGATCTCCTACACTGGCCGTACACCACTGGTGATCGTCGAGGGGACACTGAATAGTGCACGGTACATCCAAACCGTCATCGAACCCATCGTTCTACCATTCCTCGACCGGCAAGGGAACTTGCTGTTCCAACAGGACAATGCACGTCCGCATGTATCCCGTGCCACCCAACGTGCTCTAGAAGGAGTAAGTCAACTACCCTGGCCAGCAAGATCTCCGGATCTGTCCCCCATTGAGCATGTTTGGGACTGGATGAAGCGTCGTCTCACACGGTCTGCACGTCCAGCACGAACGCGGGCCCAACTGAGGCGCCAGGTGGAAATGGCATGGCAAGCCGTTCCACAGGACTACATCCAGCATCTCTACGATCGTCTCCATGGGAGAATAGCAGCCTGCATTGCTGCGAAAGGTGGATATACACTGTACTAGTGCCGACATTGTGCATGCTCTGTTGCCTGTGTCTATGTGCCTGTGGTTCTGTCAGTGTGATCATGTGATGTATCTGACCCCAGGAATGTGTCAATAAAGCTTCCCCTTCCTTGGACAATGAATTCACGGTGTTCTTATTTCAATTTCCAGGAGTGTATAATTTCTTTCTTTGTGTGTGAGGAATGTTTCCTGAAAGTTTGGCCGTACCTTTTTGTAACACCCTGTATGTGTTGTCTTCTATTGATTTCAGATGCAGCTTTTATCAAATTTCACATCATCCAGAATAAGAAAATATACGGCTTTTCTTTGTTTCGGTGTTTGTTTCCATTTCAGAAACTTCCGTTTGGTTTGAACATTCCTTCGGCAGCATTCATTCGTGGGCTAAATTCCATATTACATGAGTTTTTAAAACACATCTCCTCATACATGGACGACATTTTAATAGCAGAAGCCTCTTGAGAACAACATAACTGTATACTCAAAAGCTTGTTACGTGCTTTTGCTGAATCTGGAATTACAGTTAACCTGGAAAAACCTGAATTCTTTAGGACAAAGGTGAAGCCTTTGGGTCACATTATTTCTTCTGGGGGCATTGTGCCGGATCCTGGAAATTAGGAAGCAATCAGAGCTATTCCTGTTCCATCCACAAAGAAACAAGTTCGTAGTTTTCTAGGTCTTGTGAATTTCTACCGCCGTGTCCTGAATATGCAAATTCTAATAACACCAAGACATTGTTATCTCACTGGAAAAAACGTTAATTGGATCTGGGACGAACAGGCACAATTGGAATTTGACACTTTGAATGAAGCGCTACTTAAAGCGCCAATCTTTGCTCACCCAGGTATGTCACAAGATTTCTGTCTTAGCACAGATTCCTCTAAAGTTGGTCTTGGAGCCCATTTATTTCAAGAAGCCCTATTAAATGACATTACTGTTCAGATAACCATCACTTTTGCTAGCTGCTTGCTAACAAAATCTGAAAACGTTATTCCGTCACTTAATTGGAAGCTTTAGCTATCGTTTGGGCACTTGACAACTTTCGTTTCTTTCTTTCTGGCAAACACTAGCATTAAAATTTATTATGTCATCAAAATGAAATCATGGTAGGTTGGAACGTCAGGCATTGTTTCTGCAAGATTTCCGCTTCACATAAATCTACTTTCCTGGCACGGAAAACATGTTGCTGATGCACTTTCACGTGCACCCGCTGCCTTTAGAAAAGCAACACAGAAGCTAACCTTGAGAAAAATTTCACAACTCCTTTCATTCAAAAAGTAGCTTTTGATACTGCGTCACTGCATCTTTATACGACATTGCTTATGAACAAGATAAGGACCCGATTTGGAAAGATATCAAAAGTAAGTGGCATGAAGAGACACACACACAGATTCGTCATCATTGTCTGGTTAGAAACGATATACCCTTCCACGGTTGCACTGCTGATGACAAGCTATGGGTAGTCTGTATTCATGACGATTTTGTTAAAAAGCTTATCTGATACATTTATTTCAGCTTCGCACATTTTGGTCCACGAGAGTGTTATCATATTCTTCGGGCGACCTGTTACTTTAACAACATGGAAAAGGGAATTAGGAGAGTCTTGTCTATTTGCAAAATTAGTCAAAAAGCTAAACCATCTACCATCTCACATCGTGCTCCATTGTTTCCTGTTATTCCAAGTAGATTGAAAGAATTAGCTGCTGTTGATCTACTGGGACCCCTTGTCAGAACATCGAATGGATTTTCGTACGTTCACTTCGCTGTTGAACGCCGTTGTTAAAAATTTCTTACGTGAAGTTCGACACGTTGCCGAGGTCATTTCAGATAACAGGCCACAGTGCAGATCTGCTGTTTGGTTACCCATGCTTCGTAATTGTAAAATCAGACCTGTCTGAATGCATTATGAAAGAAATTAAAACACTTTGCCGACTTTATTGTCGCAGGAAGCATCAGAATTGGGATTTATTTCAAAACGTACTGAAAGAAATGCCTCATGACTCCACTGCTTTACCACCTATTCTTGTTCGGAAGAGTGAGGAACCACTGAACAGAATCAGAGAGCTTGTACCTTTTCCCAACACACGTAAACTTCGACATAAAGACATAATTGATTTGGCTATCAAAAATATAAATTCTGCTGCAGACAAAAGGAGAAAACTACGCGGTAATACAAATGCAAAGAAATTACTTATTGGCCAGAAGGATCTCATTAAATCCCATTCTCTGTCATATAAGAAGAAACATTTGAGTTACAAATTATTTCCGATTTACAGTGGACCTTACAGGATTCGACGTATACCGCATGATAATTGTGTTGAAGTTGAAACTCTGCATACTAAGAAAGGTAAAAGATTACATCACATTTCTCATGTAAAACCGTTTATTTAGAAATAATATGCTTCCTGACCTCGTCGTTCATTTTACGCTTTGTCACATTTACCATGCCTGGATGTTTTGAAGTTAACTACCCAGTAAAGAACCTATGGACCTATTAAGATAGTAATTTTACGAGAGGGAGCAGACGACACAGTCTTATTGTCTGTAAATTTCCGATTGTTAGTTACGCGATTACGTAACGAATAGGAACATACACTGCCAATGAGGTTTTTAAGGCCACATTTTGGTTCACTTGGAAAACACTTTTAATTAAAATACTTTATGAGGGATCACAGATGACATGGTATTTGACTTCTTTGACGCATGATTATATTACGATGCTACTAATGAGTGACACAATTTTTATTTTTGCTTTTGCGCTGAATCTGTTTTATGTCTGCACAGTTTGTCTGCATTCTTCTGGAAAGTAAAACATGTTTTGGTAATGACTTTTGTTGCATGGCTACAATGAGAGAGTTATTTTCGTAACACAACAATACGTTACAGTAGACTTGTTTCAAAGTCTTGGCAATGAATGTAATGACTATGACATTTATACAGGTATCACTTTACTATTGTACAAGTAAGTAAATTGACTTTTGGAGGGCTTGGCTTATGAACAATGATAACTACGACACTTGGCACATTTTTACTGTTAAGCAATGACAGAGAAGCATAGTTTGTCAGTACATGACACACATGTGAGTGATTAATTTTTGTGCTTGGAAAACTTTTTGAAATATTTTTGAACTACAATGATAGAGAGGTGGTTTTCGGTGAAAAATTTATTCCGCAGTTTTAATCTATAACATCTGAGGTGTAACTACATTATTGCTCAGGTGGTATGCCTACTTTTTGTACCATGCATGTGGTAAGCGCTAGGAGCCCTAGCTAATATGGTATTTGCTTATATACTTTAATACATTGGTAACATATTTCACTAACAGAGAATTACACAGCTATCTGGTCATTTAACTGAGAGAAATGGATATTATTTTTTTACTGCGTCTCTGACACATGTCTAAATAGCTACACAATTGGATTACTTTGCATTTATGAAATTATACCTTGTCTGAATTTTGTGAACTTTTCACCTATATTTTCGGAACAACTGTGATACTGTGAGAGATTTGATTGATGTTTTTAGAATGGGATCATGATTTTTGAAGTACATTTGAGGTAGATGACACTACTGGAATGAGCGGAGAGCATTTTTGTGAAGGTTTTGAGATTATTGGTAGAAGCTATGCCGATTTTGTGATTTGATTGATGTGTTAAGAGAATATTATGGCGACGATGTGTAATATGAGGAATATGATTATGCTACGTGTTTATTATTATGAAATATTGAAGAAGAATCGACGAATATCTATATGTGTAATGATGCAATCAAAAATGAATAGAGGTTAAGAACTCTGGTTTGTGGAAAATAATGTTTGCAACGAAGAATCGTACTTTAAGAGTTATGAAGAGAGAGTATATATTTGAATGTGAGTACCAAAATGCCGACGAAATTTTTGGACACTATTGTTGATGAGATTTTATTTTTTTACACTTCTACTGTAATTTTTCAGCCTGTGAAATTTTTCGTTTTGTATGAAACTGTCATTGTAGCTCAAACTGTTGTCGTAAACATTCTGGTAAAGAGTGTATGTGACCTTGACGTAATGCTCTACTGTGACTGGCTGCACACTAGCCACCTGGAAAACCCCATTGTTGTGTTGCCTGTCAGCTTTAATGCTATAGCTTTGGCAACTTTTAAGCTTACAACACTCCCACAAGCACGTACACAGCTGTAGAAAAGAGAGACCATTGACCTCGCTATTGACATTTCTTTATACGTAGAATACACCACAAATATGATATACTGTTACTTTTAAACATATGATTACAATTTGGAGTATGTACTTTGTGCTAGTTACTGAAATGCTTATAAAATGATGAGAAATATTCTTGTGTCTACACACCTAATTATGACAAGTGTCTCTCTATGAGAGTTGAGAGAATTTTTACTGACTTATGAAAGACACATGGCAATTAAATGATGTTTTTACGTTTTGATTTGTACATATTCGTTTATTTGATTTGATATCAGGATTCTAGGTGTGCTGCAGCATTAGTTTTACAAAATAAAATTCAATACATATGCTAATGTGAACACTTTCTGTCAACAGATAGATTAAATAATTATTTTATGACCCTCATTCTTAAAAAAGGAGCACTTGGAAAGGAAAGAAAGTAAGGTGAAGAGACTAGTAATAGGAACTGCATAGATAATTTTCCTTTCATAGACTTGGTAATATTTTTGGTAGCAAAAGTTGTTGTGGTGCACCACTTTAGTGTTAAGATGTGACATAGAATCATTGTATTTCACATGGGACTTCTGATGATCTTAGATGCACATATGCGATTGTAAGTTTAAATTTATATTTCCCTTATCTGCATTGCTGCCTTTACTGTAATATTTTTTCTGATTGTGCTTTCTCATGTGTGGGTATAAGCTATTGCATTTTCTACTGCTATTTGTCAGGCATTGTCCTACTGAATTTTACTTTGTATCACTGTGCTAAGCCAGTTTTACCACTGACTTATTTTTCTTGTTTGTTGAATATTGCCTTATATTACGAGGGTCGGTCAAAAAGTAATGCCTCCCATTTTTTTTCTACTTAAAGAAATTAAGTTAAGTGAAAAATTTGAATTTGGCGCCATTCCTCAAACCTTCTTCTGCAATCCACTGCAGTAGTAACTTTCTGTGTCAACAGGTGGCAGCACAGCAGAAGTTTGTAAGATGGCCGACATCGATGTTCGTTTGAGACAGCGTTGTGTGATTGAATTCTTGAATGCAGAAGGTGAAACGCCCATACGCATTCATGAAAGACTGAAGAAGGTGTATGGTGTTGTGACAGTGGATGTCAGCACTGTTAGACGATGGGTTCGTCGTTGTAAGGAAGCTGAAGGGCAAACACCGTTGACTGACGAAAAGCGGAGCGGCAGGCCGGTGAGTGCAGTGACTCCACACAACATTCAGCAAGTTGATGACATCATTCGTGGTGACCGTCGGGTGACTGCAGATGAAGTGTGTCGCATTATTTCTCTTAGTAAAGGCAGTGTGATCACGATTATTAAACAATTGGGGTACTCAAAAGTTTGTGCACGGTGGGTTCCAAGAATGTTAACCGATCAGAATAAAGAGGCAAGGAAAACAATAGCCTCCCAACACTTGCAGCGCTTCCGTTTGGAGGGAGATGAGTTTCTGAAAAAAATTGTGACCGGGGACGAAACATGGGTGCATTTTTTTGAACCGGAATCAAAGAGGCAGTCAATGGAGTGGTGTCACACAAGCTCGCCGAGGAAGAAAAAATTCAAAACTGTGCGATCGGCAGGGAAAGTTATGGCAACAGTTTTCTGGGATACAGAGGGTGTGATTCTGGTTGATTTTTTGGAGCAGGGATGCACAATAAATTCTGTTCAATACGTCACAACCCTCAACAATCTTAAAGCACGTCTTCAGCGAGTTCGCCCAACAAAATCAATGGCAGATGTTCTTCATTTGCATGACAATGCAAGACCACACATCAGTCGTCACACCTCTGACGAGATTGTCAAAATTGGATGGGAAGTTTTGCCTCATCCCCCATACAGCCCTGACCTGGCACCATCAGACTTCCATCTGTTCAGGCCACTAAAAGAAGCTCATCGTGGGATTCATTTTGAAGATGAGGAGGCCGTCAAAACATCCTTGCGTCAATGGCTTAGGAAGCAGAGCTGTGATTTTCACCGTGCTGGGATACATGCCCTTGTTCAAAGATGGACCAAAACTGTAGAGATGGGCGGAGATTACATTGAAAAATGACAAAATGATCCTCAATGTTGTGGTTTTCAACCTATGTAATTGCATTTAAATTTCCTGACAATTAAACGTAGAAAAAAAATAGGAGGCATTACTTTTTGACTGACCCTCGTAGTTGTAACATTGCATTTTATTTGCCAATTTAGATATGCAGCTGCTTTCTTTGCCGTTTTGCACTTTTGTTGTTGTTGTTTGTGTTAATTTTTTGTGCTGCTGCATTGCCTCATTCTCTTGTTTATCTAAGCTCACTGGATTTAAGTTAGCAGAAGAGGGGGTACGCTATATAAGAAAATGAGTTATGATGAGTTGGGAAGAGAGGTATAAAATGCTCACCACAAGTACTGCAGTACCAAATGTTGCAATGACAACAGACTCCGTCCTCTCCTTTTCTGTTACTCCTCTATGTTCGTGTGTACTCTTGTGTGCCTGTGTTCTTCCTGTATCCGTGTGTTTATCTGATAAGATAAATTTGGTAGAATTTTTTCTTCTGATACTAAACGGCATTCACTATGAAGAGAAATACTGTAATCCTCAAATCCAAGCCATGTTTCTATACCATATTCTTTACCGTGGTAAGATGTTCTCACATTATTTAGTCTGTTATGTTTTCTTTTAATGCTCATGTCTCAAGTTAATGTTTTTAAGGATTTTCTCATTTTTCATTTATTTACTTATGTAATAATTTCTATAATACTCGTATACATGCTTATTATTATTCGTTTTGTAAAGCCCATGTTTCTACAAATGTTGCTTATATTATTATGTTCTTAACTGTAGTGATGGTTTCTTTAACTTTGTAATTGTATTCTTATGTTGTAAAATTGTAACTGTATAGACACTAGTTATTCAAATGAGGTACACAGTAGGGATTTATTTTACTGCACATGTTTGTCTGTTGGACACTGTATATGTATAAAATCTCAGAAACTATAAGACTGTGTTAGTGCTTGCACTTGTGTCGATAATTCAGTAAGGAAATGGTAAAAGGCATTGTTGGTTCTAAGGATATCACAAAAAATAGTGAGAACACAAGTGATGGTTGATGGACTTTCTATTTTATCTCGAAGACTCTTCAATTGTGATTGTGAACCTGCACATTGACAAAGGTAGGCTGCTGGCCATCTCAACAAGGACTACAGTGGGTCAGCAGCTTTGGTGGCCCATTAGTACCATAATCTCTACTAGAACTAGAGTAGGTTGCACCTTTGATGGCCCATCACTACCGTAATCTTTACAAGGGATACTGTTGGTCTGCTCTGTGGTGACCTACCAAGGCTCCCAGTGTTCTTCAAGACTTCGCCTGACTCTACTGCGGCTCTGCTCTGTTGTGGCCCATTAACCATCTTCTCAACGGAATTATTCGCACTGTGTTTCCATGGGACGTTAACATTACTTCTGCAAGACTGCGTGGTGGTCCACTACTGATGTGTGCATTTTCTTTTGCTGCATAGACTTTGTACATGAACCTGTCATAGACTTCTCTTCTGGTGAATGATTAGAACTGTCTTTAGAGACTGTGAGGAGAATTTATGCTTTACTGACCTACAGCTTCTTACTTAACCTTTTGTGTGCATCTGATCTATTTCATTTTGATAATATTAAAAAAATGAACTAATTAGTCTTGGCCATTGCCCAAAACACTTTGTAAAATTTTTTGAGTGGAGCAGGGGTGGGCTATGTAAGTAGCTGTTTATGTGTTTGTCTGTTGGCAGCACTATAGACTGCATTAATATCACTGATAGCACTCTGCGCTCTTGCTAACAGACTCTATGGCTGGACTGACTCATAGCTGGAAGTTAAGAGTTAGCAGTGATGGAGGGTAGCAGTGTTAGCGCGAGCGGACGGTTTGAATGTGTGTCCTTCATGGAGATTTAATACTGATTGGACATGGATTGTAAAGTGATGATGGATGTATTTGCTAATGTTTGGGTAATGGAATTAGTGACGATTGTATAATTTTTGGAACTGGATGCCACATGATTAAGGTAAGATTTGCTAAATACATTGTTTGCTGTGCAACAAAATCTTTCGTTTGCTAACCATATGCCTCCTAGTAGTTAGAACCTATAGTAGTTAGAATCATTTTATTTAGCTGCCTGTAGTTCCTGCTTGATGTTATTGCAGCAGTTCGTGTATTGAAGATTTTCTGTGAGGTAAGTGAATTACGAAAAGAGTGCGTTATTAGGATTTCTTCTAATTCGGGGCCGCTCTGTTTTGTTAATTATTTGCAGTCAGATTGCGTTGCGTTTGTATCAGTAGGTTCTGTTTCACTCAGCAGTTTAAGAACATTCAGTTGCAATCACCAGTTTAAGTGAAAACGTAGAAGTTTCACAGGTTAAACGTGGACTTCTGCACAGCTCTGACAGCTTAACTGACGATATTGTTTTGGAGATTTTACATTTACTGTATGGTAGTGAAACGAAAACTCAACGGAAGCTTGAAAAGGTCGTAACATTTCGTGCAGACGATATTCCTTGCACGAAGCTCTGAAAGTCATATCTGCATCTTTCCCTAGTTTGTTTGTGCCTCTGGAGGAAATGCAGCCAAACAGTTCGAGCGGACTTACGCTGAACTTACTCGGGAAGTTTTCGAAATCTGTATACACCATAAGGTCGCACCATAGGATTCCTCTGCACTTGGGAGTCTATTGGAGTCGGAAACCCACAGTTTCACATTGTAAAAGACAAATAAAAAAGTTCGGAAGCTTCCTTACCGCCACTTAACTCTCAAGTAGAGTCCCTTCGACTAGATGTTCTGGCTACACCAATAAAGCTCTCCTTAGCCTTTTAAACGGAACAATAAATCGGTAATGTGTGTAGCTACAATTAAATGGACACAAAAAATATCTGCTATCGGTAATTGGATTGCAGGAAATTCTGTTTGTGTGCCATTGCTTCTAAATCATTATTCGAAAGCCATTTGATCCGGTCAATTTGAAACACCATAGAATGAATGCCGTTCTGAAACGAAGCTATAGCATGCGCTGACCCCTGTCCCATCAGAGAAATATTCATTTAAACAAGCTAAATCACGCAACTACATATTTATACCGGCTGCGTTACGTGGTGAGTTTCAAACGATGCAATGTCACTGGAATATAAAAGTAGCTCATTGTCCATTGGCATGTAGCTAATACTACTTAGCATGAACTGTACGCTATTAGTTTAAATGGTTGTCCAATGTAGTGTTGTGGTCAGTATCGGTGTTTACCCGGTAGCATGCACTTTAGATTTTTTTCTTTTTTGGAACTGTAAAGATATTGTTGGGACGTCTTAATCGTTACATATTAGACGAGGGATGGGAAGGGTGGGGAGAATGAAGGAACTTTTTCGTTTTAGTTCTTTGCAGTTGACAGTCTTAGCAGCGAAGCCTTGCACTGCCTGCAGTGGAAGTGTAGTGGAAGTGTAAGCCATAAAAAAGACATACCACGGCTAAATAGCACACTTGTAATCAGTTCCAAGGAAGACATGGGTTCTAGATTGGTGGGTATAATGAACCAGTAGTTGCTCCTGCCCAGAATTTTTCTGAACCGAATGTTAGTGTTGCACCGCTGTGCCACGCGATGCTTTGAGTGGCAGTGTCCTTCCTGTAAGTGGACGCTATTATTGTAGAGACGCTGACAGTGTGCAATATGTTGGTGAACGGCGTACCTCCTTGAGTGAAATCAGTACTATTGTGAATAAAGTTCGTTTAATAAGAAAACCTGCTATGAAAGAAGGTAAAATTAGAGTTAGCTGCAGGAAAACTGGCACACCTGGAGAACAACAATATGTGGCATCACAGTATAGCACGTGCAGTTGTTTTGATAAAGGAAAGGTTTCCGTCAATTTGAAATCTAAGTGAAGGGTAGTTAGTTTAGTAGACGTCTGTCGGAAAATTCTGTGAAGGGATTTACCAGAATGAAAAGATTCGTTTGTTTTGAGTGCTGTGTGAAAATCCAGCAATGAAATTTGGAAACACATGCCGATTCATTGTTACATAGCGGCGAGTACCAAGTAGAAGGAGCTTCGAGTGGTAAGTATAGCGGCGACCATGCAGGAAAGACCTAGGAGGAGTTACGGGTATGTGAACAGATACGAGAAAGCCCAACTGCAGAAGAGCGATCGCCACCTACTGTGATGAGGTGGTGCAGTAAGTACCTAATGGCAATCAGAACATGAGGAGGAAGGCGCTGGCAAATCTCTTAATTTCTTTTGCAAAAAGATGTTAACTGGGCGGAAATTAATACTCAGCTAATGGCACCACTGTTCGGATTTTACGTGCAAGTACGTCTAAAATACACGATTCTCTGGGAGGCTTTTGAAGCACAGAACTTCTATAGTTTTAATTTGTTCGGATCGGGTCAGGCTTTGCACAAAGTTAAATAGATCGATAAACTAATAATGACTTTTTTCGTCCAATTATCTGTATCCACTGTTCAGATGCGACCGCCTAAAATCAACCCAAATGTAGTACGTAAAATCACTTACGTTAAACGAATGTGGATAAACGGTTTAAAGTAATTCAACTAAACAAAGATTAATAAAATTAAGCAATTTCTTAGAAAATGTAACTTCATTCGTGTTTTACGTGCAAAATACATGATTATCTGAGGTTTATTAGGCACACCATGTGTATCTTTCACAAGTAATTACTATGGTACAATAGTTTTCTGAACGTTCTACACGTTGTCACGATATATGCAATATGGTTCGAAGAACAATCAAAAGTTTGTACCGCATATGGCGCCGCCTGAGTCAGAAAAATCTGCAACATTGGTAAGCAAGGTATGGTGGTCTGACTTCAAAATTATGATTGAGTGGAAGTTGGGGATATGAATGAAAAATTCTCCTGTCATAGCACAAAAATGGCGAATGTGTCCTGGTCCGGGATATATGAAAAGGGGATTAGCTTCTCGACTTATCTGGAAACTTCAAAGACAGTTAAATCAAAAAATTTTTACATATTAGCGCTTCTTTGCTGTTTAACCCGACTTCCCCAGCGCAGCGATCTCTTCTAGCTATTTTACTCGAGAAGTTGCATTACTCTACATTTTTTGTGTTATGAAAGGAGCATTTTTTATTCTGCTAATTGGTATGGTTTAATGTATTAGTTGCGGAAAGGCTACGTCAGCAATGTTGTAAACTGTCAACTTAACATTATATAAGAAATGGATTAATATTGATGCATTGTATAACATGAAATTAACGTACGTTTCAGTTCGACTTTTATTAGATGCCGTTTATTTCAATCGATCATTATGTTAGATACTGTAAATTTTATATTGCATTAAGGTATGCCACTAGTGATGGAGTGGCTCCGAGACGTAAATTAAAAACCACAGCTAATGATAACTAGGTAGCAATGGTAACGTGGGAACAGCCAGTAAGGAAAGGTAGGACCGGAGGTTTGTTATTAGGATGCGGGAGAGGGAACTTTCTGTTGGGATATTAGTGAGTGAAGAATTATACGGGGACAGTACAAACTAATTTGTCCTATTAGTGCTTGGGCAGTAGACAGCCGCGTAGCCGAAAGTCAAACGTTTTGATAGAGATGTCGTATAGTTGGTAATTCGACATTTTTACGAAGCATTTTATGTTGTGAAATCTAAAGTATTCGTAACATACCGTGATGAAAGGAGTAACAAGGGTAAGATATGAATGGCCTTCTACCTTTGGTTGGATATTAGCCGCTGCGTGCATATGCTGCCAGTCTGCGTTGCCATGTCAACAATTTTCAGCCGGAAATATGCTTATGTTTTTTTAAAAATAATCGTCATGATTCGAAACCAGAACTGACACTGTTTAGTAGTTTAATAAATCGTATTGACTCTAGCTATTTACAATCATTAACTGTTGCAATTAACTATACTTTAATAGATATTTTTAACTTTAATTTAAAGACGGGAACTGTTTTGCACCGTCTCGCTAACAGCCAAATACGTTATTTAAAATGTAATCATGAGCTCAAGTTGCTTACGCAGTCTATCACGTAGCAAATGAACTTAACCTCGAAAATCAAAAAGAACCTATCCGATGTAATTCCTAGTGTTTATGTATTTTAGGCGATAATCATTTCAGGCAGCTCTCTAAATAAAGATATTTTACACCAATATTGCAGTATCTATGTCATTAAGACAGTTCTCTTCCCGTAATATATAGTAAATAATTTACGACAGCAACAAGCACTGATGGAAGGCAGCTACTTGATCGTATTTTCAGATACATAAACTACCTACGAATAATAATCTATAATTCCTACTTCCCGTTGTCACTGAAAGAGCATTTTTCGGTACTCACACAGCTCACTTTAAATATAGATAGAATTCTGTACGCGAGATGAACCGTGACTTCTAATATCTATAACATATATCGCGTACAAAAATTCTTTTGGACGCAGAACACTTCATTTGGTTACACCAAACAGTTCCTAATATCTACACGGCTTCACACAAATTATATTACTTTCATCACAGACAGATTATTCTACTTATTCCAAATTGTGTCGTTATATTTTGAAAACTGACTAATAACTGTTCTTGTTTAAATTAATTCAGCGGCATTTCGTGTTGAATATCGTGGACTCGAATTTTGAACGACATAGAGACAACCTTGTAGCAGACACCTGTCATATGGAGGAAATTCGATTTATTAGTTCAGAAGCACCGATTTAGTTAACGAGTATGCACAAGAAACTAGTACTTACAGAACATACGGAGCTATCTGCTAAGTACGGCGTAAGATGGTTGGAAAACTTTTTCTTTCAGAAGAAATTTCCCAGTGCCATTACTATTAAATTAAAACGTATATTTTCATAGAATGTTTGCATTCTGAATCTTTGGACTCGTTTACTGGTTTTAAGTTAAACGTAATATTCCTAAAAAAATTGTAAATTGTTTTCTATAATTATAACGCTGAAACAAACATAAAAATTCCAGCGCAACAGCGATTATTAGCACGTTATTACTTTGTCTCTTTCTTGTCTGTTCCTTCAATAAAAACTTTGAAATTTACTTTAAACTTACATACGATTGTGACAGAAACTTTAAACGTTCAAAATATCTCGGAACTTGTTTAAAACTCGCTTTTCGGCCTTGTGCGTGTCGAAGGATACTTTATTTACCACCATCATTCCCCGATGTGTTAGAGACTTGAAACTTTCAACATAGCTCAGAACTGCATGACAGTGGAGTATCAACCCGGTTTCGTGTCTGGTGTGTGGCGGACAGTACTTCCTGTTCCACAGCTATTTCTCGCTTTCCTTTTTCCACTCACGAGTGTTTTCTGCTAAGAACGGTTGCCGGTAGGTCCACGTGGGAGTTCGATTCTGTCTAAATTTTACCTTCATGTTTTTCTCGTGAAGTTATCGCTGGAGGAAGCAATGTTTGGTTGATTCAGTTAAAGAGAAACTGCAATAGTTCTGGAATTCGCACGTCTCTGTTGTAATCCCATCAAAATTTTTGAAATCGATTGAAAAGTTTGACACAAACAAGGCTAAAGAACAGAAAATGATTATTTAACTAACAAAGTTTTTAATATAACACATTTTTAAACGGTCTATAACGTATAAATTAATCTGCCTTAGGCTCATACAGATGCCTAGCACCATAAAGGTAGTCTCGATTTATGTCTGTGAATTTTTAATAGGTTTAAAAAGCATATTGAATTTAAAATGAAAAACGTGGGATATATGAAGTACGTAACTGTTACATGATACTTCACCTGCTTAATATTATCTACTGCTTGCGCTCTATGTCTTTCGTTTCAAATCTTACGGGTATTTTTATAGCTATTAAAAATTTACATGCACAAATATTCAGAGCTATCTGTATGCGCCTAGTTATCTGTATGGAGTTAGGAGAAATTATTTTATTGTTTTTAGCCCGTTTGAGAAACATGTCATATTAAAGAAGTTTTGATTTAAACAATTTTTTTTTCGTTTGTTTTCCCGACTGTGATAGCTCTTTGACGGAGTGTCGGCGTCAGAGATGATGACGGTTGATACAGTCAAGTGCGGATACAATGTAGAAGTGTGTAAATGAGCAGATCGACAATGCCAGCGGATCATGATAGTTATTGAGGACATCAAATGCGTACATAGCACGCTTTAGCTTATTGAGCCCTCTAGCAAGTAATGACAAAGGGTAGCGTGGGTGCACTGTAATGGGCAGTTCGGTTAAATGATACATTTGACATGGTCTCAGTCAGAGGTGATTTTGTCATATCAAGTGCTTGTAATTCGTTCGACATGTAATGAGCCATTCACATCACGCACCGTAGACATTTCGGTTATCCCATATGGAGCGTCACATACTGGAATTAATTTATCAGCTATTGTATGACCCAACTTATTAACTATGGCTACCGGCTTAATACGGCCAAGATTTGAGGTCATTACATTCAGACATTCCAGTGGTCATCAAAATCCCAATAAATGTTCAAAAAACTCCCTATAGAATTCTTCATCAACTCTGATTTCCTTCGTGGTTAGTTTTGTCTGGTTACCCTTCATAAAAGATCTTCACGAAAGTGTATAAGAATAACTAATGTAAATCTAATGATTACCTATCACACAAATTTTGAAAAAGGTTTGACCAATACAACAGGAATAATACCAAATTTCAAATGGTGATTGACGCCTCTCATTAAAAGGAAGATAAATACTCGTTTCTTCTTACGTTCATTTCTATGAAATCATTCACTCTACTCAACTATTACCCAATATTACGGAATGCAGTGGTCGATTTGTGCTCTGACCGCTACTCCGACATCAGAGCTGAACGGTAGCCACTTAAAATGGCCTATGCGGGGACCTTATGGATGGCATCTCCAACAATTTGCATGAAAATATGAGACCAAGCTGTTATGTGATCCGCTTTTAGATATCTAAACCAAATTTTTTATTATTTTCAAAGTCAACCTTTTATAATTGTAATTCGGGATGCTGTTTTGTCAACTGAAGTTTTTTAGTTGACGGGCCTTAATTAGATAAGGCAGTCGTTATGATCAGATTATACCTTTTACGATATTGATACATGGCATTTTCAATGTTTTGTCTTCGCCATTTATTTGACGTTTTCCTTCTGACGCTTACGAATTCGTTCCCTGTTTCACCAAACTTCGCTGTTACTGATGACGGCTATGCATGGACGCAGCCTGTTCTTTGAAAATTTTGCTGTATTCTACGACCGATGTTTCAATATTCTCTAAAATATTATGTAACTGAACTTATGTACTTTTACTTACGATATTATTTTATATACTGTAAATACTTAAAAATTACACGTATTAAGAGATAATTTGCTTCGTTTTACCCTAGCGTCACCCAGCATGTTATCCCATCGTTTTGCGAAAAATACATTTTTAGAGCATTGTAAAGTGATTTGTCATGTATTATTTATTGATGGGAAACGTTTTGTACGATTTAGTGGTGAAAAACTTATTTGTGAAGAAACTAATGCTGCGTGCACCGCGTATCTATCACCACTTATGGGTTTAGTCCACTTAGTTCCAACCTATTTCGTCGATAACAGTTTTCACTTTCTTCTTGGTTAAGAATGTTGACATACAGTGTATCCATAGCTTTCCATGACTGACAATACGACGTACTATTTGGTAAGCTAAATCTGTATTCTACTTTTTGTAGCAGGTCTGTAATTTATGGTGATAAATAACATATTTTTTATGTTTCGATACTGAAACGGCAGGAGGATACCATTGGGTTGTGAGTGACTGAAGGTCGGTTGGCTGACAGTTTTGTTTTCCTTTCCTTTCTTTTTTTTGTCATATTTCATCACTGAGTCCCTGATAGAGACGCCAAGCAGGAATACCGGAAGTCCTTGGAGTGAGCCGGATGCCGGACAAAGAGTCAGACCCACATAGAACAGCATCATTGACAACTACGACGCCCACCACTTGACTGTTGAGAGCGTAAGACCCAAGACAAACGGAAGCACTCTAGCTCTGAAACAGAGCTTCGAGTAAGCTACCAGACCTTACTTCAAGCAACACCATCACTGACTGGCAACATTTAAAATCACGCCAAACCTTAACCAGAAAGGGATTAAATAAGACACCCAGACAGTAAATACTAAACGAGACGCAACATACGCAGTTTTAAGAAATCAGGATTTACTGTCAGCGAGTTACATACTTAACTTTTTTGCATGTGCCAAGTTAGTTATAAAGCTAAAGAAGCGGTCGCTGTAAGCTACACCCAAAACTACCTACGGTAGAGCGCTAACAGTTTAACTTTAAACAGCCCGACGTCAATTACAACTTTGCTAGTAGGCCCTGAGAATGAAAATGGCTTACCAAATCAGGACTAGTCGTAGGTTAAACTAGGTATTCAGTGTGAAGCGGGTAGCTGAATAGACCACGTCGACAACGAAGTCGCTTCCGTTGTTCCTTACCTAACACAAGGAGGCAAATCGTGGAGAAGTCCATGAAATAACCGGTACGGTCAAACAAGAACCATATTAATAAATGAAAAGCACCATTTTGCTTTTGTTCTACAATACTACTTTTATTGTTAACCGGTTTTCGGCTTAAAAGGCCATCTTGAGACATTTAAATGTCTGAAGATGGCCTCGTAAGTCGAAAACCGGTTAACAATGAAATTAATGTAGTAGAACAAAAGCAAACTGGTGCTTTTCATTTATTATAATGTTGTTCTACCAAGAACCGACGAAAGATTCTGTTAACATAAGAACCTTATTCCTTAAACCAGCCAAAACACGAAACAGCAATACCGAAGCCAGACGCTGATCGACAGGCAAGTAGCCTCAAATTCGCAACAGGAACACTCAAGACAAGAACAGAGGAATACGAGGCGGCGACACAGCTAAGCACGCCCACGTTCGACCAATAACCAAGCAATCAACTAGATCCTAACAAACCAAAAACAGAAAAACAAACACGCAGGAAGTAAAAATTTAATACTGTGCGGGATACAGATCTCGCCAACAACATGTCGAACACCATCACGTGTGACCATCTAACGCACAGTGGTGCCCCCAGTATTCATTTTCTGGTTCTAGATTCGACATAGAAAACACGCTAAGCTTTCTAGCTGTTTCTCTCAAATGTTATGCATAGGTTACTTCTTCGTGAATTAATACACTACTCGTATCAGACTACTAAGATGAGGAATCACTAATATTTGAAAAAGATGTCACAAAATATTTCAAAACAACATCTAGCACATAATAGCAGACAGATGAACTGCAAGCCACTAATCTTTCACGCAGTTGGAATACCATATCACACACGACTCATGTATGTCTAATCACCGATCACAGTTTGGAGCAGAACCACTCAAAACGGACCTAAAACCTATTCCTGACACGTAGTATATAGTAGACCACGAGCACATACGCCAAACAAACTAACTAATAGTCCCCCTCTGACGACAGGTATTCTGTGTTGGCACAGAAAACAATTTGCTGCAGATGGCACATGACCGAAGCTGGCTAATACCTTCGCGTTTCATAAGCAAGTAACTAAGCCATGTGAAGGCAGGGAAAACAATTAAAAACATCCTCCCAACTTCTAGGGGCATACTGCAGAGCGTATAACGTGCAGTTTTGCCGCGGTGGGTAGACGCGTGGTCTTTGGCGCCTTGTCACAGTTCCCACCGCACCCCCCCCCCCCCTCCCCCTCGGAGGTATGATCGAGTACTAACTCGGGCATGGGTGTGTGTATAGTCCTTAGTGTAAGTTAGTTTAATTTAGATTAAGTAGTGTGTAATATTAGGAGCCGATGACCTCAGCAGTTTGCTCCCAAAGGATCTTACCACAATTTTTTTCTGTGCAGTTTTAAGTGCATTTGGCTGCAGTCACTACACGAACACTGCAATAACTTACAGAGAAGTGGAATCACGATTTCCATCGGACTGTGCAACTCAGATTTCAATGTGCTGCGAACCAAGTATCGGCAATACACTTTCGAGGACTAAACCTCTAAATGCTACACACGTGTGTCAAACGTAAATATCCCGTTAGGAACGGCGCGTTACGCTGGGAACCTCTCACAGTCATCCAAAATGGTTTCACCGCAATTGGCGGCTAAACCTGCAGGCAGCATACACCATCATTCGTACATAAGTGAGACCGACAATATGAATAACTATTTCTACACAGAGTGTTAACAATTACGACACGAAAAAAATTAGCTGCTAATGACTCAGCACGTGCAGAGCGGCAGAAATTGAGCGTGAATGAGGTGCAGAGATCATCCTATTAAGGGGTGCATGTATTACACTTCACAAAAGGACACTGTCGACGTTCAAGAAATGCTCGAAACAAACCCTTGACTTGCGCCATGAACACCGATTGAAAAATGGCGTGCCACAGCTATCGAAAAGGTTCTCAACATGAAGATCGAAGGAAAACTCCTTGGGCGTTACAAATCGTACAGGATGTTCACTTAGGAATTAACTCTTAAAGAATGCGTATAGGATTACCTTGGTGTAATGGGGTGATGATAACTAATAGAATTTGATGACAAGCAACTAAAAGCGAAACGGTCTCTCGTGGAGATTATTGTGAGACTGGCTGTCCTTTAGGATGTAGCTGCACATAATGCGATAATAGCCTATGTTCTATAGGCGCGGAGAAACAAAACATCGAGAGGCTGAATTTGTTGTTTCCAGGTAGTATGGATTTCAATGACACACACTTTTCAGGAGGGAAGTTTGCTCTGAAGGGAGTTTGACTTTGATAGACTGATCAGCAAAAGGAAGTTATTTTGAACAGGTAATGCCCAATTGCAGTGTTAATACTATAGTTGTAGTTGTCTTATGCCAATTTTCCCACTGTTGCTTGTTGTGACGTAAATATTACCTACTGTACTTGCAAGTATTACCTACTGTCTTTTTAAGATCACTAAATCGAGAAAGAATCGTAGGGAAAAGCACGCCCAACCTCTCTCAGCACAACAGACAAGTTTCCAGTCAATTCACCATCCAGACTGACAGTTGCCATAATTGTATACGAATGCGTTGAGGTATCCTTATTAGTTGATCTTCAAACAACTCTCTTGGTACCTCTAATTTCCAAGGATCATATATATGTGTTCCTTCTTCAAATCCCGATTGGTCGGAGTTGAAACCAAATACTTAACGAATTTTCTGGCCGATTGCCCAGTTTGACGTAACTGATAGTGAGCACAGCATACGGCTGTGGAGCGTAGCTCAACAGCTCGGTCGGCGAGTCACTCACAACAGTGCTACAATACTGGTACTCTTCATATAGAGCTGAGCAATGGAAATGATAAATAAAGAAAGCTTTGTATTATATGTACAACAACATGTTGACGCTTTGTTTGAAATTTCATCATCTTATCTTTCCCAGTTCGGTAGCAACGTTTGAAGTTATGCAATCATCCACTGCTTCCTTTGAAATCATCATCATCAGTTATCTGCTATATTAGCAGGTCCTTTGCCTCTCCATTTTCTGCGATCCATTGCTTCCTTCTTAAGGCTGCTGTATGTTGTACCGTCCATCACGTCATCCAGTATCTGGAATCTCTTCCTTCCTCGCTTCCTTTTCCCTTCTACATAACCTTCTAAAACTGTTTTTATCAGTCCGTCATTCTTTCTTAATATATGCCCAATCCAATTTCTTTTTCTTCTCTTTATTACATCTAGTAACTGCCTTTTCTCTCCCACTCTTCTCAGTACCTCTTCATTTTTTACTCTGTCCATCCTACTTATTCTTTCCATCTTCCGCCATGTCCAGATCTCAAAAGCCTCCAGCCTTTCTCTGTCTTTTTTCCTCATAGTCCATGTTTCAGCGCCATATAGAAGAACACTCCATCAAGACATTTTATGAGTGTCTTTCTGAGTTCTCTGTCCATACCGCTGCAGAAGATTCTCCTTTTCCTATAAAACGCCTCTTTTGCCATTGCTATCCTTGTTTTAATTTCTGTGGTGCACTTCCAGTCGGTGTCTATCCTGCTTCCAAGATACTTAAAATTTTGCACCTGTTCTAGTGTTTCTCCATTCAGCACAATTTTTATTTCCTTATTTCCTCCTATTGCCAATACTTTTGTTTCATTTGTGTTAATTTTCATTCCATATTTTTTTCCGTTAGTTGCAATGGTGTCCACCAAATCCTGTAATTATTTTTCCCCTGTGGCTAGAAGGACCATGTCATCAGCAAATCTCAAGCATCCTACTCTTCTTCCTCCAATTTCTACTCCTTTGTTATCTAATGAGCATTGGTCAATCTTATTTTCCAAGTACAGGTTGAAAAGAGTAGGTAATAAACACCATCCTTGTCTTACTCCTTTCCCTTTGAAATCACTGTAATATATATAGTGTGCAATTGGATGTCCACAGCCTAGTAGGGCACTATCATGCGCATCCTGTTGACTGTATCGAGCATTCATGAAACGTGCAAACACCAGTTTTTGTAACAAGTGCGACTTGTTCCCCCTTGAATATCAGTAGTATTTCTTATGTACTACACTTTCATTTTGCTGCGGACTTGTTTGAAACCTGTTCATTTTTTTATGCTGCGAATGATCTTCCATATCCGTAACTATGCTCGGTACACGCTGCTTGGGCAGCTATTGTCCTTTATTACGTTGCATTGAAGACAGTATTTGAGGTTCCCTGTCAGAAAAGGATGATAAACTACATGGCTTGACATCTGTTTCAGTATCAATGTCACTTGTTAAAGACGTATCCTCACAATTTTACTCTTTATGTACAGTCGAGCGTATACGACACTACATATTCAAAAAATGGTTCAAATGGCTCTGAGCACTATGGGACTTAACATCTGAGGTCATCAGTCACCTAGAACTTAGAACTACCGAAACCTAAATAACCTAAGTACATCACACACATCCATGCCCGAGGCAGGATTCGAACCTGCGACCGTAGCGGTCGCGCGGTTCCAGACTGAAGCGCCTAGAACCGCTCGGCCACTCCGGCCGGCACTACATATTCCACCGACTCATCTTACAGAACCGTTTATTTCATCTCTCATTTCTTTGTCAGTCTGTGAAATTCCTTCGATTCCTCCTTACGAAATGTCAGCTTCAGCAGATGCTGCAGAGATAATGCAGTGTTTGCTTTATTTGTCATTGCCATTGCTCTGCTTTGTATCATCACCATGAGCCCTGTAGTGGACACCTGACATATTCAGCAGAACCCGAAACCCAACAAACCTTTGGCGCAAGTCGAAGAATCTGCAGCCTACACGGTCACAGAACCGTCTGAGACTCTGATTCACACCCTCCACTCGGCTCTGTACCAGAGGTCATTTCTGCTTTCATCTTGCAAGCAAGACTGGTGGCCTCTTCCACTTCTGTTAGCCACTCGAAACCGGAGAGAATCTCTTCTGTTCCAAAGTGACACACGTCATTGGTACCGACAGGAGTAACAACCTGCAGTTGACTGCACCCTGTGCTCTTCATAGCAACCAGGAGGACCCTTTCCACATCTGGAATGACTTCACCTGGTATGCACACGGAGTGCACATTGGTTTTCTTACGCTTCTTGTCAGCCAAATCCCTAAGGGGCACCATAATGCGCCTAACGTTGGAGTTCCCAACTACCAATAATCCCACCGTGTGTGATTTCCCAGATCTTTCAGGCTGAGTGGTTTCCTCTGAAACAGGACAGGCGACAGCATCTGCCTCAGCGACAGTGTCACAGACAGCACCTGGATCCTGTTTGTCAGACAAACCGGGGAGGCCTTACGTGCGGCCACCTGAGAAAACTTTCCCCACCTGCTTCGCCCCAGGGCGACGTCCCACTAGACCACAGGTGAGGGGTCAGCTTCAGTGCGAGCAGTAACTAGGGTGGCCATCAGTGAGGACCGATCGGAGGACTAAGACGAGCTGGATCCCCACGGCCGCCCACAACAGTGGTGCCCATCCACTGCAGCCTTAAGCTGTGTAACCGAAGCCATCACAGCCTGAAGCTTAGAACGAAGTGACACCAACTCGGCTCGCATCGGCACACAACAATCGCAGTCCCTGTCCATACTAAACCCCTGGTAAACTAAACTATGCAGATAAAAGGACTATCGGCAACTCTGCTGCGCAACTCTACTATAGACCCTGACGAAAAGACACGAGCTGTGTCTAGTAATACGCTGATATTCAAAAACCTAACTACCGAAGCAATCAGGTGAAACTAAATAATTCGCCCCCGATTAGGAACTTATAATATGTCACAAAATCGGTTTACTTTCCGACGCAAACGAAAACGCGAGGACAATGGCTATTAGATATTAAATTTACACACAGTATACAGATAATTCCATAAAATTCGCTCCTGGTTAGGAACTCGTAAATGACAGAAAAGTGGTTACTTCCATCTTGCTGCGTTTCTCTCGGTCGGCTACTACTGCCTCATTGACTGGCTGACTAACGCGAACAGTCGGTCATGTGTAGGGATAAGCTGCTAAAAAAGTGACGGAACAAGCTGAAGCGTCAGAATGAGTGATTCAGTGGAAAGTGCAGGGCAATATGTGGATCCAGAAAATAAAAGTAACCTCTAAGGAAAGTCCGGGATGCAGGACGAATGATTTAACGGAAAATGAGAATCAGAAAATGGCTCAAGTAACCTGCCTCAGCAACCAATTCTGCGAAATCCAGTGCTCTGTTTGTTGTTAGTGATGAAGTAAATATGAGCAAAATGCATCATGAAAGCACAAGTTCAAGCTTTAATAAGCAAAGGAAGTTACTATCGTGTATGGACAAAATAGAAGCATCTACCAGGTTGTGTAACAATAAGTTGCAAGAAACTAACGTCAAAAAGGAAGAATTGGGGAGGTTAACATAAAACTTGAGGAACTTGAGGTATCTCAGGAAGAGACTAATAATGAGTCAGAAGAATATGTTAGGAATGATAACAGGGGATTTTTAGACGTAATATCGTGAAAGTAGAGAAAGAAATGACAGATGCTTCATCATGCAGACTAGATGCAGGTGATGTAATAATGGGATACAGCACATGTATTGATGACAACATTAAAGTAATTAGAGTTTTGAGAAATGCTTTTATTAAAGAGATTGAACATGACACTATGACAGTATCTGAAATAAATAATAAAACAGATATGGCTGAAACTTCATTATCTTTCAGAAAAGATTTAGTTAAAAAAAAGACGTGTCTGATAGATTACCTGGTATTCAACGAGAGGTCAGTGAATTTACTATTAGGGTCATTGGTGGTATTGGTAAAAAATTTGAGAAGGAACCAAATTTAAAAATAAGAAATCTGATTACAGACAGTAATTCTTCTTCTCCTTTTTCTTCTTCTGTTCTTCAGGTATTAGACGAAATTGCCTGTTGCGGTACCCATCGTTGCTAGGATCTTCGGCTGTCTCTTCTTACTTGGCACTTATAATTTGTATCATTTGTGTGGAGCCTACTTCCATTATTTCCAAGTGTTCTTTCTATTTTATCCTTCTAATCCATACTTTTGTCGTTTGAACTAAGTAGCAAACTGACAGTAAGTCCGCCAAAAAAAGTTTTGAAAGATGTTGCATCTCCCAGAAACATGCTTCTCGGTAGAACTAGTTCATTCCTTTTCTCTCATCAGTATAAAAAATTCCGCCCACTTTCGCATGTACACTGAGGAGATAAAAGTCGTAGGATATCTCTTAAAACCTTGTCGGATCTCTTTTTTCCCGGCGTAGTGCAGCCACTCGATGTGGCATGGACTCAATATGTCGCAGGACGTCCCCTACAGAGATACTGCGCCGTGGTGCCTCTCTAGCCGTCCGTAATTCCAAAAGTGTTGCCTTATACAGGAATTTGCGAACAGACTGACCTACGGATTATGGTCCATAAATGTTCGATGAAATCCACTTCGGGCGATCTGGGTAGCCATATCATTGGCTTCAGTTGTACTTAATGTTCTCCCAACCATCGTGAACAATTGTGACCCAGTGGCATTGAGCATGTTATCCATAAAAATTAAATCGTTGTTTGGGAACATGAAGTCCGCGAATGGCAGAAAATGGTCTCAGTTGATTTGGTTGGACTAGAGGATGCAGTCCATTTAATGTAAACACAGCTCACGCCATTATGGAGCCACTACCAATTTGTACAATGCTTTGTCGACAACTAGAGTCAATGACTTCGAGGACTCCGCGTCAAACTCGAACCATTCTAGAAGCTCTTACTAACTTCAATCGGAACTCGTCTGCCCAGTCCACGGTATTCCAGTCGTCTAGAGTTCCACATACATGGTTACGAGCCCAGAAGAGGTGTTCCAGGCGATGTCCTGCTTTTAGCAAAGGCACTCCCGTAGGTCGTTTGCTGCCATAGCCCATTAATGCTAAACTATGTCGAACTGTCCTGATGGATAAGTTTGTCGTACGTCCCACTTTGATTTCAGTGATAACTTGAAGCAGTGCTTCTTGTGTATTAGCACTCTCAACTGTATGTTAAAGCCACTGCTCTCAGATGTTAAGCGAAGACCGTGGACCACTGATTTTTCTGTAGTGAAGGGTAATGTGTGAAATTTATTGTTGTCAGTATACTCTTGACACTGTGGATTTCGGAATACAGAATTTCATAATGATTTCCAAATTGCAGTGTGCCATGCTTCTAGTTACAGCTACCATTCCGCGTTCAGAGTCTGTTAAAATCGTCGGAAACCTTTTCTCATGAATCAGCAGAGCACAAATGAGAACAGTGCCAACGCAATGTTCTTTTATACCTCATGCACGCAATACTACACTGTATACGTGCATATCGCCATACTACGACGTTTGTTACCTCAGTGTATCTTCGATTCCTGTTACAGTAAATCTCTCTCCGTAGCACTGTGTTCCCCAGTCTCTAGACAGAGTTACAGACAGCTTGCTGGAATCTGGGCCACATGGCATTCGCTTCAAAGTGAAAGCTGATCGGCGCTCATTTCTCAGAACTATATCCCTCCTACCCATATCTCGGAGAGCTCCAAACTTCCACATAGAACCCATTCCGAGGAAGGCACTCATCGACAGTATCAGGTTTACTAGGTTTCTGAAGTTCAAACTTTCGTCTCAATGCTTTTCTCCCTTGACCTAGTTTTTTGGAGTTTGGGAATAAGCCAATCGTGATTCTCAAACATATCTCTAATGGACCTCCAGATATTACAGACAACACTGTGCCAAACAGTTCTCATGTCAATAAATTCCACTAATATTGTAATAGCAGGATGCAAATTTCGTACCTCTACACTTTCCTTCTGTTCTAACAAATCACCCATTATCTTATCATATTGTACTCTTCGTACAGATTTCACATCCTGCTCCTTGTCTGTAGTATCTTTGCTATCCATGGATTGTCATAACATTTAGCTTCCTATGGTTGACTTCTCTCATTGTGGGTCCACATTTCTTGAGTTTTGATGGTGTCAGGGATTTACTCACTTGACCTCAACGTCTTCCACCCCTTGGCTTCTCTTATTTTGTGTTCTCCCCGTGTTGCTATAATTCTCGCCATTTATTCATCTCAACTCTTATTCTCTCCACGTGTGTAATCATTATTATGGTTATTCCAACCATGAGAACGGAGCCACTCATTTCTCCTGTCGTGGTACGTTATCCCAGATGCACCTACTGGGCAATCTTCCTCTAACCCCCGATGCCTAATTATTATCTCTGTTGCAGTACTCCAGGCCTTGTAGCAGGTATATCAAAGCATCATTTGCCTGAGAACACCTGCCGACAAGTGTATGCTGGTAGTTCGACAATAGCTACAAGTAGCAGAGCCATATCAACTTCTCAGATCTAAACGGTGCATCTAAAAGCAGATATTTTCTGAGACATATCTTCAAGGAATTTCACAAACACACAATATATATATATATATATATATATATATATATATATATATATATATATATAGGGTGAGTCACCTAACGTTAACGCTGGATATATTTCGTAAACCACATCAAATACTGACGAATCGATTCCACAGACCGAACGTGAGGAGAGGGATTAGTGTAATTGGTTAATACAAACCATAACAAAATGGACGGAAATATGTTTTTTAACACAAACCTACGTTTTTTTAAAAATGGAACCCCGTTAGTTTTGTTAGCACATCTGAACATATAAACAAATACGTAATCAGTGCCGTTTGTTGCATTGTAAAATGTTAATTATATCCGGAGATATTGTAACCTAAAGTTGACGCTTGAGTACCACTCCTCCGCTGTTCGATCGTGTGTATCGGAGAGCACCGAATTACGTAGGGATCCAAAGAGAACGGTGATGGACCTTAGGTACAGAAGAGACTGGAACAGCACATTACGTCCATATGCTAACACCTTTTTATTGGTCTTTTTCACTGACGCACATCAGTTACTTCTCTCTGAACTTGATATCGATGTGATACTGATTCTCCTTAAATTACATCTGTTACCATACTTCTGGCGTCTCTAACACAGGTGCTGCTGCTATTGTCCTTCCTTACTAATTATCAGTTTACGACTGGGCATTAAATTATACTAGTCGCCTGTCCACATTAACCGGTATTTGCCTCATGACTCCACCTACATTTACCACTCCTTTCACACCAGATGCTGTCTGTTTTTCCTGCTCTGCTAGCTTATTTTTCCGTACTCGTAAATCACTTGAACTGGTGGGTATTCTCTGTTATCCTTACATCATGTTTCCAAAGCTGTGCTGTTGTTTCATTCATGTGTCTCTGGTTTTCCTTCAAATGTTTCGTCCCTTTCCTCCATTTTCGTGAGTCGTTCGTCTAACCCTTTTTTTTCTCTTTTCTTCATACTCTTACCCTTTTCAAGATTTTTGCTTATGAACGGTAACAATAGATCTCTATTTCCATGATACTATCTCTCTTTCCTTGTTATTGGTGCAGCTGTTGTGACTGTAGGGCTTACTTCAGCACTCACGTCTACTTTGTTTCCGGTAGCCTCGTCTTCCCATGCAAATTCCAATTCTAAAATACCGCCAAGTTACTCCATAACTACCTCGTTATCCTCATATCTATAAATTGCTAGAACAGGCTGCTGAGCTGGCTCTGTACTTTCTATTGTCTCTCTGCATCAGCCTGCTCTGAACCAGCGTCCATATTTAAATCAACCATTCTATCATCTTCCACAGCATGCACAAGCGTTGTTATGTGCTCCATATCTGCCTTACTTGTCTAATCGTCTACTAATCCACTAGTACCAAACATAGGCCTTAATTTCAGGAAAAATATTCTGAGAATGTACATTGGGAGCACAGCATTGTATGGCAGTGAAAAATGGACTGCGGGAAAACCGGAAGAGAATCGAAGCATTTGACATGTGGTTCTACAGACGAATGTTGAAAATTGGGTGGACTGATAAGGTAAGGAATGAGAAAGTTTTACGTAGAATCGGAGAGGAAAGGAATATGCGGAAAACATTGACAAGGAGAAAAAACAGGATGCTAGGACATCTGTAAATACATCAGGGAATGACATCCGTGGTACCGGAGGGAGCCGTAGAGGGCAAAAACTGTAGAGGAAGACACGGACTGGAATACATCTAGCAAATAATTGAGGACGTAGTTTTCAAGTGCTACTCTGAGATGGAGAGCAAAGAAATTCGTGGTGGGCAGCATCAAAACGATCAGAAAACTGATGGCTCAGAAAAAACCGCCTTACTAAGACTCTGGCTCATAGTCCACATTTGCGCTAAAATCTACTAATTCACCACTAATCCTCGCCTTGTCTCCCCAATGTCCCAAGTGCGATAACTGTCAAGTCCTAGTGCTCATAATGCAGGAAGCAACAAGAAAAATACTAGGATTAGGAGAAGCCGATGGAATTGTATTGAAATGCAGAATAAATGTATTAACACAGATGTAGCTTTTACGGTTATCTTAGTTTTAACGAACTTAATGAGGACAACAAAATTCCCTACAAATTTGGAATTCTGACAAATAAATACCCCTGGCGGTTTCTCACAAGAATCTGCCATTCGAAATGCCCAAAACCCGCGTAATACAAGCAGGGTCGCCATTTATACAAGAAACCAGGTCGTATGTGTGTGTAACCGAGTGTTGTGAATTGTGTCATATACGGGGTCAAACCTAACACGTCTTCTTCCGTGCAAGTTAACATGCGCATCGACAAGGTAACTTGTGCTAACTCCTGTCACCCTCGGTCTGGGAGAGCGTCCACACGAAACAGACGTTTACTGTGTAATTCCATAATGTTTGTGCGTTCGGTAACAGCCCCGCACTGCTACGTTTACTGTGGTCATAACGCAACATCTTTTGGCTTTATCAGTCGGTATTTACATCTGTGACCGTGGAACGTATAGTTACTATATAACAGAGAATGAAGTGATAAAATACTGATTTATTGACATTGAAACAAAAGAACTGATCACTGAAAATAACAGTTGAAATGAGATTGATTTGAAACCAAAAAGGATAACCAACTCAACGACACTAGCGACATATTGCAAGAATATTCCATTCGTTACTGAATGTGACTGATGTAACATGAAACTCCACATAAATTTACAAAAAGTGGACAATGAGAACTGTATAAAAATAGAATTAAGATTACAATACACACGAAATGGAAGCAAGGCGAAAATCAGAGACAAAATACGAATAAATAACAATCGACAGACCGAAATATTGCTTCCGAACATAATAACATGATAGCGAGATGTATTTGCATTAAATGACAACTTGAATCGCTGATGTGAACGGTGACTCAATGACCCATAAGCGAAGCAGGGTAAGCCAACCCCGAACAAAGAGCACGTGTGGTGCCGACTCCACACCATGGAGTGTTGACAGGTCCTAGTATAGAACGCGATTATGTTAACTAAACGATTTCTGAAACAAGAGTGGTCTTTTGAATTTCGCTTCACTTCTCTTCAAAACTTTGTTCAAGCGCTCCTTCCTTGCCGCTACAACTAATCAAGGGGTGCTGCTTGCATTTCCTCCAGTAAAACAATAATAATGAAACTTCCTGACAGATTAATAATGCGTGCCGGACAAAACTTGAAATCGGGATCTTTTTTATCTGCGGGTAAGTGCACTACCACCTGAGCTACCCAAGCACAACTCATGACCCACCGTGACGGCTTTACTTCCACCAGTACCTCATGTCCTATCTTCCAAACTTCACAGAAGTCCTCCTACGAAACTTCACGGAAGAAAGAATATAGTTGAGATATGATTTAGCCACAAGCTGGGAGATAGTTCTAGAATCATGAGTTGTGCTTCTATAGCTCAGTTAGCGCACTACTTGCCTAAGAAATACCAGGGCAGACAGTTGTTGTTGTGGCTGTTACTGTGGGAGTCAGGACCAACATAAAAAAGAAAGAAGTTGCTGTGGCCGGTGGCTGGAATCCAAAAGGATCTTAACGTAGCACTTGCAGATTAATAGGACACTTCATTTCTAAAAAGGAAAGAAACATAATTTCTCGTTATGGGGCGGCTTGATGTGTATCCTGTGGCTCCTATGCCCTGTTACTTTTACACACTATTATTACACGCAGAACGCAGGCTGACTATCGTCTTCCTATTACTCAGTACTGATGCTCTCGAAGTCTGTGACCGTTTGGGCCCGACCAGCTATGGGCGGCTGGTTAAATCAGCTTTGACAGGGGGCACTGAACTCAGTTTTCCTGTAGGTGTGGCACTGCTCGCTCTTTGGATTGGTGCGCGGGCAGCACTTTCTTGCTGCTATTCTCGGCGCTGCGCAGGTCGATGTGTAGTCGATGCTCTAGGACTGCACAGCTGTAATTTGCCAAAAAGTATAACATCAACGCACGCTCCATTGGAGAGCGATGAATGCATTCCAAAACAATATTAATAAAATTTTGCTGCAACTATGTTTCTAAAATATGAGCCGGTCTATTGGCACGCTAGCGCAAGTGGAAAAAGGTCTGTAATCTTCTTCTCAAGCACTACCGAATGTCCCGAGTGCACCAAAACACATTAGCAAATTACATGTACCAAACGGAGAATTTGGGCGTTGGTACCCATAAAAGTTTTGAAAGCTGTTATCACGTCTCTTACAGAGCGCCTGTCAGTCTGACAGAGACAGTTCCAAGTTAACGGCCGTCCAGCTGCTGAGCTGTGTTTTTTCTGTTTATACAATTATCTGGAGGTCTTTCAGGCGGCAGACCGCTGTAAAAGGATTAGAGCAGACCACTTCCAAGGATATCTCCCCTCGTCGGCTTAGCGGTGTGCACTGTAGACACTTTTCTGTGGAACCCCGTCCCTTACTTGATCCCCGGAGCAGAGTTAAAATGTGGTTAATATGAAACTAGTGGCTGTAGTAAGTCTGATCGTAAAAGGACAAAGAAAAATGTGAACTTGATCTATTACGGCAGTGCATAAGATGGTAGCATTTTTGATTTGTGTATGGGTATTTCGGTTGTTATGGATTTATTGACCGATTATGAATTCGTAACTGTAACTGAGTGTTGATGCTAGAATTAACATATCAACATATTGTCATTTGGAGATACTGAGTGCAGGTGCGGACTCTAAAAATGGGTACCAAGTAGAGAATTTGGAAAATTTTCCTCATATTCTTCTGTTTAAGCTAAATAGAGGAGCGACAGCAGCAGAGGCAGCCAACAACATCTGAGTTGTGTAAGGGGATAGTACCACGGGACAGAGCACGGGAAGAAAATGGTTTTCCCGTTTTAGGGAGGATAATTTTGACATTAGTTGCTCTCCATGTTCAGGAAGACCTTCGGGTTTGATGAAAATCGTTTAAACGCATTAATCCTCAATGATCCACGTCACTGTACATGAAAATCAACAGATGTGATGAACTGTGCTCATCCACCAACGTGCGACATTTGCATGCAGTGCAGAAGGATAAGAAATGGGATGTACGGATACCGCATGCCCTAGCCAAAACAAAAATTCAGCTGTTGAACGTTTGTGCATATCTGCTTGCTCGTTAGCAATTGGCTTGTGAACTACAAAGACCATTCTTTTCATGTAACCTGTATTGTTACTGGTTACGAAAATGTAGCTTTATGTAACCTGAGGGAAAGAAAGAAGTGGTTGAACGGAAGCCAACCCGCAACTTTTCGTACAAAGAACTGCGGGCATCCATTATGTTATACATCCGGTGGAATTCCGACGGTGTTGTTTAATACGAATTTCTTCCCCGAGGTGAACCCATTACTGTTGATATGTGTTGTCAATAACTGACACGTCTGATAGACAGAATCCAAAAACAACGACCAAGAAGCCTACGTAAAGTGATGCTACTCCACAATAACGCAATGCCTCAGCCCCCCCCCCCCCCCCCCCCTTGCCATCGAATTCTGCTAGACTGACAAAGAATGCGGTACGGAAGTTGGGATGGGAAATCATCCCGCACCCACCTTATTTACTTGATCTTGCGCCCTCAGACATTCACTCTCCCTCTCTGTATCCAAGAACATTCTAGAATTTTCTATCCAGATGAAAATGTTCACCGGATATGGGTCGACGAGTTCTCCGCCGCAAAACCACGTGTTTTCTTCTGTCGCGGAATCGAAAACTTATCCTTGTTTTGGTAAACTGTTGTAAATAACGAAGGGGAATATATTAATCATATCTGTCGTGTTTATGGAAGAACAATACGAACATATGGATCAATCATCATGTGGTCATTCAGGTTGATATACTGAAAGAAATACAAATGAAACCAAGGTTAACCTGTCGACGAACTCAAAAATGGTTCAAATGGCTCTGAGCACTATGAGACTTAACTTCTGAGGTCATCAGTCCCCTAGAACTTAGAACTACTTAAACCTAACTGACCTAAGGACGTCACACACATCCATGCCCGAGGCAAGATTGGAACCTGCAACCGTAGCGGTCGCGCGGTTCAAGACTGACGCGCCTAGAGCCGCACGGCCACAATGGCCGGCTGTCGACGAACTCATGAATAAAAATGTAACTGAGAGACGGTTGTCGAAAAGGGACTGCCTCCCTTCAGTTTATGGAAGTTGGTGGATTAGCAGCTGCTAACGTATCTGGATCACCCTAAAGAGCCATGCACAGATCTAGTGGACGTTAGTTTAGATTCTGAAGAATATATCCACTAAGGAAATATATCGGAAAGGTAGTAGTCGGTAAGATGAGCAAAGTTTGAAGGAGTCACAAGTGATTAGAACGAGCAGCAGGGGCAGGGAATCAAGTGGAATTTTTCTGAGTGCTCTATCCGCACGATAACTTTAGTAGTTACTCACAAAAAGGGCGCCTCCAGACAACATTTTTCACCCCCTGGCGAGAAACAGACCCGACCTTTTGGACTCAGAGTAGAACAGGAAGTCAGTGATCACAAAGTCTTTGCAGTATCACTACATACGATTGTAAATAGGAATACAAACGGCGACCGCAAGATATTTCTGCTTAGCAAGAGTGACGTGAAACATATATCAAATTACGTGACCGATCAACACGAAAACGTTCATCGCTGACAAAGTTGGGCTTCAATGGAACATGTTCAAGATCATTGTACAATACCCTTTACAACAGTTGTTCTCAAACATTTTCGCTCTTTAGACTTTCTTCCTCTGGGTCCCCCTGAATCAGGAAAACTAGCGGTAGTTATGCACTTCCGTGAAGTATCACAAGTTAGCAATAGGCTGTTCTTCCAGTTTTAAATTTAGACATGATAGCCCAGGAGCAGTTTTGAATGGATTTTTATTCCAATGAAATTTACCAAAACCATTGCTGAACTTTTAGTGTTGCAAGATGATGTAGAAGGCACTTTATTATATGCACTGGAAATATTGGATTATATGTGTTCTCTAACACTGACACTAGAGTAGGGAGCCTATCCAACATTCCACTTTCAATCAAAATATCCACGGGTGTACTGCCGGTCTACAGTGTCCAACGGGCACAATATTTCGGCGATCATACATGTCACCATCAACAGGTGAACTGACGGACTGAGCTCCTGTGAACGTGCCGGCACGGAGATCCGTACTCTATGGCTGCTCAGGGGGAGCTGGGTTCGGTCTCGGCGGCGGCCGATTTAAATACCCTCCGCCCGCGGCGCGCTCCCTCCGCCGTCCGCGCCGCGCGCCACGGTCGCGCGGTGGAACAGATTGCGACGGCGTCTGAGATGAGGTCGGTGTGATGGCTCTGACCACCGTGGTCGTCACAACTATACGTTTGCTCGATTTACTCTTGATTAACCCAATCGCTGGTTCCCAAGCCTTGCTAAATTATAGCCACAGTCACGGTTTATGAGGTCGTCATTGACGCGAATTTCGATGGCCTCTCTAACGACGCTGTCCCAGTATCTCGACGTCTGTACCAGAATCCTCGTACGTTCATATTCCATAGCGTGATTTTCCGACAAACAATGTTCAGGACCGCCGACTTGCTCGGATACATCAGTCGAGTGTGCCTCTGGTGTTCACGGCATCGATCCTCGACGGTACGCATCGTCTGACCAATATACGACTTGCCACATTGACACGGAATCTGGTACACCCCGACCTTCCTCAAACCGAGGTCATCAATTTGAGTGACATGGTATTGAGTAATGATACAGTCTCGGTTTTGCATAAAGGTCTCAACTTCGCTCCCACCCCCAAGTTAATTCCGATAGCACAAATTGTTAGTGCTGTTGAACAGGTTGCAGCTCGACTTCCGCCTGACTCAGTTGAGGAAATACGTCGTAAAACTTGTCGTCCGTTGATAAAATCCAAGCCGATGAAGTCAAATATCACCAGTAAAGACATTTCGGCCATTCGTGATCTGAGGAAGCGCTCTGAAATTGTTGTCTTACCGGCTGACAAAGGCAATGCTACAGTAGTTGTCTCCCATAAGGAGTACACTGATAAGATGCAGAGCCTGCTAAATAACGATTCCTACCGGAAGATCAGAATTGGCCCTACAAAGAAGGTGGAGACCAAGACGAGGTCGCTTCTCAAAGACGCAGATTTACCGCAGGGTGACGATAAGAAATTGTTACCCCAAGGTCAGGTAACGCATAGACTATATGGGCTCCCAAAAGTTCACAAAGAGGGGGTACCATTACGCCCCTTGTCAGGAACATCAGGGCACTTACATATTTGTTGGCCAAATACCTGACGGGAATATTAAGTCCTTATATGGGTAAATGCCCTCATCACATCCGTAATTCCGTGGATTTTGTTAAACGCTTTGATAGCTTGAGGTTGGATGAGTCAGATATCATGGTGAGTTTTGACGTCGTTTCCTCGTTCACGAGGGTACTCCTGCGAGAGTCACTAGAATTGATTAGTCAGAAGTTTGACGAGAAGACCACTGAACTTTTTAAGCATACCTTGACTTCCACGTATTTTCTTTTTAATGGAGAATACTACAAACAAATGGAGGGAGTCGCCATGTGTAGCCCACTCTCACCGGTGGCAGCGAATTTGTACATGGAGAACTTCGAGGAGGAAGCCCTGTCGTCATCCGAATGTAAACCTACTTGCTTTTTCCGTTACGTGGACGACACGTTCGTCATCTGGCCACATGGAATGGATAAACTCCTTGACTTCCTTACACATCTAAACTCCATACACCCCAATATCAAATTCACTATGGAGACTGAAACAGAGGGTAAATTATCTTTCCTTGACGCCTTGGTCAAGAGAAGGGCTCACGGCACCCTAGGTCATGGGGCGTATTGGATGACAACGCGCACTGATCTGTATTTGCACGCAGACAGCTGCCACCACCCTTCACAGAAGAATGGGGTACTTAAAACTCAAGTACACAGGGCGCTCACTATCTCTGACGCAGAGAGTCTACCCCAGGAATTGGAACATCTGAGAACTGTATTTCGAAAAAATGGGTACTCAGAGTGGCAGATTAGACGTGGTCTCAGCCTAACCACTACAACACAACCTGTGGAGATGGATGAAATCACGAGGGAGGAGGTAGGCACTGCGTTTATTCCATATACAGGCGCACTCTCGGGGAAAGTTGCCCGCATTTTGAAGAAACACCGGGTCGGAACTGTGTTTTGTCCTCCGAATAAAACCCGTGCACTGGTGGGGGCGCCAAATATGACCTCGGTTGAGGAAGGGCGGCGTGTACCAGATTCCGTGTCAATGTGGCAAACCGTATATTGGTCAGACGATGCGTACTGTTGAGGATCGATGCCGTGAACACCAGAGGCACACTCGACTGATGTATCCGAGCAAGTCGGCGGTCGGTGAACACTGTTAGTCGGAAAATCATGCTATGGAATATGAACGCACGAGGATTCTGGTACAGACGTCGAGATACTGGGACAGCGTCGTTAGAGAGGCCATCGAAATTCGCATCAATGACGACGTCATAAACCGTGACTGTGGCTATAATTTAGCAAGGCTTGGGAACCAGCGATTGGGTTAAGCAAGAGTAAATCGAGCAAACGTATAGTTGTGACGACCACGGCGGACAGAGCCATCACACCGACGTCATCTCAGACGCCATCGCAATCTGTTCCACCGCGCGACCGTGGCGCGGACGGCGAAGTGAACGCGCCGCGGGCGGAGGGTATTTAAATCGGCCGCCGCCGCCACCGAACCCAGTTCCCCCTGAGCAGCGATAGTGTACGAATCTTCGTGCCGGCACGTTCACAGTAGGTCAGTCCGTCAGTTCACCTGATGATGGCGACATGTATGATCGCCGAAATATTGTGCCCGTTGGACACTAGACCGGCAGTACACCCGTGGATATTTTGATTATCAAATACGCCGGGAGAAACTCAAGAATCACATTCCACTTTTTATTTTCTTGAAATGAGGTGTTAAAAATATTTAGTTTCTCAAAAATAACAGCGAGATAAGTTACTTTCAATAAAAAATCTCCGTTTTGCCAGGGAGTGATTTTCCTCCTCCAAGAAACAGAATACCTCATCCCTCAGTTCAACGTTGTTTTTGGTACTTCACCAGCTGAAAGCCATCGATAATTACTAAAAGAGAGGAACTGAGTGAGTTTAGCACCAGTCTCTTCAAGTGGCACTTGAAAAAGCCTTGAACATATAGGGGTTGCTTTAATAATAACTGTTCCTAACGTCGTTCGCAGCAGTTCATGAAATATTGGGCTTAGTTCTTTAGCGGCCAGAGCCTCTAAATGTGTCTTATAACGAGTCTCCCTAGTGCATCAGAGGAAACCGCTTTAACTTCCACCCGCAGTTCATCATGAATTTGAAATACTGAGCGCTATATATCCGTGCATAATCGAACGCACCTACTCCATGATATAGCGTTTTGGTTTAAAAAAGTATTATCGCGTCAAAAAGTCTTTGAACTGCGGTTGTTTTCAGTAGCGGCTCATTGAAAAGAATTTCCTCTCGAATATTAAAGTCAGTACAAGCAATCAAATAACTGTCTTTAAGATTATCACTTACTATGTCCACTTTAAGTGCAAAACAGTTGTTGCGCAGTTTATCTATTAACTGCTTGAACAAATTGTCAGAAAAGTCAAAACGTTTTCTTCCCATTATGTCATTAGAGAAAGGAGTACCATTCAACTCGATCAGATTAGTTGCCTAACATTGCTGATACTATAGCAATCATTGTTGGTAAAACCAGAGATTCAGCAAGCGTGTGTGGTTTCTTGTATTCAGAAATTCGGTGCGAAATTTGGTAAGAGGCTAGATGAGCCTTAAAAGTCAAATTTGTCGTATCGATAAAGTTGTACTGAGTAGGTTATTTGCTTTGTGATTCCTATGCTGGATTTTATTTCACATTAAGTCAGTAAACGAATCGAAGTTATCTGTCCAAACACACTGTGACCAAAATGGCCCAGAAACAGAGCATGACACAGATCGAAATACTAATTGTCTTTTTCCAAAACTGTAGTTCCTCCTTTAAATTGTCGCTCGAACGAGAAAACGACCGACATTGAAATTAGTGAAAGAGATGGGAAAGCTACTGATACTACTCAACACAGGAAATGTCGCCAGACCCGACGGGATGTCAGTTCTATTCAACACAGATTATGCGAAAGAACGTGCCCTGAATCTAGCAGCAATGTACCGTAGATCTCTAGAGGAACGATGCGTTCATAACGACTTTAAAAAAAGCGCAGATCTTTCCCGTTTTCAAGAAGGGTCGTCGATCAGAGCCACAAAACTATATGTATATCTCTCTGACATCGGTCTGCGGAAAAAATTTGGAACTTGTTTTATGCTCCTGTATTACGAACTTTCTGCAGACGGTAAATCTCCTCGGTAGGAATCAACATGTGTTCCGCAAACAACGATCATGTGAAACTCAGCTCTGTCTGTTAGTTCACAAGACACAGAAAGCTGTAGACGCAGGCCCCCAAGGAGGTGTTGTTGGACCAAGGCCTTTTAACATTGTATGTGTAACTCACACAATAGTTACGTCGGAAGCTCCATGGGACTTTTAGTAAAAGATGCTTTTGTATACAGAGAAATAACAACTCTAGAAAATTGGTAGCAAAAAAGAGGACAAACGCTTAGTGCATGGAGTGGAAATCGACCACGAACTTAAAAAAATGTAACGTATAGTAAATACATAGACAGAAAGACGTTTCGTTAAATGTATGTGCGACTCCACAATACTCACTGGAAGTAGTTATTTCCATAAAATGTCTAAGACTATGAGTACGAAGAGATTTGAATAGTAACGATGTATATCACATGTCAATCAGTTACAAACCCACACCTTACAGTTGCAAATGTTTCGTCTCATATGGGATTAAAACAATAGTAGACGATGTAGTTGAAATGGTTGCAGAAGAAATATGAAGAAATCGTAATGGAACTTGTTGTTGGAAGGTCGAAACAACGGATTCAACATACCGAAAACTTTGAGTGAAATTAAAAACAGAGGAGTAACCATAATGTGTGCTATACTAGAACCACTCCTGAACGCAAAAGACACAGATAATAACTGAAACAGTTCATCATGAACCTCTACGAGAGAATGGTATTGTCTGCTGACTTGAGAGAAGAAGGAGAGAATTTAAATTCAAATTAAATGGGAAAGTCAGTATTGAAATTGGACAGGGCTAGGGAAGACTTGCGAGGAAATAAGGCTATTTACGACTTAGGTTCAAAAAATGGTTCAAATGGCTCTCAACACTATGGGACTTAACATCTGAGGCTATCAGTCCCCTAGAACTTAGAGCTACTTAAACCTAACTAACCTAAGGACATCACACACATCCATGCCCGAGGCCGGATTCGAACCTGCGACCGTATCGGTCGCGCAGTTCCAGACAGTAGCGCCTAGAACCGCTCGGCCATTCCGGCCGGCGATGGTATTGTTATCCTCCGTGACAACGGCGAAGGTTAGAATAACCAGTCTAAATGATACAGAACGTGTATTGAAAATAAACCAGAGGGAGACTAAATTAATAATGAGTGTAAGAAATATAATTAATGAAAAAGTTAAAGTCAACATTGGGGACCGCGTAACGGAAAACATGAAGGAATTCTGAAACCCCGGAAAAAGTCAATTATAGAAAACACTTTGTGAGAATTTAAGTTTCTCGCAATGCATCGTATGGAAATGCGTCATGGATAGCAGAAAAATTGGAAAAGGGCAGAAATGCGGCGTTTAAAATTTGAGGTAACACAAGGATGCTGAAAATTAAGTAGAACGTTGAGATGAGGAATGAGGAGATACCCTTCAAAATTGGCGAAAAAAGAAATTTGTGGAAAACACTGACAGAATAGCTAGGAAAATAGAAAATATAATTTGAGAGATCGGTTAATAACTTCCATGGTACTAGAGAGAGTTATAGAGGGCAAAAGGTGTAGGGGAAGACAGAGACTGCTACAATGGTGCGACAAAGAAGCTGATACAGTCATGCGTATTCAAATACAGAGATAAGTGAACAGGAATAATACGGCGCTGCGGTCGGCGACGCCTATATAAGACAAGTGTCTGGCGCAGTTGTAAGATCGGTTACTGCTGCTACAATGGCTGTTCATCAAGTTTTAAGTGAGTTTGAACGTGGTGTTATAGTCGGCGCCTTAGCGATGGGACACAACGTCTAGGAGGTAGTGATGAAGTGGGGATTTTCCCGTACGACCATTTCGCGAGTGTACCGTGAATATCACGAATCCAGTACAACATTGTAAGGTGTTCAGCACGCTACTGGAGCAAATGTAATCTCTATGTATTGCTCACCCGCTAGAACGACAATTCACAGGCGCTGCCTAAGACATAAAATACCGCCCCTGTCAAAAGGGAGCTGCAATAGAGTCGCAGGTCAGAGTAGTCTCTGCCCAGTTGCAGTCGCTACTCTGACCTGCGACTCTATTGTAGCTCTCTTTTGACAGGGGCAAGGATATCTTATGTTTCAGGCAGCGACTGTGAATTGTCGCTCTAGCAATTGAGCAATACATGGAGATTACATTTGCTCCAGCAGGGTGATAAACCCCTTACAACATCACACTTCCGATATCGCTGCCACCGGAAAAAGATCCTGCAAGAACCGGATGAACGACGACAGAAGAGAATAGTTAAACGTGACAGAAGTGCAAATCTTCTGCAGACTGCTACAGATTTCAATGCTGCGGCATCAACAAGTGTTGGCGTGGGAACCATTTAACGAAACATCATCGATATGGCCTTTCAGAGCCGAAGACCCACTCGGTACCCTTGATGACTGCACGACGCAAAGCTTCACGCCCCGTCTGGGCCCGCCAACACCGACAATTGACACCTGATGACTGGAAACATGTTATCTGGTTGGACGAGTATCGTTTAAAATTGTATTGAGCAGATGGACGTATATGAGTTTGGAGAAAACCTCATGAATCCACAGACCCTGCTTGTCGGCAGGGGCTCTTCAACCTTTTGGAGGCTCTGTAATGGTGTGAGGCGTGCTCTGTAATGGTGTGGGGCGTGTGCAGTTGGAGTGATATGGATCCCCTGATACGTCAGACAGGTAACAGGTACGTAAGCATCCTGTCTGATAAACCGAATTCATTCATGTCCATTGTGCATTCCGGCGGACTTGAGCAACTCCACCAGGAAAATGTGACACCCCACTCGTCCAAAAATGTTACAGAGTGGCTGCAGGAATACTCTTCTGAGTCTGAACAATTCCGCTGGCCACCAAACTCCCCAGACATGAGCATCATTGAGCATATCTGGGATACCCTGCAACGCGCTCTTCAGAAGTGATCTCCACCCCCTGGTACTCTTACGGATTTATATACATTTCTGCAGGATTCATGGTGTCAATTCCCTCCAACACTATTTTAGACATTAGTCGAGTCCATGTCATGTCATGTTACAGCACTTTTGCGTGCTCTCGGGGGCTGTACGTGATATTAGGCAGGTGTTCCAGTTTCTTTGGCTCTTCAGTTTACATACACAACAGGTAATTGAGCATATACTCTGTAAGAGCTGCTGTGAGTAAGAGAGGTTGGCACAAGAAAAGAATCTTTGACTGGTCACATGCCGCAGATAACTCTGTAATTTTCCGTCTAGTAAAAGTCATCAGACGATCAATTCCAATTACAAAATAATCTAGAGAGAATTTCTGTATGGTACTAAAAGGGGAAATTGGCACTAAACGAAGAAAAGTGCAGGGCATCCACATGGATACTAAAAGAAATCCGATAAATTTTGGATATACGATAAAGCGCACAAATCTAAGGGCTGTCATTTCGACTAAATACCTAGGAATTACAATTACTAGCAACCTAAATTGGAGAGACCACGAAGATAATATTGTGAGGAAGTCTAAACAAAGACTGCGCTTTGTTGGCAGAACGCTTAGAAGTTGCGACAAACCCACTAAAGAGACAGCCTCTGCTGGAATATTGCTGCATGGTGTGGGATCCTTACCAGATAGGATTGATGAAGGACATCGAAAAAGTAAAAAGAAGGACAGCTCGTTTCGCGTTATCACGCAATAGGGGTAAGAGTGTCAATGGTATGATACTCGGGGTGGCAGTAACTGAAACAAAGGTGGTTTTCTTTGCGGCGAGATCTGTTTACGAAGTTTCAATCACCTACTTGCTCTTCCGAATGCGAAAATATTTTGTTGACACCTTCCTAAGTAGGGACAAATGATCATCATAATAAAGTAAGAGGAATCGGAGCTCGAAAGGAAAGATTTAGGTGTTCCTTTTTCCCAGGCGCCATTTGAGAATGGAATGATAGAGAAGAAAATAGTTCAATGAACCCTCTGCCAGTCACATAAGTGTGAATTGCAGAGTTACCATGTAGATGTAGATGTAGACTAGTGTTAAAACACAGATGAAAGACAACAATAAACGGATGTACAGAGACTGAACCCTGTTTTGAAAAAGAACTATTAAAAACATCCGTTTACACCACAAATTACGCTTGATTCTCCAGTAGCTGCAATATTTTTGCTATGAAGTCTGGAATAATGAATTCTTGTTACTTTTTTGTCTGTGACAGAATTATTATTGATTTCAAACCACTAACTATGTTCAAACAATCAAGTGTAGTGTAAGGAAATTATGTCACAACGATACTAACTTTCAAACTGGAAGCCATTAAAAATTACCGTACAATATGAATGTCATCAGTCTTCTGACGGTTTTGATTCGGCCCAACATAGATTCCTCCCCTGTGCCGTCCTTTTCATCTGAAAGCAGCGCCTGCCACCTACATCCTCAGTTATCTGCCAGATGTATTCTAGTCTCTGTTTTCCTCAGCAGTAAATTGGAATTTTTCTCCTAAAGTTCTAAAAGAAGAAATATCATCCTGTCCCCACTCCTCGTCAGTGTTATCCTTCTATTCCTTTCCTCTTTCGTCACCGATTCTGCAGAGAATCTCCTCATTCATACGTTACCAGCCCACAAATTTTCAACATTCTTGTCTAGCACCACATACCAAACGCTCTGATTCTTTACATTTCTGGTTTTCGCAGAGTCCACGTTTCACTAGGATTCTGACACGTATGATACTGGTTCAGATCTGTCTTGCTACCACAATTGCGCAAGGGCGCTCAGTGAGTGTTTTAGGAATTTCGTGTTGAACCTACGGCCTGCAAGGTAGGAAGACACCATCTCACGCATGCAGAGTTCAGAAGAGGGCACCAGTACGGACAATGAATCGAATAATGATCTCAATGTCGGTTCCACTACACTACCTTTTAGGGAAACTTTATAGCTAACAGAAATTAGTATACAGGTTCAGGTATAACTATATGCTAGCGAAAATGAAAATATTAAATTTTCGTTACTAAGGTTTATTTGTACTCTAGTATGGCTTCATAACATAGAAATGTTACAAAAATTACGTTCGGGATGGTAAAATGTTGATACTGACTGTTCACAACTGCCAAGTGAAATGGTAAGATAGTTGATGAGCGTGTCTGTGGGTCGATAGAAATACAAATTAAATACCATTGCGGCCAGAGATATAAATAACGCTACAATGCACAATGAAAATACCCAAATTTGAATGACAGTCGGTAAAGAGCAACCCAAAAGAAGCACACAACTAAAACACTTCATAACTCTACAGTGTCCGATCAATCATTTCCGTTAGAGTGGGCGTCTCGTGTTTCTGCTTCAATTAAATCCCATCATCGTGAATATGTTTAACTACAAGTCATGATTGAATGTATGAAAATTAGTAGAGATGGAGAGACTGCAGTTCTGAGTGTCAATTGAAAATCACTTGCTGGCGTGTCGTGAATGCGAGCGTATGTGATTACCTTGCGTCAGCGGCGGCTGTGGTGACTGTCGGCCCGAGGTGTGAATCTTAAGAATCTATTCCAAATCTCTCTCGACTGTTAAACACCAGTCTGATGCATTTCCTATGCCATCGGTGAAGCCGAGGCTCCTATTTATGCCCTAGGTAGGTTAATTGTCTTGGTACACATTTATTTGGCTGGAACAGCGCGTACGTCGATGCCCTCAAATCGCTCGCAAGCATTAACTGCCAGCGCTCGGTGCGATTTTCGTTACTAAGAGACTTTGCAGTTTAACTCCTTATGAGTTAAGATGAGCCTGTGAACAAGTGTTCTCATAATGACTCTCGCAACTATCTCAGCGCGGCGAGAGTCGCCTTGCTCAAACACTCGAAGAATTTCTGCAAGAGAAGAATACAATTACTCTGCCTGCAATTTCCCGATATCAAAGCTGATGGCAACGCGTTTTCTTTCTGGCCAGTCAGGGTATTCGTAATTGTAATATGTCTACCCGCTAGAGTTTTTGTAGCCTATCACAGGAATCGTTTCTTTCGAGGTCCGAGGTTAAGTTCTGCTACGTAATATTGAGATGAACAGGTTTTCCTTTCATACGAGTCTTAAAGCAGTTGGCTTCAGTGAGCCAACAATGTTTTTAGTTGGGTTTCTAAGGACGTTTATCATTGATCTCCGGTCATGTTCCAGTAGAAAGGCTTTCCAAAGGTCGTCATTAAAAGCACGGGCAAGGATTGCTTTTGTCAGTGGCCTATGTAGTGGCTATGGTGTCTAATTGTTTGTGCTGGGTGTCCCGTGGCGTGGAATTCAGCCGCGTGTGATGGTGTGCCATCGTAAAATTCTCCTTTCCCTCAGAACCGCATCTCATAGCTCTGGTCGGGGAAATTAATTGCATGAAATGATTAATGTGAGTGTTAGTGGTTTATATTCACGAAATGTCGGTTTGCTTATTCTCCCCGCTTTGCCCATGAATAAAATTCATACATTTTCACGTAACTGCGTCGTGTGGCACGCCAAGTTAACTTGAATTTCTTGAGGAATTTAGTGCAAGGTTATTATTTGTTTCACACCTTACACCATAGAGTGATTTGCTCCAAGCGCACATTTCTAGAAATTTCGTTCGCAAATTAATCCCTATGTTTGATACTAGAAATCTTCTCTTGGTCAAGAATGCCCTTTTTGCCAGTGATAGTGTGTCTATTATGTCGTATTTGCTCCGGTATTCTCGTTTCTGCTACGTCTCTTTACTTTAGTCTTTCTTCGATTTACTCTCAATCCATATTCTGTACTCACTTAACTGTTCATTCCTTTCAACAGATCCTGTAATTGTTCTACACATTCTCTGAGGATAGCAATGTCATTAGCAAATTTTATCTCTGATATCCTTTCACTCTGAGTTTTAATCACACTCTTGGACTTTTCGTGTATTTCTGTCACTGCTTGTTCGATTTGCAGACTGAATAGTAGGGGAGACAGATTACATCATTGTCTTACACGCTTTTCTTGTTCTCCCTATCGCACATTTTCCTCTTGTCTCCTGTACGTATTATATACTAGTGGAGAACCCCGGCATTGCCTGGGTATTTACTTACAGCTGGGCATTCACACCCTTACCACACAATGTATCGCCTTGTCCTTAATGTTTACAATGTCGTATGTCATGAACTATGTATTGTTCTCTGATATAGGTATAGGAACATTCAGCGACATATGTAGATACTGTCTCAAAAATATGCTGCGAATGGAGTTAGTAGCAACAAAGAAATAAATTTAGGCATCATGCACAATGCAGCAGTTTTCCACACATCTCACTGGTTGTGATGTGATATCTCCTGAACTACGTGTCGTACAACGATATAACATTGTAGGTACATACAGCAGCGTATCTGCGTATCTGGATACTTTCTACAAAATTTAATGCGAAAAAGCAACAAAGAAGTAATAAATGTACGCATCATGCATGTTGCGGTATTTTTAACGGTCTCATTGTTTCTGGCACCATATATCCTGAACTATGTGTATTACAATGATATATGATCTAATTTTGCACTTACATTCAGTGGGATATGTGCTTACTTTCTGAAAAATGTGACTAAAATACAGTTAGCAGAAATATATTAAAAATTTATGAAGCCATGCCCCATGCGGTACTTTTGCTGCATGAACAGCGGAAAAGTGGTAAGCGATGAACATTTTTCTTCTCATTATTTTGTAGGAGTAGTCATAGAGAAACCTTTCTTAAGGGTTTGAATTTACGCAAGTCCTAAGTGCTCTCATTCACAAATACTGGATGAATAAAGCAGGGTGTATACAAAGTCTGGCAACACTTTCAGTTATTTGTTGCACAAGAAACAAACATTGTACAGATATCATACATATGTCATTTTGAAGAGAAACTCTGAAAGCTTTTTTCATGTATACCGTCACAGCGTAGTATGGTAATTTGCCGATAGTCAGCGCTAGTCGCAAACAAGGCGAGTTCAGGTGCGGAGTGAGCTGTTTCATGAAATGGCCTCCCCGACCACCAGATCTCACTCCGTGTGACTTTTTTCTGTGGGGACACATTAAAGATCTGCTGTTTGTACCGCTTCTACCACGTGATGTAGCAAAGCTCCGGGAGAGAATACGGGAAGGGACTGCCGCAGTCGACGATACCATGCTGTGACGTTTGTGGCAAGAATTCGATTACCATCACTCATGGTTCGCATATCGAATGTTTGTAAAAAAAAAAAAGTTTCAGAGTTTCTCTTCAACATGCAATACGTATGACATCTGTACAATGTTTAGTTCTTGTGCAATAAATAATTGAAAGTGTGCTCGGACTTTATTTACACCCTGTATGGGAATTCATGTGTTATGGGCTACGCGGCTCTTTCACTGCCCTCCCCTCCCCCTTCCTCTTTGATAGGTAGATGGTTCTTAAAGCCACACTGATTGTCACCTGACATTAAGGCATAGGTGTACCAAGTGTGGTTGAAATCGGTCCAGTGGTTTCGAAGGAATGTGGAAAACACACACACACACACACACACATACACACACACAAAAACGCACACACACACACTCACACACACACACACACACAAACACACACACACACACACACACACACACACACTCACAAACATACAAACACACACACACACACACACACACACACACACACACACACACACGCATACATAATATATATGGATTACTACTAGCCATTCAGTCCAAATTCCCAAATTCTCTACCACTCGCAAACTTCTAACGTGGTGCTCCCCTATCCACCCTCCTCTTTTGTGCAGCGTTTAACATGATTTTCGCAAGATGTTGGTCCTAGAGTGCTTCTACACTGATGATATCATGATAGGTCATCAAGGCGTATTCATGACTGTTCTACGTGAGGTGTCTGTTCCTCAAGACATATCGGAAAGGGCAGACACCACACGTATAATGGTAAAAAGTACTAATACCAATATTTTGCACTTATTTTCTTTATTTAAGTAAAGCAGAATGTTTTAAATTTTGATGCTACAGTAACAACGTTGCTTTTTGTTCACTTTAAATAATGAATGTTAGTATTTTGCACTAAGTCAGAACTATTTTCGTGATCTTGTTGATCATATGTCATTAATTTGATCATTAAATATTATATATATGTTACTTTTTTTATTTCGCCATGCAAGATATCTGAAGAGAAGAATTACTACATGAGCATCTCTCGGGTTGTTTGGTAATTATGAGTATCGCTGTCAGCTTCTTCCCTATATCGGTTCACCTGGGTAAAATTGGGATCATTATTTCCTGAACTCCAGGTCACCGATTCCCTTGTAACGTTGACAGCAACGAGACATTAGGCTGCAAATTCTCTCTCCCTCACTCTGTCCTTCCCTCTCTCTCTCTCTCTCTCTCTCTCTCTCTCTCATACACACACACACACACACACACACACACACACACACATTAGCCCTTCTTTCTGTTCTTTGTAATCAATAATTTACCTTTTACTCTCATAAATTTGTGGACATTGTGTATGCTGGAGCGAGTTCTTTATTATGGCAGGAGAGTACTTCGTTTATCATGAACAGTTCAAAATCACACCTGTTGCGTTTCACGTCTCCCAGGAACTATGGTTCCTAGACTCAGATGCAACCCGGTTATTTTCTTTACTAGCTGAAAGACTAGTGAGACTTCACATGTGTGGAACCTATTTCTTTACTTATGAAGCTTCTTTGTACAAAATGTTTGAAGTAGTACGAATGGACACATGGAGGAAGAGCTTATTTGCTTCACTAACACAGCGGAGCCATGTAGAGCTGGAGACGCGAAAAGCAACTGAAACTACGGTCTGCGCCTCCAACGTGAAGCGTCTCACTTCGTAATTCGTTTATGGTCATGGCATACAGCAACTTCACCAGGAATAGTACACGTTTGAGGCAAAATAGTAAATTGTTAGAAATAAACTGGATTCAGGGTATAAAAACTCGCTCGTTTGCATCACTTCCAGTAAAAATATTCACTTGGGAAGTAACGCTCTGAGTGTAAAGTTCCGAAGAGCAAGAAAATGCATAACGCTCTCGATCATTTTTTTAAGAGGTTAGCATGTTCAAACAAACAAGCAGACAAATACGACGGTTTTGTCGATTTATTATTAGTGTAGATTGTTACCGAAGAGTTGGTTCTGTGTGCTTTGTTGTTACCATGTGTTTGAGATCAACTTAGTTTGTGTTGTTATTAAACATTTGACAATTGCGAGGGATTCTACATGAAGTACTTATGGCCAGTCTGCTGTTTTTGTTTTCTTAATTTCGCAACGTAGCTACAGTGTGGGGTATTCTTCAATACCGTTTGCAATTGATTAATGCAGAGTCAGATTAATATAAATAATTTAATAATAGTAATAACTGAAACATTTTTAAAACTTTTCGTAGTTATGATGTTCAATGCAAATTAAATTTCATCACTCACAGTTCAGTAGTTCTCTAAACACTCGTAATTTTGTGTTATATTTTTGTGCGCTACGCAAGGTTCTGTTGGAGCAACTTTAACAACACAGTGAGAATATTTCACTGAGATACCTTCGACTAATTTTCAAACGCTGCAGAACACGTACGCTGCATCGGAATCCTGGTGCGTTTCACTTGGACCATGTCACCGCATAAATCACACACTAAGGTGGAGGAAGACAGCAGCCGGAGTAAAATTAGCAACGCAGGTTGATTTGCACGCCAACACGCAGCCGACGCCTGCCGCTTGGCTACTACATGAAAATAATCTCTCTCACCGGATGTCGTAGTAAGCGGGGAGATCCATCCAAACTTTTTAATTAAACTGTTCATCCACCGTATGAGTTTCCAGTTCAGCGGTAACTGAGGCCAATAGATTAGTTAACTTGCATCACTGCACTTCGGTCGCTAAAGTTCTCCATCCTGCCATTTCCTGTATTCTTAACATGTTACCAATACAAAGGATTCAAATATTACTTTTCAACTGAGATTTAAATCACATTTTGTTGGAAATAAACACTAAAATCTGCTAAGCGTCATTATTTGACTATTTGTGGAGAAGTTTCCACTCTGAGGTCATCATTTCGCAAAACTTTAAAAAAAATTTAACCTGTATCGAACATGTCTATAATCTTAAAACTGTAAACCGTAATTATTTAATACTATGTATGCATGCAGCCCTGGCATATGGCACGACACCGACATTATTTGAACTGGATTATGTTTTTAAATTTGCAGACATTTGGTATGCACCATAAAAAATTTTTAAACGTGTTCCAGTTCATGAACTTAGAGTATAGCTTATGGTAGCCAGTTGTGATGTCTATTTAGCTTACAATAAAATGTCTTTTATGATAGCTACGATTCACGATATTAAGTATACTTTGTACTTAATTACTATACAGCTTCAGTTGTACTCTCAGTGCCTCTTTGTACTGCAAATATAAGTAAAATATTTTCAGATTTCTTCTGGTGATTGGACGCCTGCACCTCTCAACTCCAAGGGTCTCAAAGGGTTCCTGAACTGTAAAAAATGGACCCGAACTTCTTAAAGATTTATTTTCGTGATAAGAAAGAAATGTCAAACAGTGCCCAATCATTGAACTGTTGCCAGGGTTAAATAAAGGCGAATTTCGTCAGCTACATCCAGCAAACAAATTATGGTACTTGTATCAAATGTTGGTACACTATCCTGGATGGATGATTTCCAAAACTTTTGCGATTGCAGTATTCCGTTCGTTGTTTCATGCCGATTCATTTGAGTGATTCGAGCATCAATTATGCCCTCCCTACGACAGAGGGAATCGCTTTTCTTTTCGTGATCAGTTGTGATGTTGAGATGATATTAGCTGTGCCTTTCTCTTTTCAATGCGGGGAGCGTTCAGTAAGTAATGCACCATTTTGTTTCTGCAAGCAGGTTGGTTTTATGCAGGATTCCAGTACACTATACTCTTCCCCATTCTTTTGACTAGAAAACCATATTTTTCAACATAATCTCCGTTCATTGCGATGGCCTTACTCAACCTTACTAAGAGGGCCTGTATGGCCACATGGTACCACCCTACTGGTCGACATTGGAGCCAACGTATTGCTGCAGCCCGATATCCATATGCTGTTTCCCCCCATTGCGACACACAGATGGAATTCGAAAGATGCGAGATGCGGGTTGTAAGGTGAATTAGGAAGAACAGTCCAATGAAGTACTGTGAGCTCCTCTCGGGCGCGCAGACTTGTGTTAAGCCTTGCCTAGCCATGGAGAAGGAGAAGTTCACACTTACAGCTCGAATAAGTGTGTCCTCATGTTCCAACACCGCAGGTGCCACAGGTGTGTGCGTCCTGCCATCACACGGGAAATCTGACGGGTTTGCGGGACCTTGTTGCAATGATGATAGTCGACTCGCTCAACGACTCAACGTGCTGCTGTTCACTGATAGGTGTCGCCGTAGACATCCTGAAAGTGCCTACGAAAATCTGCGATGCTCTGGTTTTTCGCGAAAAGAAACCCATCTACAGTTCTCTCCTTGGAAAGCATCTCCGTTGGAGACGCCATTTTCAAGGCTACCTACAGCGTCACCATCGATCGCCGCTTCGTGGAATTATAGGAGCTGACTCAGGAATATTCCATGGTATCCCGCAACAAATTCCGGATTTTTCACCGGAAATTGCCTGAGAAAAATGTGTTGCGTTACTTATTGAAAGTCCCTTGTGCGTTGTCGCATCATTCCTCTAAAACTAGTACTACAATAAAGTATTATGCGCTGTCTGTAACGTTATGTACTGGACTGGATGCGCCACTTCTGAAATCTTATGGATATTGATTCCAAGGGTCGCGAAACGCAACGCGCCATCTGTTAGTCTGTCAAGGTATGTGGAGCACAGAAACATAAAAGGCGTAACCTTAGCTTCGTCGTTGCCATGTAGTAAATTATGAACTGCCTTTAACACACACACAAACAGAAACAGGAACACAAACACCACTGTGCGTGCGGGCACACATTCACGTTCGTCGAGGCTCGGGGTATCGTCGGAGAGTATCTGTCACACAATGAGCGTGTTCTCTCAAATCTCTTGACTAGCTGTAAGATTTGAAGATAAAATGTACAGCAAAACTGTTGGTGAGTATCTTTAAAGACTAGCATCAGTATCTACGGGATGTAGGAAGGGGGCGGAAATGAGGGCAACAAGTAACCATCTCTCAACAAGTCGAACAGACAGATACCTTACTATAAAAAACTTCCAAAAGGGTTTTAAAGTAAAAGTGAGAGGGCATCAAACACATTATGGGGCTACATATAATACAACAGGCACTGTCTTCAGGATGAATGTAGAGGACTGTTCATTTCGTCTTTTGCGCAAATGCTGAGCTACAAATGGAAAAAACAAAGAGAATTTCAGTATTTCTATGTTTTCTTATTGGTTTATTAGTTTATTTTAACGTTTACGTTACGTGTATGCGACTCACTACAACGTGTACCCCTCCATTACAACACGCACTGTTTTAAAGTTGAATGTAGAGGACTGTCCATATCATCTTGTGAGTAAATGCTGAGCTACAAATGGAAAAGCAAAGAGAATTTCTGTATTTCTATGTTTTCTTAAAGGTTTATTGGTTTATTTTAGCATTTACGTTAATTCTACGCGAGTCACTACAACGTGTACCTCTCCATATTGAGTTCTGCTTCTCAGTCGCATATCTCCTGCCACAGACAACTAGGAAAAAGTTTGTGCAATTACCCCAGTAGTTAAGATTCAAGCAGCGTAAAGATATTACTGGTGGAAATGACAAAACTCATTGAGTGTATTCAGATTCTCACTTACAAAGAATTTCTAACTTCAAATATAACGTAAAAGGTTTGCAGGACCATAATCATTAACACTTTGTGAATTCGAAAACCTTACAAAATCCTATTCCCGGGGCGTGTGCCTAGAATTTCTACTGTAGTGACGACCGAAATGGCTTAGGGAAATTACTATCGAAAATGAAAAGACCCACTGGAACTATTCTGATTCACAATTACATAGAATGTGCAACAACTCCATCCACGACATGACATTTCTCAGAGAGCCGTATAATTCGCAAAATAGATCATGATACGCATTTTTACCAAGTCCCATTTACAGAGTGTTGATAACTATATCCATACATAACGTAAAAAGGAATGTATGCATGAGTTTATGTATGCATATGGGTATGCTCCACGTCGTCTCCTAAACGAGTGGACCGATTACAACCAAACTTGGTAATATATATCCGTAACTGTCAGGCAACAATTTATATGGAGATAAGAACCCCCTGCCTATCATAATACAGGAGATATGACGTCATAAACAGTGCGATGAGTGGAAACTGTCGCATCACCTTTTGTTACTATCTCTACTCGCAGCACCTCAAGTAAACAGTATCCGCCTATGCCACTGAATCTAGCTACACAAATATATTATTGTACTACGTATAGTTCAAAAGATATGACGACATAGGCAGTGATATTTGTGAAAAATTGCCGCATGATGGAAAAAGTTGTAATTCATTTATTCTTTACTACTAAGACATTGCTGCAGTCGTGTCATCTTAAGGAAATCCATGGCACCTGAAAACGCTTTCACAGCATCCAACCGTGTAGCGCAAACGGTTGTCGGCGAAAACAATAGCCGTCGATAGGGCTAGGAACAGGCATTCCCAAAAAGATGTTTACAAACGTTGTAGACACCCGAAGCAGCTGCGCCCAGCCTACAGGTACTGTCTAGGGTCCCACACTGACTCTACTGCAGGAGTACACATAAAATTTCGCAGTGAACACATGGTGTGTCGTGGTACGATCACTCTGTTTTTAAAATAAATGAAAAGCCACGATCGCTTCAATCGTTTATTAGATGACAGGTTTCAGCACTCTGAAGGTGCCATCATCATATCTGTGAAGGTATAACATAACAGGTTTGAGGGAGGGCTTACGTGAGTTAACTATATACATTACAATTATTACAGAACCACATACCTGAAACATGGATTAACCTTAATAAAACCATACGGACACCATGGCATATGAGGCAGATCATCTGATAAGATCACTGTCACAACCAATAAAAAATAATAAAAAACTGCTCTCACGGTCGTTCTTTCCATAATATATAAAACTGAAGTCACCAGATAAAACTACCACTGCTCGCCTAACAGCGGTCAGCATCATCACTGCCCTATTCAGCGCATGCTTACCTACTGCGATTCAAGCGGTTCACAACCAGCCATCAGATAGAGCTGTCCAAGCAGCGCATACACAGTCCCACGGTGTAACCACTCATTGCTAATAAAACACAACTTTACTATAACTGCTTGTCATATTCCCATAAATGTTAATCCACGTCTCAGGTATGTGGTTCTGTAATAATTGTAATGTATATAGTTAACTCATGCATGCCCTCCCTCAAACCTGTTACGTTATACCTTCACTGATCTGATGATGGCACCTTCAGAGTGCTGAAAGCGGTCATGTAATAAACGATTGACGCAATCGTGGCTTTTCAATTATTTTAAAAACATAAAATATTGTTCCTAATAGGAGATCAGAAAAATGAATACACGGGCAACGCCGTGTCTGGCAGCTCCTTCTGAGCATATAGGAATACAACGGTAATTCCTATGAGTAAGTTTTTTAGAAGGAGGTATACACTGCGAAATAAGGAAAGTTTCACAGGAGTAACGGTTGCTGACGGCAATGATCGCTGCTGACACAATCACCGCTGTCTATGTGGCGGCTACAGCGTGACCATTGCTGTGCACTGAACGGCCCGGCGGCGCACGATGATGCAGATGGCGGCAACACGGACAGCCGGAACCGACCTTCTTTAGTACAAACGATTTATTTATTTCTCAAGTAAAAACTTGCTGACTTTTATTTTGCAGCAGGTCGTACATTGTGTGATTTTACATTTTATATATTACAAATTCAGTTTTCTTACTAGTACTTTTTTGTTGAAAATTTTACAATTTCACAATTTTTTTTATTTGTCCTATTGTAAAATAGTATATATATATATATATATATATATATATATATATATATATATATATATATATATATATATATACAATCCTGGAAATTGAAATAAGAACACCGTGAATTCATTGTCCCAGGAAGGGGAACCTTTATTGACACATTCCTGGGGTCAGATACATCACATGATCACACTGACAGAACCACAGGCACATAGACACAGGCAACAGAGCATGCACAATGTCGGCACTAGTACAGTGTATATCCACCTTTCGCAGCAATGCAGGCTGCTATTCTCCCATGGAGACGATCGTAGAGATGCTGGATGTAGTCCTGTGGAACGGCTTGCCATGCCATTTCCACCTGGCGCCTCAGTTGGACCAGCGTTCGTGCTGGACGTGCAGACCGCGTGAGACGACGCTTCATCCAGTCCCAAACATACTCAATGGGGGACAGATCCGGAGATCTTGCTGGCCAGGGTAGTTGACTTACACCTTCTAGAGCACGTTGGGTGGCACGGGATACATGTGGACGTGCATTGTCCTGTTGGAACAGCAAGTTCCCTTGCCGGTCTAGGAATGGTAGAACGATGGGTTCGATGACGGTTTGGATGTACCGTGCACTATTCAGTGTCCCCTCGACGATCACCAGTGGTGTACGGCCAGTGTAGGAGATCGCTCCCCACACCATGATGCCGGGTGTTGGCCCTGTGTGCCTCGGTCGTATGCAGTCCTGATTGTGGCGCTCACCTGCACGGCACCAAACACGCATACGACCATCATTGGCACCAAGGCAGAAGCGACTCTCATCGCTGAAGACGACACGTCTCCATTCGTCCCTCCATTCACGCCTGTCGCGACACCACTGGAGGCGGGCTGCACGATGTTGGGGCGTGAGCGGAAGACGGCCTAACGGTGTGCGGGACCGTAGCCCAGCTTCAAGGAGACGGTTGCGAATGGTCCTCGCCGATACCCCAGGAGCAACAGTGTCCCTAATTTGCTGGGAAGTGGCGGTGCGGTCCCCTACGGCACTGCGTAGCATCCTACGGTCTTGGCGTGCATCCGTGCGTCGCTGCGGTCCGGTCCCAGGTCGACGGGCACGTGCACCTTCCGCCGACCATTGGCGACAACATCGATGTACTGTGGAGACCTCACGCCCCACGTGTTGAGCAATTCGGCGGTACGTCCACCCGGCCTCCCGCATGCCCACTATACGCCCTCGCTCAAAGTCCGTCAACTGTACATACGGTTCACGTCCACGCTGTCGCGGCATGCTACCAGTGTTAAAGACTGCGATGGAGCTCCGTATGCCACGGCAAACTGGCTGACACTGACGGCGGCGGTGCTCAAATGCTGCGCAGCTAGCGCCATTCGACGGCCAACACCGCGGTTCCTGGTGTGTCCGCTGTGCCGTGCGTGTGATCATTGCTTGTACAGCCCTCTCGCAGTGTCCGGAGCAAGTATGGTGGGTCTGACACACCGGTGTCAATGTGTTCTTTTTTCCATTTCCAGGAGTGTATATATATTAGCACAAATGCATATACACAATTCTGTTTAAGCTTGTTGCTAAGTAGAAGGGTATTTAACGGAAGAAACAAGAGATGGCAATTTAACCTAGATACAATGCGACAGTTTTTCCTTTTAAACCTTCAGCGTGTATGGCTACATCTGTTACATATGCTGTCTTAACAGTGGTAATATTTAATTTGACATATTGGTTAGTTAGGTTATACAGGGTTTCTGAAATTTTTTAGAAATTTGTGAGTAGCTTCAATACGTCATAGTCAGCTGTTATAAATAAATTGTGGAGCAAATCCAGCGGAAAGCTGCTGTAAAATATTCGACATTTCCATTCAGATCGAAACAATGTAGAGCCGCAGGAACTGACAACTGCTTGTATGAAAGAAACTGGTGGAATGTCCCAGACATGCTCTGTAATATGATCTCGTTACAAAATCGATATACATGAAGGTAACACACTGGTCGTGTACAGGGGGATTTTGCGTTACAAAGTGATAGATCATTAATTTCGCTTTATTTTACGCCGGATTACGCTTAAGAGAGATACGGACCTTTTATGTACCTACTGATATTAGCCATAAAGGTATTTGCCACTAATAACCCCGCATCGCAAGATACATCCGGAAAGGTGCGAGTAGGACCCGTACACCGAGGGTTCCGTACAAACATAAATATGTATATACAGAGAGGTTCAGAAATATGTAGACACTCTTTGATAGCCAATATTAATGGAAAGAAATAATATACCGTTACAAGTCCCGCACGAGGGGAGGTTATTTCATGTGTTCAAAGAGATCCCCTATAGCAGCAAACCAACGTCGATGCTGCTGAACTGTTGACCGAACTACGGCTGTCAGTCTTGCCGGTGTGATAAGCTCACAGGTCGTCTCGATGGTTTCTGTGAGCTCGTTGAGTATAGCTGGTTTCTGTTGACACACTTCATTTTTCACGGTCTCCTGTAGGTAGAAGTCAAGAGATGTAAGACCTGGAGACGTAGTGGGTACTCAACAACTCCTCTTCGACCTACGTATTGTAGAGATAGATTTTCATCCAAATAGTCTCCGACATCTCTGTGATAGTGAGGCAGAGCGCCATCTTAGTGTTGGTATGATCTTTCATTTTCGAACACCTCACGGATGTCAGGTAAAATTCATGTTTGCAACATGTGAAGATACATCTAACCTTCAAAGAAGAATGGGACAATCAAAACGCACCAAGATAGATTAAACCATACATTAACATCCGTGAACGTGAACGTGAGGATTTCCAGAAATCCATTACCCGCACTTGTGACTGTTTACATTAGCGTTCACTTTGAACTGCCGCTCGTCAGACCACATAACCATCCCTGCAAACCGTTCATCCTCGCGAAACATGGCTTCAAACTATTCATCGATCCGGGTCGTCCTCGTCCATAGCATCGAGCGACCACGGAATGTACACTTTCCACTTTGTAGCCTTCAGAATTCATCATTAGTTTGATCGGCTTACCCAGCATTCATGTGCACCCTGCTTCTCAGATTTCTGAAATCACCTAGTTAGACGCTGCAACACAGCAGCGCTGGGAGCTGGATAATTTTTGATGTTTTTGGTGGGCTAGATCCTTCCTTTTGCATGTCCTGAACAGTACCGTTGGCTTCAAATTGAACCCGAGTACATTAAATTCGTGATGGCACAGTTCTGTACACATTACGCCGTTACCGTTGTACCTATAGTACCACATCAATGCGGCCTTGCGTTGCTCAGACGACAATCTTACTTCATTCAGAGCTGCACTGTCTGCTGGAAAACGCGCTCCAAGATCTGTTGAGAAAATGATGTAGTAAATTACCGCGGAAAATTGCAATGATATGTCATTTTGTTCCAAAGAGTGCTTACATCAAAGAGCGCCTACACTTTTCGGGACTCTCTGTAGATAGTATATCCGTCAGGAGAATCGAGACTCTCGACGATTTTTACAAGTTACCAATTTGAGTCAACGGAATTCCAAGACATGCGACATCAGTTCTAAGATAATTTTGCACTTCTCCTGTACTTGCTCGTTGAAACCTTGTTTCATGCCAAATTTCATAATTGTAGGTCTGGAGGTATTGCCTTATAGGTTTTGATAAGCGAATTTGACTGCATTGCGCCAAGGGACCTTAGACATTAATTTCAGCCTGATAGCTATAACAGTTCTGGACAGGAGAATAAAATGATATAACTGCCAATCAATAATTTGAGGTTTGTTTCTTTACTTTTACTGTAAGACCTTTCTTCTCCTCAAACTTCAAGATTCTGACTCACCAGGAAGTACCCGACAAATTTTGCTGAGTGAGTTTGCGAGTGTGAAAATATGTGACGTAAATTGCGGTACCTTCGGATTACATTCGCTTAGAAGCTTAATTTAGTTACACCACCAAGCATCCATAGACAGTAATATGTGGCACAAATTTTAACTTGATACATCTACGTATTCCTGAAGAAAATGGGTCTTAAAAGTTGGACAGACAGATGCACAGATAACAGATGCATATTTATGGAAATTTCGAATAACCTTAGTATGGAAAAAATGACATGAAGCAGACTGAAGTTTTTAAGATTGCAAGATTACAGAATCGTCCATGTAAACGGTGTTTCTACTATTACTACAGCCCACATAGGCCCATAGAATATGTCTATGCCACGGATGTAGACGTGGTTTAGTACAGGATGTGGTAGCAGAAGCGTATACACAACAATGCCGCATTAGGCGATCGTAAACTATTATCAACACGGCTCAATAATTGTAATAAAGGAAGGAATAGATTTTGTTAGAAGAACAACGGTGGTCTTCAGAGTCTTTCGCAGCGGCATGTCTGAATGAAATCGTACCGGTTTTCAAGCTTCATCAGTTCCAGTAAAATTCTCGAACTATCGATGGCTTTCTCTGCCACCATCGTCCGGAGTAAAATTCCTTGCTGCAGAGGCTGGCACTGTGTTCTGGTTATAGAAGAACGGCTGCAGTATCTGGCGCCAGTCATTGTGGGATGAAACTCGCATACGCGGAACGCTGAATTGAGCAGCTCTTAGCAGCTCCGGCCCACCGCGGGACCGAGTGACGTCACGTAGCACACGGGGCTTTTGCCACATTTGAAACTGCTGCTGTCAGCTCTTCAGCCGATTTACAACGCTGCTCCTTCGGTGGCACCTGAAATGTTTTGCAAAGCCTGTCGTAGTGTAACCTCTCTCTGGACAAGTGCCACAAGTTCCGCAATTCAGACACTAGGTGGTCATCGTCAGGTATAAGATTTTTCTCTGTGTACTACCGTGTTCAGGGCCGCTTTCTGGTATGCAGGGTTGCGAAAACTATCGGCGTTCAAGTATCGATCAATATGCGATAGTTTCCCATACACTGAATGATAAAGCCAGTATCTTATCTTCAGCTCATCTAAAACATCTTAGAACGGTAGCTTGCCATTATTGTCCATCTTGATCGTACATTTAATATTGGGATGGACAACGACGAACCGTTGCAGTGCATTTTAACCGTGAGGACATATCAGGAAGGTGTCATATAATTGACTCAGGAATCAAGACGGATGCAGCACCGCGGGGTTCAGAGGCTGCTCCTGAAAGTGCTCCATGAAGGAATTCGCGACTGCGGGAGTCAATGGTGATCCCATCGATATGCCATCCGTCATTTCGTAATATTCGTACACCATACAGGAAGTACTTTGTCGTTAGAACAAGATGGAACAAGTTGATGATTCCAGGTAGAAATTGTTGTGCCAAGAGATCCAGCGTGTCTTGTACCGGCAGCCTCGAAAAATGTTAATGACAGATGAATTACAGTATGAACACAAGAACCATTAGTTGTATATATTTATACACCGTAGGTGGAAAGATGTCGAATGTCGAATTCGAATGATGATGTGAGTTCGACGTTTCCTGTGGTTATAGATACTGCGATAGTGACTACAACAATAGGCAGTACTGTTGAAGAAGAATTTCTGAAAGAGAGCACTCACAGAAGCTGGAGAGACAAATATACGTACAAGAAGAGCAACAGCGAAAAATACGTGGGTAACAGAAGAAATACTTCAGTTACTGACGAAACGAGGACGTAGAAAATGTTTGGGGGAAGGAAACAAGATTAAATTGTGGTCGAAATGAAATGAATAGGAAATGCTGGGAAGCGCAGACAAAGCATGCTTGACCTCTTAGCAACAAATAACCGAGGGCAAATAGGGAGTATTATGAAGAATACAGGGATTAGCGACCACAAGGCAGTTGCTACCAGGCTGAGTACCGTAACACCCACCACCATGAAAAAGAAACGCAAAGTACATATATTTAAAAAACCTCTTAACGCCTTTTAAAAGACAGTCTCCACTCCTTCCTATCTGATCACGTAAGCGTAGAAAAGCTGTGGAATGACTTCAAAGAGATAGTATCGACGGCAGTTGAGAGATTTATACAACATAAATTAATAAGTGATGGTACTGATCCCCCATGGTACACAAAACGGGTCAGATCGCTGTTCCAGAAGCAAAAAAAAAAAAAAAAAAAAAAAAAAAATGCACGCCAAATTTAAAAGAACGGAAAGTTCCCAAGACAAGCAAAGTTTTGCAGAAATTCTAAATATAACGCGTACTTCAATGCGAGATACTTTTAATAATTTCCACAACGAAACTCTGTGTCCGAATCTGGCAGAACACCCAAAGAGATATTGGCCATATACACTGCACACCAGTGGCAGGACGCAATCAATACCTTCACTGCGAGACAGCAACGGTGAAGTCACTGATGACAGTTCCACCAAAGCAGAGTTATTAAACACGACTTCCCGAATTCCAGTCAAGAACAACTGCGAAGATGAGAAACATCGAAGAAGATTTCCTCGGTGTAGCATAGCTACTTAAATCAATGAATAAAGGCAAGGTTTCAGGTCCAGATGGTATACCAGTCAAGTTCCTTTCAGAGAATGCAGAGGCAATAGCTCCATGTTTAGCAATTATATAAAACCTCTCGCTCACAGAAAGATCCGTACCTAAAGACTGGAAAGTTGTTCAAGACACACCAAAACCAAAAAGGGAAATAGGAGTAATCCGCTGAATAGCAGGCCCATATCACTAACGTCGATTTGCAGTAGGGTTTTGGCACATATACTGTATTCTAACATTATGAAATACCTTGAGGAAAATGATTTACCGACACATAGTCAGCACGGGATCAGAAAATATCGTTCTTGCGGAAAACAATTAGCTCTTTATACTCATGAAGTAGTGAGTGCTATCGACAGGGGATGTCAAATTGACTCCATATTTATAGATTTTCAGAAGGCTAACGATACCGTTACTCACTAGCGTCTTCTTACCAAACGGCATGCCTATGAAATATCCCCTCAGTTGAGCGACTAGATTCGTGATTTCGTGTCATAAAGGTCACAGTTCGTAGTAATAGACGGAAAGTCTTCGAGTAAAACAGAAGTGATATCCGGCGATCGCCAAGGAAGTGTTATAGGCCCTCTATTGTTCCTTATCTGTTTTAACGACATAGGAGACAATCTGAGTAGCGATGTTAGGTTATTTGGAGATGATGCCGTCATTTAACGTCTTGTAAAGTCATCAGATGACCAAAATGCATTGCAAAATGATTTAGGTAAGATATCCGTGTGGTGCGAAAAGTGGCAATTGACCCCGAAAAAAGAAAAGTGTGAAGTTATTCACATGAGTACTAAAAGAAATCAGCAAAATTTCGATTACGCGATAAGTCATACTAATATGAAAGCTGTATTTTCAAATAAATACTTAGAGACTACAGTTACAAATAACCTAAATTGGAGCAATCACAAAGATAATGTTGTGGGTGGAGCAAACCAAATACTGCGATTCACTGGAAGAACACTTAGAAGGTGTAACAGATCTACTAGCGAGACTGCTTACACTACACTTGTCCGCCCTATTATGGAGTATTGCTTTGCTGTGTGGGATCCGTATCAGGTGGGACTGACGGATTATAGTGAAAAAATTCAAAGAAGGGCGGCTCGTTTTGTATTATCGCTAAATAGGGGAGATAGTGCCGCAGACATGATACGTGAATTGGAGTGACAATCATTAAATAAACGGCGTTTTACGTTGTGACGGGACCTTTTCATGAAATTTCAATCACCAGTTTTCTTCTCCGATGGCGAAAACTTTCTGTTGTCATCCAGCTTCATAGGGAGAAATGATCATCACGATAAAATAAGAGAAATCACGGCTCGCACAGAAAAATTTAAGTGTTCGTTTTACCGACGCGCCGTTCGAGAACGGAATGGTAGAGAGACATGTTGAATGTGGTTCATTGAATTTAATTGTGAATAGCAGCGTAATGACGTAGATGTAGATGTAGATAGCTCTTAACACCTGCATAACGAAATTTTAAAAAATTGAAACAGAAATGGTCTCTGGATGAAAAAATTGACCCTGTATGGAAGTCAAAGCAATCTTAGGCGAAACAAAAGCAACAGTGTTAATGTTATGAGCGGAAGAGGATTTCCACTGTTTGACGCAGAGAGCGGATGGGTGGAATGAGTGTAATAAAAGACTCTACGAGGGTAGGAACTGTATGATGACGTATTAGAAGAATAAATGGACGTTGGTAGGGAGGATATAGTTTATCCTGTATTAGAGTCACATTTAAACAGTGCTTTGTCGGACTTGCGATTATAATAAGTGAAAGAGAGATGACATTCTTCTTCAATTTTAAAAATTAGTGAGCAAAGCGGTACCCAAAGACTATTCATGTTGCTGTGTAAAATGAGCTAGGAAACAAACCATGAGATCGTACACAGGAAAGGCAGCTACGTACTGTGGTTCATACAGTCAGCTTAACAACTGATCCATTCATTTTGCAGAAAGGAATAACATACAGAAGAACGGAAAAGAAAATGAATAACTTATAGGATGACTATCAGTTTGGTTTTAGGAAGCGGGAGAGGCAGTATTGGCAGTACTGAGGTTGAACTTGATACCGGCAGCAAAACCTAAGGAAATGTATTAACGTTCATAGCACTTGTTGACCTGAAAATAGGTTTCGACATGGTGTAATACATTTGAATAATCAAAAAAACAGGTGTAACGTGTAGGGAAGAGGGGTCATATGCAATATGTATAATCATAGAGAAAGTAAAATAAAAATGGGAGATCAAGGACGAAGTGCTCGCTTAAAAAGTGAGACAGAAATTCAGTCTCTTCCCACAAGTGTCCAATCTCTACAGCGAAGAAATGCTGACAGAATTAAAAGAAAGTGATTAATATTTAGGGTGTAAGGATTCATAGATATGATTCGCTGATCATATTGATATCATCATTGATAGCGAGGAAGGATCACAGGACATACTGAGTGGAACGACCCGGCTACTGTTGTACAGAATGTGTAATGTGTGTAAAGAGAAGAAAGCTGAAAGTAATGAGGAACAGGAGAAATGATACAATGAGAAACTTAGAGTAAAAACTGGGGATCACAAAACGGATGAAATTTAGGAATTCTGCTACCTTATAAACGCCATAATAGACCATAGATGTAGCTAGAAAGACGTAAAAAAGCATACTTTTACAAGCAGAGAAGGTGTTCCTGGCCAAAAGCACTCTATTACTATTAATTATCACCCTGATAGAAAAAAATCTGTCGTTGTACTTTTGACTCAAGAGCGTTATATGGAAGTGAATCATGGACTGTGGGAGACCAGAAAATTAATGGAATCCAAGCATCTGACATGCGGTACTTCACAATGATATTGAAAATTGGGGCCGGCCGAAGTGGCCGTGCGGTTAAAGGCGCTGCAGTCTGGAACCGCAAGACCGCTACGGTCGCAGGTTAGAATCCTGCCTCGGGCATGGATGTTTGTGATGTCCTTAGGTTAGTTAGGTTTAACTAGTTCTCAGTTCTAGAGGACTAATGACCTCAGCTGTTGAGTCCCATAGTGCTCAGAGCCATTTTTTGAAAATTGGGTGGACTTATAAGACAAGAAATGGCGGGGTTCATGATAGAGTTTATAAGGAGAGAAATATGTAGGAAACATGGATGAGATGATGGTAAAGGACGATAGGACAAATGTTAAGAAATTGGGGAATACCTTCCATGGTGCTGCAGAGAGCTGGAGACGGTTAAAACTGTAGAGGGAGACAGTGACGGGAATATATGCAACAAATAGTTGAAGACATACGGTGTTAGTGCTACTCTGACTCTGAAATGAACAAATGAACAGGTTAGCACAGGGGAGAAATTCGTGACGGGAGACATCAAACCAATCCGAACACACATGGAAAATAGTGGTTAGTTAACATTGTCAAAGTACCTCAATTGTTCGGTGGGGATAATATCACTTTCTCGTCAACTACATCTCTATTTAAAGAAATAGTTTATGGGAAGCTGCGGGGCGTGTTTTTAAGGTCCGTTTGAACATAAGTACACGAACGAAACGTTATTTCAAAAAACTAAATTTATTTTCAGAAACTAAAAACTTCACACTATTTTTCAACATAGTTGCCAAGTTTCTTCAAACACGTGTCATACCTCTCAACCAATTTTAAAATACCCTCTTCATAAAAACTTGCAGCCTGCTCCGATAACCAGAGTTCACTGCCGTTTACACGTCGTTGTCATCATTGTAACGGTTGCCACTGAGGTGTTGTTTGAGATGGAGGAACAGATGGTAATCGCTAGGTGCAGGATCAGGAATGTAGGGTGGGTGATCTAAAACTTCCCAGCCAAAACTGTCCAATAATTCGCGTGTCTGATCTGCAGTGTGAGGTCTTTCATTGTCATGGATAAGGACAATTCCCTTTGTCAGCATGCCACGTCTTTTGTTGTGCTCTGCGTAGCTCCCTCAAGGTTAGGCAGCATGCTTCTGCATTGATAGTGGTTCCTCGTTGCATGAAGTCGACCAATAAAACGCCATGCCTATCCGAAAACACCGACGCCATGATTTTGCGCTGGGAGAGTGTCTGTTTGGCCTTCACCTGTACAGGCGAGTGTGTGTGTCTCCACTCCATGCTCTGTTGCTTCGATTCGGGAGTGATATGCGAAACCCATGTTTCGTCTCCAGTTACGATCTGACTCAAGAAGCCGTCACCTTCTTCGTGGTAACGAGTCAAGAACTTCATCGCACACTCAAATCTTTGGTTTTTGTGGTCCTCTGCTAGGAGTTTCGGGACCCAATGGGAGCACAATTTCATAAGCTTTAGGTGTTCAGAAACAATGTTGTGAAGCACTGATCTCGACACGTCAGGAAATTCGTTTGAGAGACCTATTACTCTGAAGCGTCTGTTCTCACGAATCCTCGCTTCAATTGAAGCTAACAAATAGTCTGTAATCAAAGAAGGGCGACCGGAGCGGTCCACATCACGCACGTTGTTACGCCGATCTTTGAATTCTCGTACCCACTTACGCACTTTGCTTTCACTCATAGCAGTATCACCGTTCACTTCACAAATCTGTCGATGAATATCTGCAGCAGACAGGTTCCTTTCTGACAAAAACCGTATCACTGAGCGAACCTCTTAAGCGGCGAGCCAGTTGATAGTCTTAAACATTTTTAAAGCACAGAAAACAACCGTACAGGTTAGCTACAGAGCTGAAACAGAGCAAAGTTGATTCCGAGATATGCCATTACACGATCCACGGGCTCGTTCTGGTGTGCGTGCGAACTACAAGTATCTACAACAAAACGTACTTTACTTAAAAAAAACACACCTCGTATCATGATAAAGTGTCAGTAGATACCCCATGTATTTTTTGACACATTCCCTTCTTATGGTTTCTGGTATCAGGCTACACGTCTGATGTCACGCTGCACAATTGGGCGAATTATATTGAAGTACGCTTTCCAAGCATTGACGGAAGTTGCCGACGATTACGGATGCTAATTATAACCGTGTTCAAGTGAAATGGCTCTGAGCACTATGGGACTTAACATCTGAGGTCATCAGTCCCCTAGAACTTAGAACTACTTAAACCTAACAAACCTAAGGACATCACACACATCCATGCCCGAGGCAGGATTCGAACCTGCGACCGTAGCGGTCGCGCGGTTCCAGACTGAGGCACCTAGAACCACACGGTCACACTAGCCGGCTACAGCCGTGTGAGCGGATGTACACCCGGTCACGTGGATGGCACAGCTGTGTGAGGGCCTGTTCGCAGCCATGCAGGTTTCTGGCACCTGCACTCACTGTCGCGTGGGCTGTGAATTTGCAGTGCGCACATGTATGATGTGCTTTGCTTACCACTAGACTTGGGCGAAACTGAAGCACTTGGCGAATAACGAATAGAGATATAAACTGTTAATAGTTATTTGTAAATAACAAACATTATTCGAAACATTGTTCACTTAGATGAAAAAGAAACACTTATTCGTCATACTAGAATAAATAGCCGTTAAGCTAAAAAGGTAAATCTGAAAGGTAAATTGTTCCAGTCCTTTGTGATGTTTTTGTTTCTTCTAAATTTGTTTTCAGAACAACACTTTTTCCAAACATCTCATCAGATACTTCCTCTGATTTTCAGAGATTTACCACTGTGACACTAAAGAAAATACATTCTACACTCCAGAATTTGTCTGGAATCATAATAACGACATGTTACTTCCTACCATAATCTTCGTGGCAAAACTTGAAATATCATCAATTCTGCTGTAGTTTTTGGCAAACAATTCTTTGTGATCCCACTTTAACTCCACTTGTCAAAACACATTCCAGATACATTCCTAACGTATTAGTAGACTTGATATTAAGGGTCTGTTGATTTTAGTCTTTAGGAACCACCGAATTCATGCTCGGTTCACCATTTTTGTAGCACAACAAACACGAACGAACTGCGTAATTATGTCATGGAGACACGCATATCCGATAGTGTAGCAATACAAGAATAGTGTTGATGTCTTAGAGTTTTCGTCGGCTGAATTTTTTGCCAGAGTGCGAAATGTGCATTCCGTAAACCACGTAGTCCGAGACAGTCAGTAGTTAAAATTTTTCTCGTTGTTTTTTAGAATGCTTTCTCCATTGTTTGACATGAGCCTTTTCTCCTTCAGCCTTGGCTAATTACGTATAGTTCTTGTGCATGTTGGCAGTGGGAGATAGTGTAACAGGGCTGCAACGCTTTCGGGTGCCCTCGGTGCATGTTGGCAGTGGGAGATAGTGTAACGGGGCTCCAACGCTTTCGGGTGCCCTCGTTCGAGAGCCGGGCTACGGCAGCCAATAGAACAATGACTGCGCACTGCAGACTGCAGCCCTCGCACAGGGCAGATGTGATTTCCTGGCAGCGACAGCCATTGGAACACGTCGGCCTGCACGGCAGCCAGCTGGCTCTGCGCAGTCAGTTGTCAGCGCTGTGTCTCGTGGAGAATCTACAATATGCGGTTGCCTTCAGTGTCCTTGCACTTGTCGAAGCAGCCAGACCTTGCTTGCTTTCTGACTCAAAACTCGCGATGATTTTCGACAGCGTACAGGGCCTGGGGGAATTTCCAGTGATGGAGAGACGTACAATATGTCTTCAAATTTGTAGCCATTTTTTCTTGCACATAATTTTGTAAAACGCTGCATTATTTTGTTATGTCAATTGCAAATTCTTCTCAAACATTCATTGGGCAATTAAAAGTATTCCTTTTATTTGACAGAGTGCGAAATGTGAGTTCTATAAACCACATAGTCGAGACAGTCAGTAGTTAAATTTGTTTCGTTGTTTTTTTTTAGATTTCTTTCTCCATTGTTTGATATTAGGCTTTTCTCCTATTTTCGTAAATTGTTGTTAAACGAGTTTTTCCACTAAACATGATTGCTTGTAAGTATATATGAGTCACTGTATTTTCCGTATGCTCCAGCATCTAATGTATGAGAGTGGTCTTATAATCCACATCGCATACCAACATAGACCCTCTATACAGGGTGGTCCATTGATCGTGACCGGGCCAAATATAACACGAAATAAGCGTCAAACGAAAAAACTACAGATAACGAAACTTGTCTAGCTCGAATGGGGAAACCAGATGGCGCTATGGTTGGCCCGCTAGATGGCGCTGCCATAGGTCAAACGGATATCAACTGCGTTTTTTAAAATAGGAACCGCCATTTTTTATTACATATTCGTGTAGTAAGTAGAGAAATATGAATGTTTTAGTTGGACCACATTTTTCGCTTTGTGATAGATGGCGCTGTAATAGTCAAAAACATATGGCTCACTATTTTAGACAAACAGTTTGTAACAGGTAGGTTTTTTAAATTAAAATACAGAACGTAGGTATGTTTGAACTTTTTATTTCGGTTGTTCCAATGTGATACATGTACCTTTGTGAACTTATCATTTCTGAGAACGCATGCTGTTACACCGTGATTACCTGTACATACCACATTAATGCAATAAATGCTCCAAATGATGTCCGTCAACCTCAATGCATTTGGCAACACGTGTAATGACATTCCTCTCATTAGCGAGTAGTTCGCCTTCCGTAATATTCGCACATGCATTGATAATGCGCTGACGCATGTTGTCAGACGTTATCTGTGGATCACAATAGCAAATATCCTTGAACTTTCCCCACAGAGAGAAATCCGGGGACGTCGGATCCGGTAAATGTGCGGGCCATGGTATATGGTGGTGGTCGTGGTGGACGTTTCACATGTGGCTCAACACTTCCTGTTTTCTTCAATAAAATTCTTCAGGGTATCAGACCGCATCGTCATAATTTAAAATGCGCCAACGTTTCGGCCAGCGTTGCAGCTAGCCTTCATGAAGGCTAGCTGCAACGCTGGCCGAAACGTTGGCGCATTTTAAATTATGACGATGCGGTCTGATACCCTGAAGAATTTTATTGAAGAAGACAACGGCCGCGGAAGCCTACGCTTACACTTCCTGTTTCCTTAAATAAAGTAACTATCCGGCGAACGGTCCGCACACTTTGATGATGTCGTCCAGGATACCGAGCAGCATACACAGCACACGCCCGTTGGGCATTTTGATCACAATAGCCATACATCAACACGATATCGAACTTTTCCGCAATTGATAAACGGTCCATTTTAACACGTAATGTATCACAAAGCAAATACCGTCCGCAATGGCAGAATGAAACGTGATACCACGTACTTATACGTTTGGGAATATTATAGCGCCATCTATCACAAAGCGAAAAAAGTGGTCCGACTAAAACATTCATATTTCTCTACGTACTACACGAATATGTAATGAAAATGAGGGTTCCTATTTTAAAAAACGCTGTTGATATCCGTTTGTCCTATGGCAACGCCATCTAGCGGGCCAACCATAGCGTCATCGGTTTCCCCCTTCAAGCTAGATGAGTTTCGTTCTGTGTAGTATTTTGTTTGATACTTATTTAGTGAAATATTTGGCCGAACACTATCAATGGACCACCCTGTATACTTCTTCGATCTATCTGCTTCCCCTTCTTTGCTTAGCACTGGTTTTCATCCTAAGCCCTTGTTATTCACACAAGTGTTTCTGTTTTCTCCAAAGGTCTGTTTTATTTTCCTGTAGGCAGTATCTATCTTACACCTCGTGATACATGCCTCTACATCCTTACATTTATCCTCTAGCCATCCCTGCTTAGCAATTTTGCACTTCCTAACCTATCATTTTTGAGACATTTGTATTCCTTGTTGGCTGCTTCATTTACTGCATTTTTATATTTTCTCCATTCATCAATTAATTTCAATATCTTTTGTATTTCCTAAGCATTTCTACTTGACCTCGTCTTTTTACCTACTTGCTCCTTAACTGCCTTTACTATTTCATCTCAGAAAGCTACCCATTCTTCCTCTACTGTATTTATTTCTCCTGTATTTGTCAATCGTTCCCTAATTCTCTCTCTGAAACTCTCTACAACCTCTGGTTCTTTCAGTTTATCCATGTCCCATCTCCTTAAATTCCCACCTTTTTACAGTTTCTTCAGTTTTAATCTACAGTTCATAGCCGGCCGGGGTGGCCGAGCGGTTCTAAGCACTACAGTCTGGAACCACACGACCGCTACGGTCGCAGGTTCGAATCCTGTCTCGGGCATGGATGTGTGTTATGTCCTTAGGTTAGTCAGGTTTAAGTAGTTTTCAGTTCTAGGGGACTGATGACCTCAGAAGTTAAGTCCAATAGTGCTCTGAGCCATTTGAAACATCTACAGTTCATAACCAATAGAATGTGGTCAGAGTGCGCATCTGCCCCTTGAAATGTCTTACAATATAAAACCGGAGATCCGAATTGGGGACTATTTTACCTCCGGAATATTTTACCCGGGAGGACGCCATCATCGTCTAACCATCCTGTAAAGCTGCATGCCCTCGGGAAAAATTATTGTTGTAGTTTCCCCTTGCTTTCAGCTGTTCGCAGTACCAACACAACAAGGCCGTTTTGGTTAATGTTACAACGGCAGATCAGTCAATTATCCACACCATGGCCCCTGCAACTACTGAAAAGGCTGCTGCCCCTCCTTAGGAACTATACGTTCGTCTGACCTTTAAACAGATACCCCTCCGTTGTGGTTGCACCTACGGTACTGCCATCTGTGTTGCTGAGGCACGCGAGCCTCCCCAACAGGCAAAATCGGCAGTATTTGTTTTTTATTTGCGTTACCTTCCTTAAAAACTGTGAGTTCATCACCGATACATTCGCACATGTGTCGTGGAGGATAATGGTTGCTACACCATTGATGGTTTCAATGACACTTGGCTAAATCCTTTTCTTCCTTATCTGCGTCGGTAGATTCTTGATAGAGTTCGTCTTCGATGTTCTTGTCATCTTGATAGCGAATCATATTGACGTTCTCTTTCATATATCTGTTGCCTTCATTCTTGGTCTCGGTCTCCAGGCGAAGGCCTACAGGGGAGGAGATTAGTTTGTTGACTTTGGTATATTCTATTTCACCTCCGAGGATACCTCCACTATTGTAACATTTTGTGATTCTAGAGTCGGAGGTAGTCTACTCGGGTCCCACTATTATGGATACTGGTTATTTGGCATGGGTGTAGCCCATTCGTAATTTACTGTCTGACCCGGATTCATTAAATTTTGTTGCCGCTGCCAGTGACTTGGCCCTCGTTGATGCCAATATTCATTGTCACCAAGCATGTTTTTTGGTTTATCTTTGTACAGACTGTCCGATTTATTTTCAGTTCATTTTTTATGATCAGAATTATTATTACTGTTCTCATTTTAATTATATATTGCCTTTCATTACCATTCGAATGCTACTCGTTACTGGTTTCCTGGTAATTATTATTATTACCAAGATGATCAGATTTTTTGTTTGAATGATTTTTACAGTTTCTACACTTTCCGCTGAAACGGGTTTTGTTTTTCCTTTTCTTTGGACTGCCTTCGCCCCCATTTTCCATTGCTTCCGTTCCAGGAACCTTTTCCATTAGAACATTCGGCACTACTTATTGCGTCAGAATTCTTTCTGGACCAACTCTAACGAGTCTATCACAGACAAAAATTCTTTGACATCTGTATCTGTGACGTTAAACAGTTTCTCTTTAATATTTATTGGCAAACCAGCCTTCAATACTCGTAACAGGTCTTGTGTGGTTACTGGCTCATCCCAGTACCCTGTCATATTAATGTATTTTTTAAAGTATTTTCTCAAAGAGCCTGTCTGTCTGCGTTATATAAATCTTTCCTAGTCGTTCTTGAGTCGACGCTGACCAAAACCGGTCGAGAAACGTCTTGCGTAATTCGTTAATACAGTTTTTCGGTTCAGGCAGTTGAATCCTTGTGTTTCTCTATTAAATTTCTTCGCGTTGAAAAATTGGCAGATGTTATTAATTTTTTCGATTACGATGTGTTTCTTATGTTGATAGTGAAACACTTCTTTGTTACGTTGTACTACTTACTTGTCCTTGCACACGTCTCTCGTAGGGTGGTATTTTCATGACCGGTTTGAATTCGTAGTCTTTTTATTAGAATACTGGGCCGCAATTCTTGATTCTTCAATCCAGTTTTTTCGTTGTTCCTCGGTTTCTTTGCTTCTCCCGGAGCTCATTCTCGCTCTTTGGGAACTGAAACGTGTTTCGTGCTCTTCGTCTGTCTCGTTTTTTTTCGGCGTTCTTTTTGTTTTCGTCTTTTTGCTTCAGAATTGGCGAGATATCCTACTCTTTCACATCGGGGCATTGTCTGAAATGGAAATCGAATCAACTTTTCACTGACAAATACACTAATAAAATTTTACAGACTTTTCATAATTTATTTTCGGATTATATTCAATCACTGTATCACTTTGGCTACTCACAGTTAACTGTTTGTTTTCATTCACTCATTGTACTGGTTTTTTCTTTTCTTCCTTCGTTGCTGATAAGAAACTGACACTCTGACCCACAATAGGTCTTGCTTTGTATATCCCTACCATTGGGTAGCCCCGTCAGTGGCGAATTCTAGAAGATGTCAAAAGGGCTTCGAATGATATCCAGTGTTCCAGAATATTTCACTACGTTTGAGAGTTTTGTGGAACGTTTCACAATTATCTGGGATGTTCCAGGATGTTCCATAACATTCTAGAATCTTCCCAAATGTTCAAGACTATTCCCGAATGTTCCAGAACATCCCGGATCACTGTGGAACATTCCAGAACATTCTGGAATGTAGTGTAATGCTCTCGAATACTTTGAAACGTTCTGGAATGTTCTGAATACTGTACAATGTCTAGAATGTTCTAGAAATTTCTGTAGCACGAAACTTCCCTGCCATTCTATCTTGAGAAGCACGCCCTCCAGATAAAAACGCGAACCTTCTTCTTGGATGGGCGATAGGGGACTACCACACCATGTTAACTCCCTTGATCCTACTGGGACTCGTATCTGAGTTTTAGCGACATGCACATTGTACACTTACTTTTATGACATAAATATCGATTAATACGTTCTGACAAAGCTAGTATCGCACTAGACTAACTTGGGATCGCTTTGTCGAATGAGCACCTAAAATTACAGTTTAAAAATCACATTATTCACTTACTTCTATGATATAAACGTTGAATATACATTCTGAACAAACGAGTATCGTACTAGACTAAATTCGGATCGCCTTGTCGAATGGGTACCGAAAATTACAGTTTAAAAATCATTATGTTTGTAACGAGAAACAAATCAACGCTTTACATCGACTCTGAGCGTCGTATGAATGATGTGATGAGCAGTATTTGTAAGGTCTCACTCGAGATACACAATGCGAAAGAAATTGCAAATACTTGCATAAACACAATATAAAATGCGCATAACGACTCTTGGGACCGGCAACCTCTATAACCCTATAACCGCATCGGTGTCGCTCTTCGTTTCATATACAAGGTGAGTCACCTAACGTTACCGCTGGATATGTTTCGTAAACCACATCAAATACTGACGAATCGATTCCACAGACCGAACGTGAGGAGAGGGGCTAGTGTAATTGTTTAATACAAACCATACAAAAATGCACGGAGGTATGTTTTTAAACACAAACCTACGCTTTTTTTAAATAGAACCACGTTAGTTTTGCCAGCTCATCTGAACATTTAAACAAATACGTAATCAGTGCCGTTTGTTGCGTTGTAAAATGTTAATTACATCCGGAGATATTGTAACCAGAAGTTGACGCTTGAAACCTCCGACGTTCTGTTGCGTGTTGTAACAAACACGGGCCACGGTCGGTGAGCAGCATCTGCAGGGACATGTTTTCGAAGACGAACGTGTTTACGAGTGTGGCTGTAGTGCACTGTTGTGGTTTGGTCTAGCTGTCGCAGTGTCCGCATGTAGCGCTTGCTGCTATTGTTATTCTGCATTCGTCTCCGCACGCAGACCAACTGTAGTACACCGTGTTAACAGACGTCTGTGATAGTGTAGTGTTGTAGGAACTGTGACCATGGTGTATTCGAACTCTGAAAAGGCGGAGATGATACTCATCTATGGCGAGTGTGGACGAAATGCAGCTGAAGCCTGCAGGGTGTATGCAGAACGGTACCCGGACAGAAAGCATCCAACGTGGCGCACATTGCAAAACATCTACCGCCAACTGTATGCAACAGGTATGGTCGTAGCACGCAAACGGGTCCGTAACAAGCCCGTCACAGGAGAAGCGGGTGCAGTTGGTGTGTTAGCTGCTGTAGCCATGAACCCACACATGAATACACGGGAATTGCGAGAGCCGGTGGACTGAGTCAAAGTAGTGTCATGCGCATACTGCATCGTCACCGCTTTCACCCGTTTCATGTGTCGCTACATCAGCAATTACATGGTGATGACTTTAATCATCGAGTGCAATTCTGTCAATGGGCATTAACAGAGAATGCGTAGCAGTTCTACCTGTTTACCGATGAAGCGGGTTTCACTAACCACAGGGCAGTGAATCTACGGAACATGCATTACTGGCCCGTGGACAATCCACGCTGGCTCAGACAGGTAGGCTGAACCCCTCTGTACCGTTATGGATCCACCACCAGCTTGTACAGTGCGTTGTTGATAACTTAGGTTCATGATCTCTTGGGTCTGCTGCACGCTATAACCCTACGATAAGTTCTTACCCTACTGAAATGCCGCCTAGATTCCAGCCGATATGGTCACGAGCCCAGGAGGGGCGCTGCAGGCGATGTCGTGCTTTTGGCAAAGCACTCGCGGTGTTCATCGGCTGCCTTAGCCCGTTGACACCAAATTACGTAACACTGTCGTAGTGGATACCTACGACCTACATCCCACAATTATCCCGGCAGCTGTTTCAAGCAGTGTTGCTTGTCTGTTAACACTGACACTGTACCGATACGTTGCCACTGATTCATCCATGGTGGGAGATAATGCCTGAAATTTAATATTCTCGACACGCTCTTGCCACTGTGGATCTCCGAATACTGAATCCTCCAACAATTTCAGAAACTGAACGTCCTGTATGTCTACCTTCAACTACCATTGTGAGTTCAAATATCTGTTATTTCCCGTTGCGTGGCCATATTCAAGTCAGGAACCTTTTCACACGAATTACCTGAATACAAATGACTGCTGAGCCAATGCACTGCCCTTTTATACCTTGTGTGCGTAGTACTACCGAAATCTGTATGTGTGCATATATATCCTAAGGGGTTTGTCACTTTGGTGTACGTCCAAACCAAAGTTGCTGGTGGTACTGTTAGTTGCCCACACAATTCAAAACCTAATGACGGTCCACAGAACAGCTTCAGGACAGGCTTCTGAATTACATCTACACTGCTGACACGTTGGGATATTGCGGTTCACTGACCGAGTAGCACGAGTTCCTCCGAACGGCGGCCTCCTCGTGAGTCTGCAGGTTACAGGAACAGTGGCTGATCCTAGGCGCTCGGCCGCAGGTATGAATTTCTCCGTAAGTGGAGGGAGTCGGCAGCCAACTGCCTGCCATCCGCATGCGACACACGCGCCCACTCATCCCAGCGGGAATATCGGCTGCTGAGCAGCGCGGCAGCCGCCGCATTACGTGCGTCCGGCCTGAGGGCGTCTATGCGGTGGCCGAAGCGATCACTGCGCGCCCAGAGAGGAGTGGCGGGCCGCACCGCCCACTCGGGGACTGGGAATAGGCATCAGGCGAAGCGTGAGCCGCATACTCGCCCGGCAGTAGCTGGTCCCTGCCCGACACTATTGGACAGCGCACGGTGTCCCACCTGACAGCTCTTCCGTCATCTCATGCTGCAATTTTTTGCCAGCCCAGACGTAGCTACTCCAATAGTCATAGATATTCTGCAGGGAAAATCCTCTGAATTAAATATGAGGCACAGTGTGGTTGTAATTAAAGTTTTTCTACTCGAGCCAGTGAAAGTGGAAAACTATTTACCGTATGAGTAGTCTCTTCTTTTTCCTGTTTTATTTTATTTTATTTGCTGCCATTCTCAACTTACCTGCCATGTTGTTACTACGACACGCCGTATTTCCATATAATTTACGATGTTTAACAATGTTGCAGCCATGAACACTTACAGACTTAACAGTAAATCAGAAAGGGAAATTCTTAAGAATAACGCATAACGTGTACAAGATACGAATTTAAGAAGATAAAAAATTAGTTTATGGCACATTATAACTTCATTCGCAAAAATTTCTAAAATAACAAGACTCTTGCATTTAACAAGGACTTAGCTGTCACTGAGTTTCTTCTGATGGGAAACCAGGATATCACAGAAACCCATAGGGCACTTGCAGAATGTCTATGGAAACCTCGATGAGAACGAAATCACGCTGAGTCGTGGAGCGACATGCCTGTCATCATCGCAACAAGATCGCGCAAACCTGTCTACCTCCTGTGTGCCGGCTGACCGCACACAGCTGTGACACCTGCCGTGTAGGATTGTGCGGATACCTTCATTCCAGGTTTTAGTCTGGACACGTCACTGCACAACCTCCTCTCTGTGTCGGTACGGCTGACAAACGCTAACCTTCACAAAAACGCAAAAGAACGCCTCCTTCTCCACTACAACGGAAGGCATTACACAAATCTGCGCACCCGAGAGGAGCTCACAGAACTTCAGTGGATTGTTCTTTCTCATTCACCCCACAGCCCGGATTTCGCACTTTCCGACTTACATTTGTTTCACCCAGTGAAGGATGCACTCCACGGGAAGCGGTATGTTGATAATGGTCCGGTTATTGATGCAACAAGACGTTGTCTTCCACATCGGCCAGTAGAACCGAACCATGTGGGAATACAGGCCTTGCCGGCCGCGGTGGTCTAGCGGTTCAGGCGCTCAGTCCGGAACTGCACGACTGCTACGGTCGCAGGTTCGAATCCTGCCTCGGGCATGGATGTGTGTGATGTCCTTAGGTTAGTTAAGTTTAAGTAGTTCTAAGTTCTAGGGGACTGATGACATCAGTTAAGTCCCATAGTGCTCAGAGCCATTTGAACCATTTTTTGAATACAGGCCTTCCCGGTAACGTGGTGTAAGGCAATCGCATCGAAAGGAGTTTATGTGGAAAAATAGGGAACGCCCCTGATAAATATTCTTCATGTCTTCTTCTGCTAGCGAGCTCCGAATAGTAGCGTATGACATATCGGTGTGGAACATAACTACGCCTGTGCGTGGAAAACAATGTTCTGTAGTCAAGTTTTGATTTCAAATCTTCGTCCACACATAGACCACACCCTTCTGCAGCATGACAGTACCACATCGCACACGAGACCTTCGACATGCGCAACAATCAGACGCTTTGGGATCACTGTCGTCGACCATCCTCCGTCATCCGATTTATTTCTGTTTCTGAAACTTAAAGAACACCTTCGAGGAGTTCACTTTGATAGTGATGAAGAGGTGCAAGTGATGGTGACGTTCTGATACCTTCAACAGTGTTAAATATTCTACATTGACGGTCTCAACAAACTGATCTGTAGCTGGGAGAAATGGGTTTGTCTCCAGGCTGACTTTATTGAGAAATATATGTGTCGACATGAAGGATAGTTGCTGTTATTCCCGCACATTTAAAAAAAAAACGTAATTTTAACGTAAAAAATTCGGAGGCATTATGTCCCAGCACGACTTCGTAGCCGGCCGCTGTGGCCGAGAGGCTATAGGCGCTTCAGTCTGGGACCGCGCGACCGCTACGTCGCAGGTTCGAAACCTGCCTCGGGAATGGATGTGTGTGATGTCCTTAAGTTAGTAAGGTTTAAGTAGTTCTACGTCCTAGGGGACTGATACCTCAGACGTCCCATAGCGCTCAGAGCCATTTGAACCAATTTTGAACGACTTCGTAATTATGAATCAAAAGATGTTCTGCAGGTCAGATCAAAGCCATTAATCTGAATAACCATAGAAAGTGATACAGCTGGCTGGTGCTGTTTGTATGCATTATGTTGAAAGTGGTCCGATTCCCTCAGAGATAATGTTCCATGAATTTAATTCTGCCTTAAACATTCCTGTTTTTTCCACTTCTGAGTGTCCGAAACACAAGCAGTGTATAAAGTACAATTTAAGATATTGTTTTAAAGAGAAAACGTATCTGAATGGGACTCTCCCATCGAATTTGAACTTCACCCACTACCCACAGATATCAACTGAATTTTTCTCAGATCATCTTTTGTAGTAGCTTGTGGCCTTTTTGTTCTCTTACTGTCAACAACCTGTGCATTGGCTTTACAAAATTAATAGTCCCTGTCTTTATTTGGTTTACTGGTAACATGATATTTGTTCGAATCATTACATTTAGATTGGAAAAGGGCAGCCATAATACAAACAACTAAAATAGTACGTATTGTAAGACTATCACTCATTCAGTAAGTGTATTTCACCACAGTCGTAATCAATACTGGAATGGTCGTCCAATTTCTTACGTAAACGGAAAGTATGTTAGGTGCATAAATCCATTCTATTTTCTCACACCTTAGTCCACATTTTATAAACATCCACTCATGGGTGTCGGTTATTTAATTTATTAGAACATCATTAATACTGATGATATCTATGTAAGCATCGTCCATACTGAAATAGTCAAGCTCTTTAGTTAATCATAAGTGAGCACTGTATATTTGGCGATTAAGAGTGTGCCTGTTAACATATTTCTTTCATAATGCTGTTTTCATCAACTGCATGTAACGCGGTCAAAATGGTTCAAATGGCTCTGAGCACTATGGGACTTAACGTCTATGGTCATCAGTCCCCTAGAACTTAGAACTACGTAAACCTAACTAACCTAAGGACATCACACAACACCCAGTCATCACGAGGCAGAGAAAATCCCTGACCCCGCAGTTAATCGAACCCGGGAACCCGAGCGCGGGAAGCGAGAACGCTACCGCACGACCACGAGCTGCGGACATAACGCGGTCAGTGAGCTTTAGCATTATTGAAGAACGGTATAAAAAAATTAATAGTGACATTGTTTTTCTGCTATATTTCATTGAATGTAATTCCAGCTGTTGTTATAGGAATCCCTTTCCGAAAGCTTAGAAGGCTGTAATAAGTCCCAGCTGCCCCGCCCGAAACTTTATTACACAAAGTTTGATTTGTATAACATCTGTAACGGAGTGGTACGTTTAATTGAAGCAGATCTGCTTCAGCTGTAATAATGATTTATTCAATCCGCAGACGGATTCGAGAGTATAGCGTCCCATCTTCAGGTATATAAAAAACTATAACACAGAAGGTGAGAAGGGGGAAATAAGGAAAAACCAGAAAAACAGAATGAGGTAACAAGGTAACTGACTTATTGCACATGGCAGTGCGTAACAAACGGTCGGGCCAGTCCTTGCTGTGGCTCCAAGTCACTGATCTTGTGTAGGACTAGAAACAAAAGAAGTGGATCTAATAAACGAGCGAACCTAACATGCAGCGTCCGAGAGAGCATGACGAAGGAAAAGGGACCAAGGTCAAACACAGTACTCACACTGCCCATCGACGAGCAACCACAAGCTATGGACATCAGCAGGGGATGAGCGGAATGCTGCGTTGGAGGTGAGAGGCGTGAAGTGATACACTCGCAAACGGTGTGTTATAGGAAGTACACTGACACCTGTATTAACGGAGAAATGGTATATCAGAATTGACTGCTCCGAATGCTTGCAGTACTTCGATTAAAGGGATAATAAAACATAATCATGACGTCATTCGCTGTCAAGATAGGTAACTCTCAGACTTGTAAGGACGTGTGAAGTAAAGAAAAATGCAATGGTACATACGCTAAATGAATGAACAAGGGATAGAAAAAAAGTAGTAAGCAGTGATAAAGATGTAAAGGAAACATTAACTACAATTTAACTGTTATAACATACTAGTATTGGACATAAACAGTAGCTCTACAGTAACCGATATAATAAAAGTGTTCGCAATTTCATTTTCACTAAAAAGTCTGAAAAATACATTTGCAAGGCGTCCCAGATATACTCAACAATGTTCATGTCTGGGGAGGTTGGTGGCCAGTGGAGGTGTTTAAACTCTGAAGAGTTTCGGGTCTGGAGCCACTCTGTAACAATTCTGGACGTGTGGGATGTCGCACAGACCTGCTGGAATCGCCCAAGTATGTCTGAATGCGCAATGGGTATGAATGGATTCAGGTGATCAGACAGTATGCTTACGTACGTGTCATTTGTCGGAGTCATACCTAGACGTATCAGGGGACGCATATCACTCCAATTGCGCACGCCCCGCAACGTGACAGAGGCTCCACCAGCATGAACAGTCTCCGTTACGACCGTTGTTGTTGTTGTTGTGGTCTTCAGTCCAGAGACTGGTTTGATGCAGCTCTCCATGCTACTCCATCTTGTGCAAGCTTCTTCATTTCACAGTACCTATTGAAACCCACATCCTTCTGAATATGTTTAGTGTATTCATCTCTTAGTCTCACTATATGATTTGTACCCTCCACGCTATCCTCCAATACTAAATTGGTGATCCCTCAGAATATGCCCTACCAATCGATCTTATATCCTCCTTTCAAGCCACTGTCCATTCTGTTCAGCTGCTCTTCCAGTCCTTTGCTGTCTCTGACAGAATTACAATGTCATCGGCGAACATAGATGTTTTTATTTCTTTTCCATGGATTTTAATTCCTACTCAGAATTTTTCTTTTGTTTCCTTCACTGCTTGCTCAGTAAGTAAATTGAATAACATCGGGGAGAGGCTACAAACCTGTCTCACTGCCTTCCCAACCACTGCTTCCCTTTCATGTCCCTCGACTCTTACAACTGCCATCTGGCTTTTGTACAATTTGTAAATAGCCTTTCGCTCCCTCCATTTTACCCCTGCCACCTTCAGAATTTGAAAGAGAGTATTCCAGTCAACGTTGTCAAATGTTTCTCTAAGTCTACAAATGCTAGACACGTAGGTTTGCCTTCCCTTAATCTATTTTCTGAGATACCTCGTAGGGTCAGTACTGCCTCACGTGTTCCAACATTTCTACGGAATCCAAACAGATCTTCCCCGAGGTCGGCATCTAACAGTTTTTCCATTCGTCTGTAAAGATTTCGTGTTAGCATTTTGCAGCCCTTGCTTATTAAACTGATAGTTCGGGAATTTTTGCATCTGTCAACACCTGCTTTCTTTGGGTTTGGAATTATTATATTCTTGTTGAAGTCTGAGGGTATTTAGCCTGTCTCATACATCTTGCTCAGTAGATGGTAGAGTTTTGTTAGGCCTGGCTCTCCCAAGGCTGTCATTAGTTCTAATGTAATGTTGTCTACTCCCAAGCCCTTGTTTCAAAAAATGATTCAAATGACTCTGAGCACTATGGGACTTAACTTCTGAGGTCATCAGTCCCCTAGGACTTAGAACTACCTAAACCGAACTAACCTAAGGACACCACACACATATATGCCTGAGGCAGGATTCGAACCTGCGACAAGGCATTGTTTCGTCATAGGCCTTTCACTGCTCTGCCAAACTCTTCAGGCAGTATCATGTCTCCCATTTCATCTTCATCTACGTCCTCTCCATCTCCACAATATTGCCCTCAAGAACATCGACCTTGTATAGACCCTTTATATACTTCCACGACCTTTCCGCTTCCCCTTCTTTGCTTAGCACTGGTTTTCCGTCTGAGCACTTGATATTCATAAAAATGGTTCTCTTTTCTCCAAAGATCTCTTTAATTTTGCTGTAGGCAGTATCTATCTTAATCCCAGTGATATGCGCCCCTACGTCCTTATATTTGTCCTCTACCCATACCTGATTAGCCATGTTGCACTTCCTGTCGATCTCATTTTTGAGACGTTTGTATTCTATTTTGCCTGCTTCATTTACTGCATTTTTGTATTTTCTCCTTTCATCAATCAAATTCAATATCTCTTCTTTTATCCAAGGATGTCTATCACCCCTCGTATTTTTACCAACTTGATCCTCTGCTACCTTCAATATTTCATCTCTCAAAGCTACCCATTCTTCTTCTACTGTATTTCTTTTCCCAATTCTTGTCAATCGTTCCCTAATGCTCTCCCTGAAGCTCTCTACAACCTCTGGCTTTTTCAGATTATCCAGGTCCCATCTCCTCAGTTTACCATCTTTTTGTAGTTTCTTCAGTTTTAATCTACTGTTCATAGCCAATAGATTGTGGACAGAGTCCACATCTGTCTCTGGAAATGTCTTACAGTTTAAAACCTTGTTCCTGAATCTCTGTCTTACCATTATATAATCTATCTGATACCTTCCAGTATCTCCAGGCTTCTTCCATGTATACAACCGTCTTTCATGATTCTTGAACCAAGTGTTAGCTATGATTAAATTATACTCTGTGCAAAATTCTACCAGGCGGTTATCTCTTTCATTCCTTACTCCCATTCCGTATTCACCTACAACGTTTCCTTCTCTTCCTTTTCCTACTATCGAGTTCCAGTCACCCATGACTATTAAATTTTCGTCTCCCTTCACTATCTGAATAATTTCTTTCATCTCATCATACATTTCATCAATCTCTTCGTCATCTGCGGAGCTAGTTGGCATATAAACTTGTACTACTGTGGTAGGCGAGGGCTTCGTATCTATCTTGGCCACAATAATGCGTTCCCTATGCTGTTTGTCGTAGCTTACCCGCATTCCTATTTTTTATCCAGTATTAAACCTACTCTCGCATTACCACAATTTGATTTTGTATTTATAACACTGTATTCACCTGACCAAATGTCTTGTTCCTCCTGCCACCGAACTTAACTAATTCCCACTGTAAGACGTGTATATTTCTATTGTCTATTGTCAAATTACAATTAATGAAAGATGTTTATATTTTATTAATGGGATTAAGTAGGAAGAATTAATATTGGTCATGTTGGAAATGATTGTGGTAGCAGTGAATTTCTGCACCCAAGTATTGTTGGCAAGAGAGACCGCTAATTGATATAATTTTAAAAAGGTCGGGAGAGACCGCGTATGGATACATTTTAAGAAAAGATCGCGAAAGACTGGGCATTGATACATTTTTGTAATTCTAGCAGGGATTGTCTGCACCAGAAGCATTGTTGGGAGGCAAGACCACACTTTAGCGTTCGTAGGAGTCAGTAGTAAGCAAGAAGTGAAGCGAGTCGGTAGCAGGTCTGAAGCGAGAGGTTGAGAGGAGCGGTGTGCCTGCCAGCCACTAGCTATGATTTACAAGAGATTATAAACGGATGTACAGAGACATCAGATAACTATTATAATAAGAGGAACTAATATAATTGAATTAATTTTTTTGAGAAGCTCAAGACTACTGAAGGTATGTTTGCGCATTGCTAGCTGTAAGATTATTGTGAAAAAGAAGTCCCATTTGAACAATTGTAAATTAATTTCATTACCAACAGTAAATATTTGAAGCGTTTTCAGAATATAATTAATTTTTGCCAGTATTGTTGCATTACTGATTATAATCCATCCTAAAAACCATCAACATAAAACTTTGCAAAAATTTTATTGTTGTCAAGACAAAGCGTAACTATGAATTACGTAACTTCAGTCAAATTAATTAAAGAATAACGTCAGCTCTGCTATTAAAGAATAACGTCATCTTTGGTAATAAACACAGCCACTTATTATGACATCCCACCAGCAGTTAATAGAGTATAGTAAAACAGAGTAAGGATATTCATGTCGCAGTTCGATGTAGCAGTCAGATGGCGATCTAGTAACAGAAAAAAAGGTAAAGAACAGTTTTGGGTTATTGCAGATAATGACTGAGGGCCCCACGACGACGACACATTATATGTTTCGTCGAAAAAAATCCGAAAATCACTTTTAAAAAGCATCAATTAAATTTGTATGCGAAGATTGAGAAAGAGAATAAATTTCAAAGGGAAGATTTCATTTGTTATTAAGCAAGAGATAGAAATCCTAAGGAGAGGTTACATAGGTTATTGTAAAAGGGAAGGTTATCATTAACAAAAGAGATATAGAGAGAGACGGGAAGGTTTCACCACTATATGTAACTTTAACCGTACTGGGAACTAAACATTGAATTTTGAATAGTTTGGCTTGAGCCCCCACGTGCTACGGCACGAAAATACATATTTTGTTACAGTCGGCTTAAGTGAGTGGCCCAGAGATCTGGCTAGTCTCAATGTTTGGCTACGTGGTTCGTCATAGGGTGCCAGCTCACACCTGTCGCAAACTCCATTTTTATGCAGAAATAAAATATAACAACACAATGCATGCAAGTACTGCGCTGAAATTTAAAATATTGAGTCACTTACGTTGATTTATGATTTGAACAAGTAGTCTATTTTTGTTCAATATATTCACTAAACACTTAAAATGCAGTCTGATGGGCTCTTACGTTTATTACTGATGCTACAACACTTCACTATCAAATTCATATGTCTCGATCACGGCACTCGACAGTGTGTGTGGTTTCCAACCCACTGCTACCCCCACATGGGTGGCATGTCCGTCTCTTAGCGTCCCTCAAACCCAGCTGTCCCACCAAAGATCAAAGATGGGCGCCCTATGCACCCTCGAAAAGACTGCCTAACTAAAAGCAATGTTTGACAAAAAGAATTTTGAATATTCTAAAACTAAACACAGAAACACATTTGATATATTGAAAAACATGGAAAATTTCCGTGCTTTACCAAATTACGGTCCAATTACCTGTATCTGTCACCGTTTTTTTTACAAATAATGTTCTTGTGGCATGATATTGCTTTTCCCAGGTTTAGATACTAAACATAAACAAACAAATAAAAATACACACCTAACTGCTCATCTACCTCTTTAACCTTTAGAATGCTGCCGCTAGTTTCGTCTCTTCAATTTAATTTATTATGAAAAACACAGTTTCTCTCTGTCGAATCCCATATTCTAAGCTCTCATTAAAATAATGGTACAGATTCTGCTAAATCGGCTATGACAGCACGGTGCAGCACTACTAGCTGCATCCGCAGAAACTTTGTTTATATTCATCGGCCAAAACATTGCCGAGATATTAGCTTTTGAACTTTCACAAATTTACAATTTTTAAGACGACAATAACTTTCAAACTATTATATATTTTTGTTAGATAATTTGACTTTGCATATTTTTTGTCCATGAGTGCTATCTCCCACCTCTGTGTCACTCTTACTTCTTTTTTTATTAACTTTTTCTCTGGCATATAAATTTCTCCAAGCACGAAAACACGGTCAGAAAAATATGTGCCCCTGCATAGCGTCCGCTCGGGTTTTCCAAGGCCGCGTAACGCTAGCCGCTCGCCACGGCCCCGTAGAAACCGCCAGCCACGTGCTCTGCGGCGAGAAACTGCCGCTCTAAACTCCCGCCACAGCTTGTACACTCACACCATAGACTCGTGAGGTTGTTTCCATACCCGTACACGTCCATCCGCTCGCTAGCGTTTGAAACGAGACTCGTCGGCCTAGGCAACTTGTTTCCAGTCAGCTGGTGTTAATGGGCCCAGGCGAGGCGTAAAGCTTTATGTTGTGCAGTCCTCATGGGTACAGGAGTGAGGTTTTGTATACGACGATGTTTCTTTGAATGGTTCGCACGCTGGCACTTGTTGATGGCCAACACTGTAATGTGCTAGCAGTTTGCGGAAGGGTTGCACTTTTGTCACTTAGAAAGATTCTCTTCAGTCGTCATTGGTTCCGTTCTTGCAGAATCTTCTTCCGGCCGCAGCTGTGTCAGAGGTGTGAGGTGTGATATTTTACAGATTCCTGATTTCATGGTACACTCGCGAAATGGTGGTAGGGAAAAACGATGATGAGGATATTACGGATGCTGTTCAACGTAGCCCGGGTACCAGTACACGACATATCTCTCAACGATTTGGCATTTCATAATGTAAGGTGTGGCGTACACTGCAGTACAATAATTGTATCTTTACCATAAACAAAAGTTCATCATTTACATACAGGAGATTCTCCCCTTTGCTTGGAGTTGTGCAACTCGGTTAAATATTAATGTTTAGTTACACAAATACTTTTTATTTACTGATGTACAGTTTACTCGAGATGGTATGAACAATTTACATAACGAGCACGTATGGCCTGAAGCAAACCCAAATGCAACAGTGCAACATAATTCCCAGTTGAGATTTAGCATAAATGTGTGTTGTGGTGTAATCAACATACACTTTATTGGACCATTCATTTTTCCCTGACGTCTAACTGGGGAGATGTACTTACTATTGCTTCCAGAAGAAACGCCCCGCTTGGTCGGAAATGTACCACTTCCTACGCTATTGCAAATGCATTTTCAACATGACGGCGCGCCTCCACATTGCATCAACGCCGTTATTACACATTTAAATAAATATTTTCCCCAGAAATGGATTGGTCGTGGTGCTACACGTCTGTGGGCACCCAGATCGCCCGATTTAACACTAATGGATTTTTGTGTATGGGGATGGATGAAAGACATAGTTTATGAGGACAGAGTCAATACACGTGAGGCAATACTTGCTCGCATTATAAATGCAATAGACGAAATTAAGAACAACCCTGTGACACTGAAACGAGTAATAAAATCTGTTTGTACACGTGCAGCTAAATGCACTGAATTCGTTGGAGACATTTTAGAACATTTATTGTGAATGTATTGTGAAATTGTATGTACACTGTACATCTTCCTTAACACTAAGCTTTGCTTTCTCCGGTTTAACATCAATTCACGTGTGCTATGGTATTAAAAAGAGCAGATTATCTGACAGATTAATACAGTTTCATCTAACGATATTACCATCATTTTTCAAAAATTACATTCTCTACAACTTTTGTTGAAAACTTCGTGCAACTGTCTGTTAATTAAGAAACTAATTGAGCCGAGTAGTTACTAAATTAAAAATCTTACTAAATTACTTCTCTTCTTCTCTGGAACTTCTCGAAAACTACCGCAGATACACGACTGGGACAAAATAATGGTTCAAATGGCTCTGAGCACTATGGGACTTAACATCTGTGGTCATCAGTCCCCTAGAACTACTTAAAGCTAACTAACCTAAGGACATTACACACAGCCATGCCCGAGGCAGGATTCGAACCTGCGGCCGGAGCAGTCCCGCGGTTCCGGACTGTGCGCCTAGAACCGCTAGACCACCGCGGCCGGCGACTGGGACATGTTTTATCAGATTCACCAGATCAATAACAAAAAAATAAATGGAAATCGTGCTTTACTTTAACCTCGTACAATTTTGCGATGGCTTCATATTAGCGAAGTTGCTAAATTCCAGGAAAAATCATTTACTAGCCGTAACTCCTTTACTAAACACACACACACACACACACACACACACACACACACACATACATATATATATATATATATATATATATATATACATATATATATATATATATAAAGACGATTTACTTGACACGGTTAACGTGGATTTTTACCCCCTGTTCAAAATGGCTCTGAGCACTATGGGACTCAACATCTGTGGTCATCAGTCCCCTAGAACTTAGAACTACTTAAACCTAACTAACCTAAGGACATCACACACATCCATGCCCGAGGCAGGATTCGAACCTGCGACCGTAGCGGTCACGCGGTTCCAGACTGAAGTGCCTAGAACCGCACGACCACACCGGCCGGCTTACCCCCTGTTCATTCATTTGGCATACTACCGTAGCCTTACTGGTTTACTTCGTATAATATTACATGCCTGAGAATTACATATGATCGTGTCTGTCGATGACACTTTAATTCCTCTCGCAGACCGCTCGCACCTACATCGCTCCGCCCCTCTAGGCGTCGCGTCAGTCCTCGCTGGTGTCTATAGCGTGCGGCTGCTGGACACTGGACAGTATGACTACAGTATTTGGCCTTGGTCCCTAGACGTTCCATTTTTAGTTCCGTTTGATTATTACTCCCCCTCCTGTTTTTTCTAGTTCTGTGCAAAGTGCAGCGAGTGACCCGACCATTGGTTATATATGAACAAGTAAAATAAGTGAGTCATCTTATTTTCTCAGACTTTTCTTATGGTTTTCCTAGATATGTTAGGTTATATTTCCCCTATCTCTCCCCTGCTTCAGTTTTTTATAATCATGAAGATAGGATCTTAACATTCCGAAACCGGTCGTCAATTTTATAGAAACATTATTACAACTGAAGTGTATTCGTTCTATAAATCTTTTAAGTTGGTTCAACAGTAAATGATATTGTCTTCTTTAAAAAAGAGTGCTTTCTGTTTATTTATTCACATTATCCTCCTCTTCCTCCTCCTGTTATGACCTGAGGTAAGAATTTATTGTATGCTGGCTGTGTAGTTTGTTGAGCACAGGGAGTATAATTCTAGAAGACTCCTCAGTAAGTATTCCGAAGTGCCATCTGCCCAAAGTCGAGTGAATCCGCGGACCCACATAGGCCTCTCTGTAAACGGTAAGAAGCCAACAATTTTATATATGAACTGCGTTACACACCTCTTATAGAAAGTGAACATGCTTCGTCGTCACTTGGACGTGTATGTCACCACACTTACTTTTCTTATACAAATACATGTATGAGCAGAGAGTCAAGACCTGTGCTCAGCGCCTAGCCTTCACTGTCACTGTGCGATCAGCACAGAGCTGCAGCGGACGTGTCTGCACAGGCAGCCAGCGAAACCGCCCAGCAGTGGAAGGTTAGGCAGAAAGGAATTTCGCCGTGGTCAGAGGCTGCCATCATGTGAGCGCGTGGGTAGCGCTTCTACTGTTAAAAGGGATACCTGTAAACTCTCGGAAGAAGATTCAGCAGACGCGCCGCCGCACACGCACGACTTCAAATACGATATAGCGCACACTTGACGAAAATACAATGACACCGTCGTGATAGCAGTGCCGTTAACTGGGAGCCACAAAGGTGTAGAAGAAGATACTGCTTTAGATCAGAGTATGTGGCTTAATTCTACAGGAATGATAGAGGGGTGACTGTTTCGATCATGGCTGTACATGCCGGAACCAACTAGTGTATGTTACAACAAGGGTACTCGCCTATAAAAAGAGCCATTTCGTTGATAACTGTCATTCCGGTCTGATTTCTGACTGGATTAAATATCTACCAGTGTGTGATTGAAATCATTCTTTGTTGCATCTCAGAACCTATCTCCATATTCATTCGTTAATGCAAGAACTGTCAAAGCCTTTCTTTGGTGCTTCTCTATAGTAATGGTCGCAGCATTCCCTTCATCTTCTATGTACGATAGTGGCTGGAGTAATTCTCAGAAGGGGGTAAAAAGGACGCTGCCCCACATTTCATTGTTGCCAGATGTATCCAAGATGGCGGGGATGACGTCATCCAAGATGGCATCGTGTGGACTAGGCAAGAGCGCATGACGTCATCCTGAATGGTGGATTTTGGCGGGAAGATTGGACTACATCCACTAACCTAACGCCTCCCCCAAAAGAAATGGCGCCAAGTTCAAATTCCAACAGCCGGCCGAAGTGGCCGTGCGGTTAAAGGCGCTGCAGTCTGGAACCGCAAGACCGCTACGGTCGCAGGTTCGAATCCTGCCTCGGGCATGGATGTTTGTGATGTCCTTAGGTTAGTTAGGTTTAACTAGTTCTAAGTTCTAGGGGACTAATGACCTCAGCAGTTGAGTCCCATAGTGCTCAGAGCCATTTGAACCATTTTTTTTCAAATTCCAACAGGAAAATGTGTCACAACCCTGTTATCTCTACTAAGCAAGGAAAATGGCGGGAAAAAGGACTTATCTTTATTATTTAACCAAATTCAAGCAGCACCCAGTGAATCCACCACGTGGTGTGGGTGTGTTTCATATCGGCGCTACCGGAGGACGCCACCACGATGATGGGTGATGACTCAAGATCGTCAGCTTTCTCTCTCGTACCGCCCCAGCGGTCGCTGTGCGCGAGAACGTTGATGTCACAACTCCCCAGCCAGGACCTTTATATTCACGCCAGACAGTCTTCCGTAAATATTCGAACTAATGTAACAGGCACATCGCTCATATAATGTACCTAACAATGTACATAAGTACTTAAGTACCTAATTCCATTTAAATTTTAAAAATATACTATAATTCAGATTACAATTTCAATGTTCAATGATCAAAAGAGAAGTTCCACGTTTTCACACTATGAGAGCGGTGTTCATTCATGACCTAGATACCCCCACCCCATGAATGCAGCGCTCCTATTGGCTACAGCATTAGTCACGTGATTCGACTTGACACAACCTAGGACTTGTAATCAATTTTCGCGAATGCCACACCCACCTGGTTTTGGAATCAAATAGTTAAAGTCTCCACCACTATCCTCAACTGACTGCCGCATCCCTGTTATCGGGCTAATGTGCTCTAACATGTACTAATGTGCATAGTTCATGACTTAATGAAAGATGGTCGTGCAAAATGGCGGGAAAACAGATATGAACAGAAGTCTATATTTTACAGGCGATGTCTCCACCGCGAGATTTACTGTCCAACTGACATAGTACACATTATTGCCATCAGATCCTACGGTCATTCCTCCTGTAACCTAATCCAAGATGGTGGTCTGTAGGGGTGGGAATTGTGCTAAAATTACTCAGGCTGCGCTACTTTGCAGGGGAGAGTAAGGAAGGAGTCCACTCTATTTACATCCGAACATATTATTTAGAGATCTAATATATTTATAACACTGAGGCAAAACACTCTCCATCTTATCGTACACTCACGATACACACTCTACAGACAAGCAAACTACTCCTAATTTGTGCTAATAACTTAATTTCAGACGTTCACACTCCTCCCAAATAATTCAACACAGTTATGTCTAGACACGCTCAGTACTCGTAAACTGTCCAAATAGCTCATAGCACAGCCTACACACTTGCTCTAGAAATAATGCAATCAACACACGCAAGCATGCCACACCCGGTCCAGCAGAACGCACATAAAGCTTAACGATGTGGCGCGGCCGTCAGATGTCAAACGACACACAGTCCCCCTCCCGGGTCCAGCAAGCGGCCACATCGCTTTCATACTTCATTTCTGAGAAATTCCTATCGCAATACGTGTTAACCAAGACGCCTATCGGAAGGGAGTGAATACATATTTACAGAGCGCAAACGCTAGAATCTCGTGCGCGCGCATTCGCGGTCGATGCCGCCGTCAGCTGTCAAACCACACACAGACGTCAGTTCGTGACCGTGCTCCATCACAGCACCAAGCCGCGGCCGCCTAACGCAGGCGAAAGTCTGCAGTATACCATCACCATTATACTGACGTCACAGAATTCCAAGGGGCAGCTCCCATATGCGAGACACCTCGTAGCAGCAGATGTCTTAACCGCTTATGAGACAATAGCACACCGCACATTACTCCTAGCGTGACATGACGCACCCTTTTACCTAAACATAACAACACAACCTCGTCGTGAAACGTATGCGCCGCGACTCGCCATCTATAACATTCACAGTATTACTCTTACTTCACAAGGCAACCACCACCTAATTCTATAGTTTCCAGAAATAGTTAACGCTCGCTTACTTAATCTCTCACTCTAAGAGCGGAAATTCCTTTCCTAACAGACCCTCTTTACCAAAATAAGATCCTGTTCACTTGTCCCACCGCACCTAAGCTGATACCCTTCCTACTCCCAACATATGCAAACGTCTTCGATCCTATCTTTACGCTCATATATCACACTACAAAATATGTCGATCTGTCAATCTAGCATTCTCATTCGCTCTTATCGAATTTACACATCGGTTTAAAAATGCCACCTCTATCGAAACTCCATTCACCTTTTCTTTCAGCGGATAAATTATTTTTACACAGACGGCAAAAACCCAATAACAGTGAAACCCGCAATCTTGTATGCACATCATCAAATACATACCACACTCACAAGAATACTGTAAGCCAGGACCATATTTACCATTTCAAACTACAATTAAATAATATTACCATTGCCGAAACGGTCTGTCAGTGCTCGATTTACACGTAATTTCTACTCTTGACTGTTGTCGTTCGTGGACGAATACCAGTATCTGTAGAGCGCTTAATTTTCCACAGAAAAAGTATCGCGCCATTATCAATTTGCTTAATCCCTACGTTACTCACGATAGTATACAAACTCATCCTCTCTAGTCATTATACAACATAAGCCAAACAAGCTTTATCATGCACACAGGTCGAGTGCTATCCGTGATAATGAATACCAGACGAGCGGACGTAATGCTTGTGAAAACCTCATCGATGTGCGCTTGTGTACTGTAATGATCATCATAATCAATAAAACAACGAGGAAAACGGGAATTCGCTCGTCCTCGATGTTCTAATGCGGCACTGTTTCCAACACTCATTAGATTTCATGCTTGCAACATAAGCATTCGTTCACGCCGCCGTTTAGAGACTCCTACATCCGAACACAGAGCATGAATCAAGCATTATCTTTTGCTTTTATCTAAGTACTCATACATCTGGTGTGGAAGCAACGTCCGCCTTCATTTCTTTCTGCAGACGTGACATTCAACAGCAAACAACTATTTTTACACTGATCGCTAAATTGCACCGGCAACTAAACATCACCAATTGCCACACATATCGTAAAATACCTAAACACTCTTACTCAATTACATGACGTTCCCATCAAGGACATGAGTTTGAATATTGCAGTTCTGAATACAATAACCACCAAAACCACTACTAAATCGTCAAAATATATTCATCTCTAACGCTGACAGCCGTTAAACAAAACGTCGAGAAAAAGAGGAATCAATCCATAAACACTCTTTGCATATAAAAAACGCTTTCAAACTACCATCAAACGCAAGTATCACATATTCCATCACACCCTACAAAGGTAGCGTCGGAGCGCTTCCGGTGGCACGTCAAAGTCAGATATCTGTCCATCTAAATAGCCCTCCAGTCATCCCCCGGAAGAACCTGCTGACGTTTATTCTCTCTATATCTGCTCTCCAACGATTGCCTAATCACGTACACCACCATATGATTTACATGCCAACTAAGGTCCTTCCCATGTCTAGCGAACAGGCCAACGTATCTTCTACAAACCACATTCGATCTTCTTTCAACTAAATAAGGACGTGAAATGTGCACAAACAGTCAACAGAACAATTTACATGGGTGGGAATAACACTCCATCGCAACCATACCATCTTCTCAAAGTTCCACTTGATCACGAAAGCCACTCAGCACATACTAAGTATTAGTTCGTTATGTGACCGTCTAGACCAGAGCAAAGTGAACTCATATACCTTGCTACAGTCCAAGAGGCCTCTACAATTGCACGTATGCTGCTGTTAACTGAAAACTTGAACCACTACCACCACGGACTTTTCATACACGGATTCACTCCGGAAATCTGGTCGCATATATGTTTTTCATTATGTTTACAATTAAATGTTACGATCGCGCTCTCAATTCAATTTCATTGACATGGTTTGTGGTTGATATATGAGCGTCAAGATATGGTTGAGGACGTGAAAAATGGGGGTGAAATTTATTGGTGGTTGGGGGGGGGGGGGGGGTTGTGTTGTTTGGGAAGGAGACCAGACAGCGAGGCCATCGGTCTCATCGGATTAGGGAAGGACTGAGAAGAAAATCGGCCGTGCCCTATCAAAGGAACCATCCAGGCATTTGCCTGGAGCGATTTTAGGGATATCACGGAATACCTAAATCAGGATGGCCGGACGCGGGATTGAACCGTCGTCCTCCCGAATGCGAGTCCAGTATTTAACCACTACGCCACCTCGCTCGGTGGTTGAGGACGTTTGCGTATGTTTAGAGTACGAAGGATGTCAGGTTAGGTACGGTGGGACGAGTGAATCGGATATTATTTTGGTAAAATGGTTCTGTTAGGAGAAGAATTTCCGCTCTTAAGGTGCGAGATTAAGAAAGCGAGCGTTAATTATTTCTGGGAACTATAGAATTAGGTGGAGATAGCATTATGAAGCAATAATAATATTGAGAATGTTTTAGATGGCGAGTAGCGACGCTTACGTTTTAGGACGAATTGAGAGCAGGGCTGTGTAGTTATGTTTAGGTAAAAGGGTTTGTCACGTCACGCTAGGAGCAATGCGCGGTGTCCTATTGTGTCATAAGCGGTTAAGACATCTGCTGCTAGGAGGTGTCTCGCATATGGGGGCTGCCCCTTGGAATTCTGTGACGTCAGCATAATGGTGATGGTATAGAGCTGACTTTTCCCCGTGTTCGGCGGCCGCGGCTTGGTGCTGTGATGGAGCGCGGTCATGAACTGACGTCTGTGTGTGGTTTGACAGCTGACGGCCGCGTCGATCGCAAATGTGCGCGCACGAGATTCTAGCGTTTGCGGTCTGTAAATATGTCTTCCCGCCCTTCCGATAGGCGTCTAGATGAACACATATAGCGATAGGCGTTTCTCAGAAATTAAGTATGGAAGCGATGTGGCCGCTTGCTGGACCCCGGCGGGGCCTGGGCGTGGTTTGACATCTGGCAGCCGCGCCACGTCGTTTAGCCGACTGTGCGTTCTACTGGACTTGCGTGTGTTGATTGCATTATTTCTAGAGCAGGTGTGTAGGCTGTGCTATGAGTTATTTGGACAGTTTACGAGTACTGAGCGTGTCTAGACATAACTGTGCTGAATTATGTAGGAGGAGTGTGAATGTCTGCAATTAAATTATTTGAATCAATTAGGAGTTGTTTGTGTGTCTGCAGAGTGTCTAATGTGAGTCCAACGATAATATGGAGAGTGTTTTGCCTGAGTTTGAATAACATATTCGATCCCTAAATAAAATTTTTGGAAGTAACAGAGTGGACTTCTTCCTTACACTTCCCAGCAAAGTGGTGCAGCCTGAGTAATTTTAGCATAATTTTAACCTGTACAGAAGAGTATATGGGATTAGATCATAGGAGGGATGACACTATTATCTGATGGAAATAATGTGTACTTTGTCAGTTGGACAGTAAATCTCGTGGTGGAGACATCGCCTGTGAAATAAAGACTTGTGGTTAGATCGGTTTTCCCGCCATTTCGCACCACCATCTTTGATTAAGTCATGAACTATGCACATTAGAACAGGTTAGCCCGACAACATGGGCTGGTAGGCGGATTTGTGGGTCGGTTGCGTATAGTGGTGGAGACTTTTACTATTTGATTTTAAGACCAGGTGGGTGTGGAATTCGCGAAAATTGATTACAAGTCCTAGGTTGTATGAAGTCGAATCACGTGTCTAATGCAGTAGCCAATAGGAGTGCAGCATTCTTGGGGTGGGGTTGCTAGCTCATGAATGTACACCGCTCTGATAGTGTGAAATTGTGGAACTTGTTTTTTGATCATTGAAGATTGAAATTGTAAATTGCGTTATTGAATGTGATTAAAATTTAAAAGGAATTAAATACATAGGTTGTTAGGTACATGAGATGAGCGATGTGTATGTTACATTAGTTAGAATATTTACAGAAGACTGTCTGGCGTGAGTATAAAAGTCCAGGCTGGGGAGCTGTGACATCAGCATCTTGTGCTTAGGGACCGCTGGCGCAGTGCGAGAGAGGAAGCTGACGATCTTGAGTCATCACCCAAAGTTTCGGTGGCGTCCTCTGGTGGCGCCGATATGGGGTAGACCCACACCACGTGGTGGATACGCTGGGTGCAGCCATCTTGAATAACGAAACTTGCTTCATGATCTGACTTCAACAGTGGCGCTCTCTGGTGGCAGCGATATGAACTAAGTCAGTAGGAGTCCAGACTCAGTGGCTAACACACCTGCTTGTAATTGGTTAAATAATAAAGACAAGTCCTTTTTTCCCGCCATTTTCCTTGCTTAGTAGAGTTAACAGGGGTGTGACGCATTATCCTGTTGGAATTTGAACTTGGCGCCATTTTTTATGGGTTAGGTTAGTGGAGGTAGTCCAATTGACCTATCGCCCTTCAAAATCCGCCATCTTGGATGACATCAAGCGCTTTTACCAAGTCTACACGACGCCATCTTGGATGACGTCATCACCACCATCTTGTTTACATCTGGCAACAATGGAATGTGGGGGCAGCGTCCATGTTGCCCCCCTGCTGTTCTCTAGTACTGCTCAACAGTAGCCACCACAGCATTCCCTTCATTGCCACTGAGTAGTTTATCCTCTAACGCTCCTAAGTAAGATGTGTTATCCACCTCGTTCATTTTGGCTTCCGTCGTACAGTTTGTCAACGTTCTGTGCACTACGAAGCGATGTAATACTGGTGAAGCTGATGTCGCTAATAGGGGCCATATAGGCATCGGACGATTTTATAGCTGTGTGGTGATGATTTATTTCCATTTTATAGTTTTTTGAGCGCTTATTTCTTCTTTTAACAGCAATCTGAAGACTTATTTGTTCTTCTCTTTCTTCTGCTCAAATGGCAGTATGCAGCCATCCCTGAAGAGCGGCGATGCTCTTGAGGATCGGTTGAGGTTTCTTAGCATTCCACAGGATAGAAGCTGGATAAATCTCGAATATATGACTGTAAGTACCCTTTCATTGTACCTCCTCTCCCTCTGTATGTTTGTGTGTATGTGTGTGTGTGTGTGTGTGTGTGTGTGTGTGTGTGTGATTAATTGATTTATCAAACTTTATGCTTTTTGCTTCTGTCTGCCGTAAAATTCTTCAACGCAATGGAATCAAACCCATGCGGATGCATGCGATGCCACCGCCGAGTCTTGCAAGCATTATTGTAAAAACGTCGCTCTCGCCTATTGCATCTGACGATGTTGATGATGATAATGATGTGCGAATAACTCAGCCGAAGATCTCCGTATTCAAGCCGACTCCTTACTCCGCTGTTAACTCATAGATGATCGCGCCAGTCGTCGAGGAACGAATACGTGTTTAGTAGTTATTCTCATTCGCCTACAATAATAATAACCAAAGCTGTTGCTTGCCTTTATAGCGCGATGTGCTCTTATATTTTTGTATGTGCACTCGATGTTGATGCTAGAGTGAACGAATAAAAACCGCAGCCCATGAATGTAAATCCATACCCATTTTGCAGCATTACTTCGTGGGAGATGACACCGGTCATCGAGGAACATGTGAGTAGGACTTCTTTCTTCTCTTCTTTTACAACAATAATTATACAGAAGAAAACACGCTGCTTACATTATAATGTGATGTCATCTTTCGTGGTCCGCAGCTCGTGGTCGTGCGGTAGCGTTCTCGCTTCCCACGCCCGGGTTCCCGGGTTCGGTTCCCGGCGGGGTCAGGGATTTTCTCTGCCTCGTGATGACTGGGTGTTGTGTGCTGTCCTTAGGTTAGTTAGGTATAAGTAGTTCTAAGTTCTAGGGGACTGATTTATTTATTTATTTCGAGTCAAAAACATTACAACAATATTTACAATATATACAATATAACAAATCAGGTCAAATCATAAAAGAACAAACTAAACGGTATTAGCCCAAAATTGTGCAACGGCAGCAGCATTGTCTGAAACATCAACAAGCTCTTGTGTGGAACATGATACAGGACATCTAGGACAGTTAATTAAATGTTTGGTTGTCTGTTCTTCTCCGCAGTCACACAAGGTGGAAGATTCCTTCATGAAGCCCCATTTAAACAGATTGTCCTTAGTTCGTCCGACGCCACTCCTGAGCCGATTTAGAGACTTCCACACTGTCCAGACTTGATTTCCACCAGGAGGAAGGGTCTCAGAAGGAGTCATCCAATCGTTACTGTCAGATTTTGCTGTCCACTGAGATAGTCTGGCTGCTCCAGTCCGACCGGTGAGGGGTGTAGTAGTTCTCATGAAGCTCCTCCTAGATTTGAGTCTACTAATTGGTAGCTGGTATCCATGTAGCAGGTGATCGGTGTTATGATCTGCTTTATGTCTCTCAAGTTTGGCTGCGACTTCACGCCTTATGTCTGGAGGAGCAATACCTGCTAGTTTATGGAGTTTATCAATAGGTGTAGCTTTGAGGCATCCCGTTACTGTCCTGCAGGTTTCGTTCAGGGCCACATCAACCTGCTTTGCATGAGATGACTTGTACCATACAGGACATGCGTATTCAGCTGCGGAATAACACAAGGCCAAGGCTGATGTTCTTAGTAGTTTGGGATCTGCACCCCAAACGCTGCCAGTGAGCTTCCGCAGGATGTTGTTACGAGCAGCAACTTTCTGCTTGGTGTTAGTGCAGTGTTTTCTGTAGGTCAACGTTCGATCTAAGGTGACACCCAGATATTTGGGGTAGAAACAATGTTCAAGCTCTTGATCTTCCCAAAACACTGTAAGTTTTCTATAGGCCTCTCGATTGCGTAGGTGGAAAGCACAAACTTGAGTTTTAGCAGGGTTCGGTCTTAAGTTATTGACTCTGTAGTACTCAGATAGGTCCTTGAGAGCAACAGTAAGCTGGTTTTCTACTGTGTCAAAATCTCTGGCTTGTGTGACTAAGGCAAGATCATCTGCATAGATGAAACTCTTTGTAAGAGAAGGTTGAGGCTGGTCATTTGTAAATATGTTGAACAATATGGGGGAAAGGACACTACCCTGAGGCAAGCCATTCCTTTGACTTCTCCATCTACTCTTTCTTCCTTGGAACTCCACATAGAATCGCCGGTTTTCCAAAAGTGTCTGCACAGTTCTGGTGAAATTAATGTCTCTAGTGATGTAGTAGACTTTGTGCAATAATTGTCGGTGTTGAATGGTGTCATATGCTGCTGTGAGATCCACGAAGACAGCCCCGGAAATGTATCCTTTTTCATATCCCTCTTCAATATGTTCAGTCAGATTAAGGACTTGTGCTGTACAATTCTTTCCAGGTCGGAAACCTGCTTGTTGAGGTATGACTTGTTTTTCAACAATGGGAGTGAGTCTATTTAGCAACATTCTTTCATAGATTTTATACAAATGGCAAAGGAGCGAAATCGGTCGGTAGTTCTTGGGATCAGCTGCACCCTTTCCAGGTTTTAGTAAGGGAATAACTTTAGTTTTCCTCCAGATGGCAGGGATCTGTTTCCGCTTCAGACAACCATTATAGAATTGCAGAAGCCATCTTTCCGTGATGGGACCAAAATGTTTAATTTGCTCAATCATTAGGTCGTCTAGACCAGGCGCTTTACCATTTTTGCATTTCTGAATTGCGGTTCTGAGTTCTTGTAAGATGAAGTCATTTGATATATGGTTGTTTTCACGTTCAGGTTCTCTTTTGAGTTTTGTTCTATCTTTAGAACAATTGACCCTTCCATTCTGATGACTGATGACTATAGCTGTTAAGTCCCATAGTGCTCAGAGCCATTTGAAGCCATCTTTCGTGTTTCTAGGGGACCTCGATATCATGAGCAAAGGGACAGTCATCGATCCGCAAGCTGTGTTGGACGGAATATTTCTGGAGAGACCAGCCAAAAATTTACGGTCGAACGATTCGAACACGGAAAATTTAGAACCTGAGGAGAATCACTGTAGACGCCTACACACGTCTTCATTTTCTCACACATGATACTCAATACACTTTATTCTTCACGTGCAGGTGAAATAGAAGAGATATTACTAGGCGGGCTACCTCCTGCAGAAATTGAGCCGTCGTCGATAATGATGCTGCATCTGCGACCAGACGTGCCTTGCAGGACGCGCAGTCGATGAGAACGTCTCTGCGGCTATACGGGCCTCATTCCGATCAATCATCAACGATTTACTCGCAGCTGGATGTGCCAAAGCCCAGCGCGTCGTCGACGCACCTATGACCGGACGAGCAGCAGCTCGGACTCTCATCTGGGATGCAGCCCAGGCAGTGGAAATCCCAGGCCGGTCCATCATCGTGGTGCAGCTTAACACCTCCATCCAGCCTTTTTGCTGAGGTCTGGGCCACATTCTCTGTCCTGACCCAGCTCGTGAACAACGTCGACTTGGAGCATCGCCGGAACGTTACGTTCGGTCGTGTAGTAGCACCGCCATCTCCAATGCGACATATCACAAAACAGTCTCTGTCGCTCCATTGTGGCCTGGGAGACATAGGCTGGTACGCATTTCTTGATTCAAAAAACGTTACTAACAGCCGTATGTTTTGCTTTATTTTATTTTATATCTCAAATGCTACCAGTTTCGGCAACTCACCATTGACCATCTTCAGGCCCCACACGCTATTATCGTATTAACAATCTTGTCGAACGGTGCCATAAAATTGGAATCGTAAATTCAATCGTTATGCCACAGGTTTCTGTGAAAGGGTGACAATGACTGAATCTACATCATGCTGGCATAAAGATCGAATTTACGATTCCAGTTTTATGGCACCATTCGATAAGATGGTTAATACGATAATAGCGTATGGGGCATGAAGATGGCAATAGTGAGTTGCCAAACTGGTAGCATTTGCGATATAAAATAAAATAAACCAAAACATACGGCTGTGGGTGAAGCTTTATGAATTAAGAAGTATCACTAAATAAGTCCTACGACAACATTGGACTACTCTAATGTAGGTGGCACATTTTTCGACATGATCTCTCTTGCCTGCATTGACAAGGTCATCTACATCTACCTGATTACTCTCCTAGTCACAATAAAGTGCCTATCAGAGGGTTCAATGAACAACCTTCAAGCTGTCCCTCTACCGTTCCACTCTCCAACGGCGCGCGAGAAATATGAGCACTTAAATCCTTCTGTGCTAGCCAGGATTTCTCTTACTTTATCGTGATGATCATTTCTCCCTCTGTCGATGGGTGCGAACAGATTGTTTTCACACTCGGGGGAGAAAACTGGTGATTGATATTTCATGAGAAGCTCCCGTCGTACAGAAAGGCGCCTGTGTTTTAATGAGTGCCATTCCAATTCACGTGTCATGTCTGTGACACTATCTCCCCTATTTCGCGATAATACAAAACGAGCTGCCTCTTCTTTGTACTTTTTAGATATCATTCGTCAGTCCCACCTGATGCACAGCACAGCAATTCTCCAGAATAGGACGGGCAAGCGTGGTGTAAGCAGTCTCTTTAGTAGACATGTTGCACGTTCTAAGTGTTCTGCCAATGAATCGCAGTCTTTGGTTTGCTCTACCCACAACATTACATATGTCATCGTTCGAGTTTAGGTTATTTGTAATTGTAATTCATAAGTATTTAGTTGAATTTACAGCCTTCAGATTTGCGTGGCTTATAGCGAATTCGAAATGTAACAGATTTATTTTATTATTCATGTGAATAACATCGAACGTTTCTTTACTCCGGGTCAATTGCCACATTTCGCATCATAAAGATATCTTATGAAAATCATATTGCAATTAGTTTTGGTCATCTGATAACTTTAGAGACGGTAAATGATCGCATCATCTGCAAATAATCTAGGAGGGCTACTCAGATTGTCTGCTAAGTCGTTAATATAGATAAAGAACATTAGAGGGTCAATAACACTTCCTTGGGAACGACGGATATTACTTCTGTTTTAGGTGCAGATCTTTCTGTGACGGAGCGGTTGTATATAATTGCTACATATGGAGTTATTTTATCAGAATACTCTGAAAGGAACATAACTGATATACAACCTGGACTGAAGGCCTTCCGTTTATTAAGCGATTTAAGTTACTTTGTTACACCGAGGATATCTATATGTGTGTTTCTCATCTTTGCAGTTGTTCTTAGTTGTGATTCAAGATTACTTACTTCGTCTTTTTGGTGATGGAGTTTCGGAAAACCTTTTCAAATGACTTTGCTTTAGTGGCACTGTTGTGAGTGACTTCACCGTTGTTATCTTGCAGTGAAGGTATTTCTAACGTCTTGGCACTGGTATGCTTTAAGTATGTCCACAATCTCTTTGGGTTTTCTGCCAGATTTCCAGACAGAATTTAATTGTGGAAATTATTAAGAGCGTCTCGCATTGAAGTACGCGCTATATTTCGAATTTATGCAAAAATTTGCTTGTCTTGGGGATTTTGCGTGTACAACAGCGATCTGACCGGTTTTCTGCTCCATGGAAGATCAGTATCATCGCTCATTAATTTAAGTAGTATATATCTCTTAATTGCCGTCGATACTATCTCTTTTAAATCATTCCACATCTTTTCTACTCTTACATGATCAGATCGGAAGGAGTGGAGAGTGTCTTTTAAAAAAGCGTTAAGATCATTTTATCAGATTCTTTAATAGACGTGCCTTGCGTTTCTTTTTGATGGCTATAAGTTTTACGGTATCCAGCCTAGCAGCAACTGCCTTTTGGTCTCTAAACCCTGTATTAGTCATGATACTCCCTAACTGTCCAGGATTATTTGATGCTGAGAGGTCAAGTATGCTTTCGCAACCATTTACGCTAAATGTTGGCTCTTGAACTAAGTGTTCAAACTAATTTTCTGAGAAAGCAGAGACCACGGGTGTACTGCAGAATCGTATTGCCAATGGGCACAATATTTCGGCTACCAGACGTGTCACCATCTTCACGTGCACTGAGCTTCTGAGGGCGAGTATCCGACTAATATCCCTTGCCACCGAGAGCCGCTCCATCCGCGATTCGCACCCGCGGTTTTATTGTTGTGGTGGAGCGAGGAGCACGACTAATCTTCCATTCTGGGACCCGTTTTCTCGGAGTACACCTCTGAGGTGTTACAGTTCTTCGAGCAGACCCTCTTTGTATGACATGGTGCTCCCACTTGTCTTCAAAATTTGGGCACATGCATGTTAGCTGGCAGAAACCTGACGAAAATATTAAGCCCTTTGTGAGTAAAGGCGCTCATCATATCCACAATTCTGTGAATTTTGTAAAACCCTCGACACCTCAGGGTGAAAGACCCCATTATCCTTGTGAGTTTTGACGCCCTTTCGTTATTCGCCATGCTACCTCTGCGAGAGCCACTACAGCTTATTGGCTAGAAATTAGACGAGAAGACCCGCAACACTTTTAGGTGTCTCCTACCTCCACGTATTTTCTGTTTAATGGAGAATACTATGAACAAACGGAAGGAGTCGTAATGGACAATCCACTTTCGCCTGTGGTCGCGAATTTGTATATGGAGTACTTGCAGGAGGGAGCCCTGGTTCATCCAAATGGAAACCCAAGTGTGTTTCCCGTTATGTGGATGACATGTTCGTCGTTCTGGTCCCAAGGAACGCATTTGAACACCATACATCCCAACTTCCCAAGGAGCTGGAACACCTCAGAACTGTATTCCGAAAGAACGGGTAACCAGAATGGCATATTAAGTGCGCTCTCCATTCCACCACACCTGTACAGCCTCTGGAGACGGAAGAAGCCACGGACCAAGAGGCAGCCACTGATTTTATACTACACACTGCCACACTGTCAGGAGAAATACGACATATACTGAAGAACCATCGAGCAAATCTGGCTTCTGCCCGCTTAAAAACACAGTACTATTGAGAAGGGTCAAAGACGATCTCGGTTTACGGAAGGCCGGCGTACACAAGATTCCATATCAGTGTGGGGAAACGTATACTAGACAGACAGTAGAACCAACGAAGATCGTTGCCGAGAACACCGGTGACACACTCGACTGATGTATTCTAAAACGAGCACTGTTTGTTGGAGAATGGAGTACGGACGTACCAGAATATTGGCACAGATTTCCAAATACTGGGACAGCCTCGTTAGAGGGACAGTAGAAATATGTACCAGGGACGATCTCATCGACCGAGATTGTGGCTATAAACTTAGCGAGGCTTGCGAACCAGTACTGAGTTTAATTAAGAAGACTCAGCAAACGAAACGATCTGGCGACCCGGACGGACAGAGAACTTACATCAGCGCCATCGCAGACGCAGAGGCGAGCGTCTCCGCGACCGCTTACGACGACACGCGGCCACGGGCTCGGACTGGGAACGGAGCGGCTCCCGGGAGCATGGGATACTAGCCGGCCACGCGCCCACAAGAGCTCAGTTTGTCAGCGCACATGACGATGGCGACATGTCTGGTAGCCGAAATTTTGTGCCCGTTGGACACTGTGAACCGACAGTACTTCCGTGGACTGTTCCATCAATTCCGTCAATACCTGTCAAAGTGTTCTGGAGAGAGAGCTCTCCGGATACGTCAGTGAGCTGTGGTATTTCACCATTACCATACAGCGAAGGGCGAGATATTGGAAAGAGCCTCCGGTAAGAAGCTCACCAGTGTAGTCTACCTCGATGTAAACTCGCGCGTAGTTGATCCACTTAATACGGGGGTCCCGTTACATCGCTCTTCCGAAAGATATTGTTGCTGAAAAAGCGTGCAATAATGTCCAGAACCTTATCGATAAGTATTGCTTTGCATGGTCACGTCTCGCTAGCAATAGATGTTACCCTGAACATTAAACTGATCGGAGAACATATTATAAAACATTTGACGACCGCAGGCAATACAGTTTCCAAGGCATCTTGTTCCCCATAAAACTACAGGACTTATGAAAAGGCAGTGGCAGGATCCTCACTATTCAGTTTACATACACGCTCTGTATGACAATGATAGAGAAACAGAAAATGAAGTTGAAGACGGCCAAAAGCACACTGTGCAGAACAAAGAAATAAAGCATAAAGTCGGTGGACTCGCCTACTTTTCCAAATTATCTGATCAACATCGCAAAGATGTAGATTTCTGGCAATTCTCGGAGGGCGAAAGAGGAACATAAATTGTGAATCGGAAACATGTCCCACTTACTTTCCTCCCAGTTTAGCACGAGAAAATATGAAAGGTATATATTGACTTCGATGCCCTAACTCTTTTACGGAGAGTGAGGTTCTAGAAAAGTGTCACTCTGACTGCTCGACCCAGGTAACGGTATGTGTGGAAATGCCCACCAAAGACTGAAAGTTCTTGAAGTTTAACAAAGTCCACCACCGGGAGTGATGTCCCTTAGTCGTGTCACGGACTTCGAGTGTCTCCCAGCTCCTGTGGTGCGTTGTGAAGGCGGCCCCACTGCCCTCGTACGACCTTCATACAACGTAAAAATCGTATGCGGCACCATATCAACGTGTGTGCCCTTATGTCTCTTGAAGTAACAATTTCGAATCATCGAATCATACATTGGGAATAATCCTGCTGGATAATTACTTGCTTAGCTTGAAAAACATACGTGGTAGTCTAATGTGATTCATCGCAAACAACGCTCCCGTGATCGACTTGCTGGAAAATGAGGCTTTGAGCAAGAACTTGAGTGCCATATTTGCGGGCTGCCCTTGGGCAGAGAAGAATAAGTTCCAAAAAGGGACCATTTTCATCTAATGGGGTAGTTCCGCGGCGCAGCTCACAACGCCTCGAACTTGAAACACCAGCTGCCGTAATGTATACCTAGCTGCCTTCACAATTTCAGTAGGTATGATTTCCACTCTCTCGTTCAGCACAAGGGTGATTTCTGTTTGAACGGTTCGCATCGTTTTGTACACGTGTCTCATGAGAAACTTGCTGAGACGGTGCATCGAGAGGATGTGCATATCACTCGACTTAATATCCCGACGCTGCAAGATTTCAACTTGTAACGAAGAAGAGCGTCTTTCCTTATGAATATCTGGATTCGATGGAGAAGCCCCACGAAACCACACTGCCCGATATGTCCACATTTTCCAACAAATCACCAGGCACTACCGTAGTGGACAGAATACGGGCACGCGGTGAATCTTTGGCGCGAGTTCAGCAGAAGATTATTTTAGGTTACACATGAACACCAATGTACACCTGCAAGCGGAGATTTAGGAGAAGTTCCCTAGCGTATCCCTGGGCACATAGAGTCTACATCCTGTGTTCCAACAGAACGCTCAGGCGTTTCCGTGGGATGACATATTGATAATAACACGTGCCAGCATCCAACTGTTGACCAATGTTGTCATGCCACTCTTCTTCGAACAGGAGATTCTCAAGTAACTTCATCACTCCGCATCCAGCTAGCGAAGATGAGTAACAAGAGATGCATCAGTTGCAGTCTTTGTTTGGAAGCAAACAAAGTATATGGGTAAATCATGACTGAGGCGGAAACTTCAGATGGAAGGGATAAGATCCATGGTGTGCCTGGTGTTTCTGGGGAGAGATATCTTCTGGAGGCTAAAATGGGATACCTCTTCCATGTGCATGATGAGCACAGAGACTTGCTACTGTGTGTGGAGCAACTAGTCACGTTTCCATCCCGGAGCTGTTAACGAAGTTATAAAATAACTAGCGATGTATTCTGCACTACAGAATCTTCCAGAACTGTCTCAGGTTGGGATGGAACTTGTTAGTATCACAAGTAGCATCTCTTTCAACCAATATTCCTGGCTGAAGGAGTACTCTGATATAAACAAAGAACAGAAGGCTCTTGGTATGCGTAACTTTGAGAAATACTTTTACATCTCAATGAAAAATTCAATTTTCAGAAGAACAACGGAAAAAGTTAGATATTACCACAAAATTCATGTGGTTTACCAGTGGGGAGAGAGGGTCGTTTTGGTGTCAGAGATTAAATCGCCAACCCAAATTTCTAACTGTTCACCACCTTCAATGAAGAAGTTTAGGCCTTGGAGAAGGCCAAGGTTTCAGTGCAGTTCATGAAGTCTGTCTGCATCGGTACATGTGTACTGGACCTCTGCAAACTCCACATGTATTGATTCCACTAACGGTTGACTAAGCTGCACTCCGCCGATCCCAACTTCACTATGTGGATACAGGCAGTTTGATCCACATGACCTAATTTGAAACAATGCACTTTGTTCCGTATGACGTAATTAGAACGAATGCACAAACATCCGTCATGTCTCTATATACAGGCAATAATTCATTTAGATTAACACTATAAAACAAGAGGTTTATTACTCTGATGGCAGACGAGATGAAAGGGTCACCTGTTGTAGAATTTGTAGGACTCGGGTAAAAAATGTAAACATACGGGATAGGTGCAGGTACCACCCAGAGATAGGATAAGGGTGTACATCTGCGGTCTCAAAAGCTCGCATGACTGAAGATTACAAGAGGCGCCTACACGAGGGCGTTGGCACAACTCTATATACGGAGCGCCAGTTAACATTTCGAAACCATGAGGTACATTCCGCATTACACCAGAAAGTGGAAGTTTCATGTCACTGCAAAGGTTCATCAGTGGGGATTGAATGTTTCGCTGTGTATTTATTTATTTGTAAATAGTGGACGTATGTGGAAGAATGTGCAGAGTAATTTGATGAGCTACTTGTCGTAGTTGTGTGTGATATGCACGCCTGAATGACCAAAGTATAGTATGTCATGTACATGACTACACACTGTGTGTGCATGTAAGTATTAAACGTATTTGAATGTGTGTGTGTGTGTGTGTGTGTGTGTGGTTGTTTTTCACCTGACACTAATAGTGTCGGTTTTACACGTAAATGTTGCACACAGTTGATCGAAAATAAATGATTGAAATGTAAACACTAGACGTAAATATTATGAGACATGCAGTATATAAATTCTTATACGTTTAGTGTACCCAATATTCATAATTACATACATAAAATTAATTTGTCAATAAAGCCATTGCATGTATATGTAAGCAAAATAACCTATGAAAATTAACAAACAAGAAAAATTGAAAAGTATTATATACAAGAAAGAAGTTTTTTGAAAAAAGGAAGAAAACTCTGTGTAACCGAAATAAATAACCTTGTAAATAGAAGAAAATTGTTAATGAACGACAACTAATACTTATAAATGAAAAATAGAATTTGTATACGTCACAGTAACTAATAGCTTTATAAATAAAAGAGAAAATTCTTAATAAAAAAGCAAATTACTGTAAATAGTGTATTGTAGAAAAGAAATTGTTGACAAAAATTTATTAGGTAATTTGTTACATCACTTTCATCTTTTATGTATTTCTTCACTGTTCAATTATTGTCAGTTTTTATTAAAAAAGTGAACCTCTCCTACAATGATGCACAGACCTTGAAAGAAGCGGTGTAAACAGCGGAGGTAGTTTTAAGGGTTAGGGGGTAGTGGCAGCTGCAGTTGTATTAGTCTGTGGGGTTTCCCACAACTTTAATGAGCTCCCATTGGTCGACAGACTTCTCGCCAGTTTTATACCATTTGACCAGTATTGAACCTTGTCGTGACCTTGAATATAATTACTCCTCATACGTAAGGTGTGTGGTGGATCCAGCTTTACCCTGATGAAATCCCAGTGATTCCCAGTGAGAAAGCAGTGGGGCTGACCTTGATTATAATTATCCTAAGCGCGTAATACGACACTGGATGTGTAACCTAACACCAGCAATGACCCTGAAATGAGATATATCAACTACAATCCGTCCTTTGCAAGTACCATCAGGCTCCCCAGGGTTTTTTTTGGCGCGGTGGGGAGGGGGGGGGAGGGAGAGGGACAGACAGCCTTCGGGCTTTAAACTGGTTTCATTTTGCAAGACACGAATTCCTCCCCTGTGTCAGCCTCTTCATCTCTGAGTAGCACTTTCGCCCTACGTCCTCATTTATTTGTTGGGTATATTCGAATGTCAGCATTTTCTTACAGTTCTTACCTTCTGCCCCTTCCTCTAGTGAAATGGGTCTTATTTTCTGATATCTAAACTTGTGTCCTACCATGCTGTTCATTCTTCCTGTCAGTCTTTTCTACATGTTCCTTTCTTCGCGGATAATGTGTCCAACTGATTTTCTATAACCTTTTGTAGCACCACATCTAAAGAGCTTTGATTCTCTTTTGTTCCCGTTTCAACACCGTCCACGTTACACTACCATAAAATTCTCTGTTCCAAACATACATTCTCTGAAAAATCTTCCTCAAATTAAACCCTATGTTTGATAGTAGTTGACATCTCTCGGCCAGAAATGCTCTCTTTGCCTTTGCTAGTCTGCTGTTTATGTCCTCCTTTCTTCGTCGATCATATGTCATTTTGCTTCGAAAGTAGAATATTCCCTTAACTTCGACTGCTTCATGGTCGAAAATTTTAATGCTTGGTTTGTCTTTCATTTTTTTACTAGTGCTTCTCCTTACTTTCGTCTTTCTTTGGTTTATTCTGACGTGTCTCCAGCACAAAAATCTTTCATTTGTAACTGTACGTTATGAGACCAAAAGAACTACATTCTACATTCTATACACTTTTTACCAAGCAAAGAGTTCATTCCACTGACTATGCCCTGGGACTATTCTTCGCTTACACTAAGGACGGGACTGTCATCATGGAATTTTATCACCGATATTCTTTCTACCTGAATTTAATCCCACACCTGATCCTATATTTTACTTCCGCCATTATTTCTTCGACGTAGAGACAGAACATAGTATAGACAGGCTGAATCCTAGTCTTACATCCTTTTTTTATTCTCACACATTGTTCTTGTAGTTCCATTCTTATTCTCCTTCTTATACATATTATATTTTAGCCGTGCGTCTCTGTAGCCTGTTCGTTCTTTCCTGAGAATTTTGAACATCTCTAACGCTTTTCATAGGTCGATAACTGCATGAAGGTGTACCGATATTTCTTATATCTTTCTTCCATTATCAAGCCCAACGCTACAACAGCCTCTCTGGCGGCTTTAACTTTCCCAATGCAAATAGATCGCTAGCCAACAGACCATTAAATTACTTTTCATTTTCCTGTATGTTATTCTTCTTAGCTGCTTTCCACCCATGAGCATTTCGGCCGATGTGCCATAGTTCGCACACATAGTGGCCGTTGCTATCTTCGCAGTACTGTAGATGACAATATTTCTAAATTCTGATGGTTAGTCTCTGGTCTCATAAATTCTACACATCTACCTGTCTTCTATTGGTTGCTATTGGCCTCAAAGATTTCAAAAATTCCGAAGGAATTTAGTCTGCTCCTTCTGACTTATTTAATCGCGTGTTTAACAGGACTCTGTCCAACCCATACTGTCCTACAGCATCCCATTTGTCTTCCAAGCAGACTTCTATTCTACCACGCCATCATAAAATTTCACCCTCTCGTATATTCCTTCCATCCATTCCCTCCTCACCGCTTAACAGTGGAACATCTACCGTAATCTTAATTTCATCAAACTTAATTGTGAATCTTCAAGTAAGCTGAATCTGTCCTTCGGGTGATCTTTTCTGTTTGCACTTCCTACGTATTTTATTCCTAAGTGCTATTCTGAGATTAAGAGTTAATGGAAGGAGGAACTCATGGTGGGCTTTGTCAAACTGATCTGAAAATTGATGCACCAAGGGTAAAAAAATAATGAAAATCTTGAATTATGTTCATATATTCCTGTCTTCCCCCGATGAATTTCTTCCTTTGTCGATCAACTGAAGCATCCCTTCCGTCATTCTAGGGTTCTCTGCAGTACCTTCCCCCGATCTACATTTGTCTGTCCAAATTCTGTCATTTCTCCTTTTAGAGGTGTCCACTTCTTTTCACCTGAACTTCCTATTATGGTATTCATTATATTAGTACCTGCAGTCTCTAATAACAACAAATTACAGCATCATTCCCCTTTACTCCATTATCCCACATTCTCCCACGTTCGATCTTGCTGACAAGTCTATTAGATCTCCTCTAGCTCTTCGTCATTGCCCAACTGCGGCTTGAGTCTATATCCGCTCCTGCGAACCTCTTACAACCCAACATCTGATCTCTGAATCTCTGTCTCACAGCGATGGAATCAAACTGGCACCCTCACGTGTCACCATGCCTTTTTTGAAGTGTAGCTCATCTTCCTCCGATTTTTGAACTATGTATTCTGCATCACCAAGGAAACGTCAAGAAATAAAAATCATTGGCAACACATGAATCTGGGAGGTTTCTTCAGCTGTAGGATTCCTACCGTAAATGAATCTTTACCGTCCTGTCTTATCTCTTACAATACAAACTTTCAGAGCCGCATTTTCTGATTTATAATTGTGTAATTGTGTGTGTTCGCGCACTTTAATATCCACCCAAAGTGAAGACAAGAAGGAAAGCAGCAAATGCAACGATACTGTTTGAGTTCCAGGGTGAGGTAAGGTGTAAATTCGTCAGAGTACTCAAGTAAAGCATTGCAAGTGTATGATGCGTAAAAGAGAATTATAATTACTACAATTTGAGATTCACGTGCATATTTGTAGTTCAGTTGGGAACAGATAAATTATTGCTAATAACGTGTATACTGGGAATCTGTGTCTGCTGCAAATCATATTGTATATCTGACATGCGACAGCAGCTGTTAGAGGAGCAATCTGGATTTTGTAGGAGGCGAGTAATTACATTGTACGAAGGTGTGTGAGTTATTGTATGAGCTATCCCTGTGCGCTCGCATAAAAGATAAAAACACGATAAGAATGACAAAGCTGCCATAAATGTCTCAGATGATAAGCAAAGATAACCCTCAGCGACCGGCCACGAGAAGAACAAATGATCCACTATGGCCGGCATTGTAGGAAATTGAAAGATAAACGTCAAAAATTTGAAATGTTAATGATGAATGCAGTAAACACGCCCTACGTTCTTGCTTCTTAAATTGAAAGTAATATTAATAATGTGCTAATAACTACCAGAGGACAAGAACGACCGGGAGTATCATCAGACACAAAGAAATTATAAATCAATCAGCTGCAACTTCAAGAGGCCACTACTAAAAATTAAAGTATTACCGACACACTATGACATTGGTCAATAATGTATCATGTAAGTTCCCTTTCTAAATTATTGGTGGTACGATTTTAGTTTCTCGATACCAACGCTGCTGTGGTTTTACCTGCCAGTATAGATTAACTCTCAGTGCTCAAGTTTTCGAGACAGGAAATTGATCTCGTCTTAATGGGCAGTACTGTTCCAGCCTGTGTGGTAGACGTTGTTAGCCTGTCACCATAACACTTATTGTTGGCATTTACTCATTAATGTTTGAATAATACCGTTTGCTTACGTGAATAATATTGTTTGCTTACATTTTCTGTTTTCGCCATCACTATACAAAGCAACTAGTATACGGGATATCATTTACTAACGATTGAGCTACCAACTGTCTAAAATTTACATGCCATATGATGCTGATAAAGGCACAAACAACTATCTATGAATGATCACAAAAGGTTAACATCAGAAAACTTATAACTCAGGTACCCACATTTCTCATGTTTCTTCATCGTCACAAATATTGTTTTAGTCGTTACAGAACCGTGTGGCTACACCTTGGTAAACTACCGTTAGAATAAAGCACCCGGATTTATCAGCCAATGCTGAACTTCTTATTTCATATCTCTAATACCTATGTAATCTAGGAATGTGAACCAATTCCACGGGGTCCTGGGAGAGATTATAGTCAAAGAACTCGTGATCTAATCTGTACTGGTGTGTTGCAATTTTTTTTTTAAATAAGATATTTCCTTAATCATTTAGATATTACAAGCCTCTGACTTAGAATAAATACAACTCATCTCAGATCTGAAACTTCCTGGCAGATTAAAACTGTGTGCCGGACCGAGACTCGAACTCGGGACCTTTGCCTTTCGAGAGCAAGTGCTCTACCAACTGAGCTACCCAAGCACGACTCACGCCCCGTCCTCTCAGCTTTACTTCTTGGTCCGGCACACAGTTTTAATCTGCCAGGAAGTTTCATATCAGCGCACACTCCGCTGCAAAGTGAAAATCTCATTCTTAAAACATCCCCCAGGCTGTGGCTAAGCCATGTCTTCGCAATATCCTTTCTTTCAGGAGTGCTAGTTCTGCAAGGTTCGCAGGAGAGCTTCTGTAAAGTTTGGAAGGTAGGAGACGAGGTAGTGGCAGAGGTAAAGCTGTGAGTACGGGGCGTAAGTCGTGCTTGGGTAGCTCAGTTGGTAGAGCACTTTCCCGCGAAAGCCAAAGATTCCGAGTTCGAGTCTCGCCCCTACACACAGTTTTAATCTTCCAGGAAGTTTCGTATCAGCGCACACTCGGCTGCAGAGTGAAAATCTCATTCTGCAAACATCTCAGATGTGTTTTATCAGTTGAGTATGTGGGTCTCACTTTGGCCAATGTTTAAAAGAGTGCCACACTATGATAAGTGTAATTTATCCAGTTATCAAGGGTTTCTGTTAGATACATGCATCACTGACGTTTTCTTCTATACTTTTATCGAAATGTGCAACGCGTCACTTCACAGGATAAGTATACATAATAAGTTTCGACGTTAATGTATACATTGCTCTTCAGTCCACCTAATGCTAATACTCTCAAAAATAGGGTGGTATACAGGCCTCCAGGTTTTCAATAAATATTCGGTCAAGATATAAAAGGATTTGTTTAGAAGAAATAGATCTTAAGTAGAATTATCACTTACTTCGGTACCTATCAGACTTCTATATTGTTGAGGAAACGACGAAAAATGTTTGTTGAATCATACTGAACTTCGTTGAGAGATAGTAACTATTTTATGACGGATAACACAGGTAATTTTTCCTCGAATTTTTCAGGTATGGCTATCACTGTTTATCTCAAATTGCGATAGGTTAGTTATTTATTACGAATTTCATTAGCGGAAACGTATATATTGTGATGATGCAAGGGGTACCTAACACTTTGAAGCTGTATCTTACAAGAACAGGTGAACAACACACGCTATTCTTGCTGCTCGATCTTGTGCGATCAGCACTTTGTAAGTGATAAGTGATTCGTCCATCCGAAATTACTGAGGGGAAATATGAGTAACTGTTAGTCAACTAATTCTTTCTTTACCCCAAGACTAGCAATTACACGAAGAGCAATCAATTGAACTAATTTACTTAAAAAAAGGTTAAATCACGTGTTTTAGCAGCGCTGTGATATGCGTCTTCCAGCTGATGGTGTAAAATGATGTACTCGCACGGCAAAGTAACGCATGAAACACTGTCGGCGATGATTCTGAAAAAGGGAAAGATAAAAATATGTGGGCACTAGAGTAATAACTATGTCGATATTAACATTTTTTTATCTTTCCTAGACCGTTGGCTGTTCCTTTACCACAAACATTCATTGAGTAATGTTCAAACAGAATTGTAAACTGAATCTTTATGAAATGTTATTCTATTTACAAGTTAATCTGTACGTAAATGATGTCAATATAACATACAAGCAAACAGTTTTACTCAAGAATATCACATAATTGCAAAAAATAAAATTTATTGTTGACGGGTGAACAATATCTGCCACACTGGCTGAAAGACGCGTACCCATTAAGAATTGGGCTCTTTTCATGCCTCACAAGTAACTGCGCTGAGTGTTAATGTTTTTACATTCTATTTGTTATTTGTTTTAATCTCCGAATTACGGCAGATCTATGTACATTCATGGAATCTGTATGTGTAGCTAATCGTTCCTTACTTTTGCGACAATCCTTGCAAAAGGACAAGGAGACAATTTCTTTACGAGTCTCTCAAATAGTGTCATTTCAGTAATGATAATTTTCTCAATGTGATCAATGAATTTGCGTCGGCTTTTACTGTCTCGAAATACTACGCTGGCAGGTTTGCAAATAACTCCAGCTACAGTTGGCATCAAGTCTTCGTTTCACCCTTGTTTACTTGCTCTTTCACTGGCTGCTGATGAAGTGAATGGGTGATAAAAGTTGTCTGGTCATCTGTGACCGCGGTGGTACCAGTTTCCAACTGCAAAGGGTCACGGCGTCATACGTTTTTGCATAAATTCTTCGACTATTGCTTCGTACCTGGCGTGGATTAGTGCTCCATCATTTCCATTAAAGTAATAAATCACGACGTGAAGGCAGTGAGGTTTTACGAAGAAAGATACAGATAGTTCCGAAACATTCAACTCTGCTTTTGGTTTCTTTCAACAGCTTTCTCCCCATAAATGTTTCAAATCAAGTGTATTGATTCTCTTTCTGATTCGCCTAAGTCGTTGGATATTTCCTCCACGATTAACTGACGACGGATATTTCGTGACTGCAGTTTTGGAAAGTACTGTTTTTTTGTGTTTGTAAACCTTTGCTGGTGGTGCAAAGGGACCCACAGCGGTCAGTCTAATGGTGGCTGTATATCGTTCTGTCAGCATTCAACACACTTTCACTGCTTTGACAGTTTCCGGCTCGAAATGCTCAGATTCAGTGAAGAAAAACAGTTTGTTCACATGTCTTAAAGGTCGTAGATAATGTAAATTTTCTGTATGTCAAACTTTCATCAGTTTAGTTTGCCTGGTTTATAACTCTTTTTCTGTACACTTCCCACATATTAAGATATTTGTTCAATAATTACTGGTGGTAATATTAACGCGACATTTACATCAAAGATCAGAAAAGTAACGGCAACTTAGAAAAACAGGAGAGAGGAAGGTATTTGATCTCACTGCTTCTTTATACTATGTTCAAGATAAATTTATAATTTACTAATAAGACAGTAAAACTGAAAACCGAGGGGCTGGACAAGCTCTGTGCTCATGAAATAGACAAGGTAGCTAAAAATGTTCAACGTGGTGCATTAAAGCAAGACTGGGATCAAATTAAATTTAGTATATACAAAGCAGCAGAAGAGATAGTTGGATAAACTAAATCCAAAAACAAGAGGAAATGGTTTACAGTAGATGTTATTGCGCTTGTAGAAAACAAGAGATTTTACAAAACTGCAACTGATAAACAAGGAAAAGCCTGATGCAGAAGAAAAAGGAATTTAGTCAACAGAGAAGCTAGGAAAGCAAAATAAAATTTTCTTTAGGAAAATACAGGGAAGTGGAACAAAATATGCGAAACGGCAAGACGGATTTAGCCTACAGAACAACAAATAAATTTTTAGTCATAGTAAATCAACACTCTCAGGTACAATAGAAAATAAAGAGGGTGAAATGCTGTTTGGTGAAGGCATGGTGAAGGGATGGAAAAAATACATGGAGGAGTTGAACGCCGGAACTCCTCTTTCGGAGGAGGTAATAGGAAGAGAAGATGAAGTAGACGAAGATGACTAGAGAGATGACATTCTGCAAGAAGAACTTGACAAAGCTCTGAAAGAACCACGCGACAACAAAGCAACGGGTATTGATGACATCCCTGTAGAATTAACAAAAGAATGCTGGTGACTGCATGAAAATGATGCTGCTTAAACTTACTAGGCTCGTCTATAGCACAGGAGAGATACCCCCAGAAACGCATCATTTTTCCTATACCAAAGACGGCAGCAGCTACAAAATGTGAACAGTACCGAACTTTAAGCCTAATACCACATGCGTCAAAAATTCTCATAAAAATAATTCTGAAAAGAATTGAAGAGAAGGTGGAGGATATGTTAAGTGAAGATCAGTTTGGTTTGAGAAGTGGATTGGGAAGAAGAGATTCGACTCTAGCACTGTGACTCCTTATCGAAAAGCAACTTTGTGGATCTGGAAAATTCATTTGATAACGTTATCAGGCTAGAGATGTTCAGAATGTTGAAGAAAGGTGGAATAAAGTACAAAGACATCGGTGTGATACACAGTTTCTATAAGAATGATATGGCAGCGTTTAGGAACTGTCATTAGGAACAAGAAGCAAATATCAGAAAAGGAATAAGACCAGAATGTGCTTTTCCTCCTCTTATATTCAACATTTACATCCAGGAAGCTATAGATCAAGTTCGAAAAAACTACTGACGTGAGAACTAAAATTAAAGGACAGAAGATAGACATGATACGTCGTTGTGCAGATGATACTAATATAGTCACGGAGACAAAAGAAGATCTAGAGGAAGTCCTCAGAACAATGGAAAGGATTCTATGCTATCAGTACTGAATGAGAATAAACAAAAAAAAGACAAAAGTGATGGTATGTTGTGCAAAAGCAGAATATGAACCTCTGAGAGTGAGAATTGGAAGAGAGGAGCTGGAAGTGACTGAGAAATTTACTACCTGGGAAGCAAAATCACAAGGGATGGTAGAAGCCGAAAAGAAATTGTGAGCAGAATACAAGAGGCCAAAATTGCATTTAATCTGAAGAGGAACTTACTCAACAGCGAGAACATCAGTCTGAAAAGAAGGAAAGCTTTCGTTTGGAGTGTTACTCTATATGGATGTGAAACTTGGGCAGAGGGGAGAGAAGAGAGAAGACGGCTAGAGGCCCTGGAGATATGGTGCTGTAGATTGCTGATCAGCTGGACGGACAAAGCAACAAATGAAGAGCTGCTTAGAAGAGAACAGGAAACCAAATCTCTGTGGAGACACAACCAAACAAGAAGAGAAAAACTTGTAGGGCACATCCTAAGACACAATAACATAATTGGAACAATAGCATAAGGTGCTATTGAGGGAAGGGATCGGCGGGGGCGACCAAGGATTTCATATATGCAACAGATCATGAATAATGTTGGATGTAACACGTACGTGGAAAGGAAGACAGATAGAAGAGAGGAATGGTGCACTGCAGCAAACCAACCTCAGGGCTGAACACTAAAAGAAAAAGAAGAAGAATTATGAATTTATCAGTCCTGTCTTAAAAGTTGCATAGAACTCGTAGGAGCAGATTACTAACAAACGGTCAACATCTGAAATACATTTGACGAATTAAGTGACAGCACGGTGCTAAATACGCCCTTAACAAAACCACTTCAAAAAATATAGAAACTACGTTACCTGGTCGCATGTTGTCAACACGATGGAATACACAATTTCATTCATATCGAAGATGTCTCTGTGACTGGCAGGGAAATTTTCTTCTTGTCGCAATAAACTGGTACTCGAATGATAATAATTTATTCCGCAAGTAGAATTAAATATAAGTTCTCAGGGAGCTGTTGGAAACGATTCTTTTTACTTATGGAAAGTAACTTTCAGAATAAACCGAGGCAATGGGAAGACTAGGTGCAACGCGTAGGAAAGGCAGAAGCAAGATTCAACACCGGCATTATTGTTTGGAGACTTCCGCACGAAGAACGTTTGCAGTGAATGTGTGCGAGAGAAATATTTCCTGATGCTTCCACTGCTCAAATTCCCCTGCTAAGCTGGCACAACGAGCATTTCTAGAATCGTCTCCAACTCTTGGGCCGGCGGTGCCGGAGCGTCTGTTTGCGCACGCCAGGAGACCCACCTCTTTTGAGTAGACTGGCACATTTACGCAAGTGCCTCCGGGATGCAGCCGGAATATATAGCACCTGCTGTACTAAGCACAAGCGAATCCGTGTCTGAAAGACGACGACAGGGGGAGCGCGAATCCGTCGCCGGTCCCGCACTGTGTGCCTGGCAATAACTCAAAGAGATCCACGCTGGTTGTTTCCCGAGAGGTATGTGCTTGGCAGCAGGTCTGGCTGCCAGTGGCTTAGAATTTCAGACTGCACCACAGCACGGCAGAAGTTCTTGGTTTGACCTCAGGGTACCGAGAAGAATGTTATGGTAGTCACAATTCCCTCGCATCCGTATAATAATTACGTAATCACATCACGTGGGGTAATTAACAAGGGAAATAATCCGACTGTCTGCACGCACAAAAAATTGCCGTATTTAAAAACGACATAGTTATCTGAGATTTTGTGTATCTGGTTGTTAATGTGTTAGTACGTAAGTTAGATTATCGTGTCAAAATTGGAAGTAAATCGGACAAGAAATTTTTGATATTTCTTGTAACATCTCCCTTTAATATATTACCTGTGTATTTGTATAGTATGTAGCAGTCAAACTGATTCCTTTTGTTATGAAAACATGTGACAGCAGAACTGTCAAACACAATGCAAACACCTATCTTATTTGTTCTCATAGCAAAGTTACCTTTACCATCCACAATTACGAAGACAAAGAAAGGGGAAAGAAATAAATCAACCAAATCCGTCGAACCATTCTGAATTGACGATCTTTCACCGTCGATTTTGATTTCTGACGTTTCCGGTTGATTATCCAAAAATTTCTTTTGTAGAAACCCTTTCCTAACATTGACGCACAAAAAAAATGAAAATCAAACAAATCTGTCGAGCCGGTCGTATTGGGTGTGATTCCACACGTACGGCAACTGATATCAATTTCCGACTTTTCCGTTGGATGTTCCAAAAATTTTCTTTCATACAAAACTCATTCTCACCGTAAAACAATAACAAAAAGTCAAGTAAAATGGTCAAGCTGTTCTCAGGTGATGGTGTTTCATAGAAGCTGCATTGTGCTAAGCATGAAAAGATGAGTAACTGTTGCAGTTTTTCATTATTTAAAACATGAATAAAGACTAGTCTGTCTCAGCAGTTATTTCAAGCAACGGAAATTTTCTTTGAGCCTATTCTGCCCCGTCCTTCGACGTCGCTATTTTTCGAAGCTAAAATACAGGGTGTATGAAAATGTATGCTGTAGTGCTTAGTGGTTGACAAATGAGTAACTTGTGAGCGTATATTGCCAATAAACGTATCCTCGAAAGGCTTGGCTTGCGTACTATCGTCTCTGAAATGTCAAGGAGTAGGTAAGCAGTTTCCATTACACAATGTAGGTAAGGAGTAGAGATCATACACCTTACTGTGAGTAAACTTCAGTTTAATTCACTTTTGTAGATACACAATATGACCTGTAACAGAGTCGGAACATTTTGTGTGATAGGTTGATAGTGAGACCCAGTTGCCTAGTCACTTGGCTTTCGGGAGCTGACACCTCTGGATTTTCATTTGTGGGATTCGTGAAAACTCTGTCGTACGAGGCACCAGGGGAGTCAACACAGGACTTTGTTGCATGAATACAGATAGCAGCTGTAGCCATCCGTTACACGCAAAGCAACAGGCAATACACAAAATGTATTGAAATTAGTGGCGGTCATGATGAGCGCATTCCGTAGTGAATTAAACTAGTATTTACTGACGGAGATGTAAATAGTCTCTTTGAGTCATCTCCTAGCTTGTGTGGTCCTAATTGCCTCCGTCATTCTCCAAATGTCAAAGACGCCAGCACGAGAACGAAATGATTCCGAATATACCATTGCTAGCGAAATATGCTCGTAAGGTACCCATCTCCTAACCACCACGCATTGTAATCTGCCTTTTGATACACCCCGCATAATACACTAGCCCGGTGTTTAACCCATTTGGTTAAACTGTTTGATCCGCACAGAATTTCTTTGTTTACCTTTAATGGAATCTTTATGTTGTTCATAAACTGCGACAGCTTCTAATCTATCCAGTCCAACTAAGACAATGGAAGCAGTGTGTTTCCCGCAATTACTTCTTACCAAAATGCGATTCTTGTAGCTGGAGTCGCAACTTTTTGTTAATCCAGTCTTCAGATTTCCTGTGGTGATATTTCCATAGAAACATTCATACTTTTAGCCTTAAAAATATTTTAATATAAAAAGTTTTCACTTATTATTACACCCTCTTAGTGGTTTAATATCCAAAAATACTGAAACAGATATTTTTTAATTCTGATGGGGAAACTAAATAGCAATGTTCGTAGTTCTAGCTCCAAAATTGCCTTAATATCTACATATTTCGAAAAACTCTCCATCCCCTACATCACCCCGCTAGGGATGGATTTTTGAGTAATCCCTCACTAAACGACGCCTACAGTATAAGATCAACACACTCTCCAAATTTCAAGCTTTTATCCTGAGCGGTCTGTGGTGTGGCAATGATACAGTCAGTCAGGACATTGCCTTTTACAGATTTAGATTTTTAACAGTAAGTTCTGCACATTGTGCTATTAAAAATTTAATTATGGCGCAAAAGCGGAGGAGGGGAGGCCCCTACATCGACTTCGTGTGCTGTCAAATAATAGCAAGGGTAGTAGCGGCTACTGCGTCTCTCAAGATTTCTGGCACACTTGTGAATCGCAAAATCTACCCGTCATATGTGTTACCACCTGTTACTGATGGCCAATTTCAATACTACATTCATATTCATTTTCATATTAAGGTAGCCGTGTAGCAAAAAACGGAACAAACACGAAAACGGAATGGAAAATTTGTAAGAAATATGTTATTTAGAAATTAGCCTACGCATCGTTAAGTAAACTTTATGACGAGTGCCCTGCTTGTGATGGCTTCCTAGCCACAAAATCTACATCGGTAATTTGGCGCAGTTATGAACTTAATTTGTGCCAAAAAAAGCAGTTGCGTACGAAAGTTATTAGCGGCCTCAGATACAAATTAGCTTCCCAAAGCCGAGAAGCAGCATGAACAAAGTGTATATGTGGTGTCCGTTTTTTAGGACGTATCCGAAAGAACAGACACCACATATGTAATTAAGGCAAGAACGGAAACTGATTACTTCCGTGTGGATATACACTGAACTTGAACTCTTACGGGAATCGGAGTAGTGGCGGTGACGGGCAAGGACCATTGCATTGGTAGTGTGTAGGAAAGTTGAGAATTTGGGTCCAACAGGAGGCGTTCCACGGTAGTCCGTGCAGCTGCGATGACAACTATGTCCGATGGCACGGTGGTCAACGAATCTGTCTTATAAGCAGGAGACCATTATTCGACTCCCGGTCCGGCACATATATTTAACTTTCCCAATGGATTTAAATCAAGGCTCGCAGGCAGCAAATGTCATTATATCTTTGGTGTCTTCATAGGAACGAAGTATTTACGAATCAAAAGGAAAAGTAATCACGACTCATGGATTCTCGTCCACGCTCAAGAGAAGTAGGATGAAGGCTGTCTCGTGATAAGCGTAGTATTACAGATAATTTTAAAAACATCCGAAACAGGGGGCATAGTCGGTAGCACATGTGTCGCCGATATTCCGAGCTTTGGGCCAGATAACCACGAAGCGATTTTCTTCAGGAATGCTGGTTTGTGAACAACGTCTGAGATAATGACAAAACTGGTTCAAATGGCTCTGAGCACTGTGGGACTTAACATCTAAGGTCATCAGTCCCCTACGCCTTAGAACTACTTAAACCTAACTAACCTAAGGGCATCACACACATCCATGCCCGAGGCAGGATTCGAACCTGCGACAGTAGCGGTCACGCGGCTCCAGACTGAAGCGCCTAGAACCACACGGCCACACCGGCCGGCTCTGAGGTAATGACTCCAGCATATGTAAGATATCCTCTACTTCAAAATGTAGAATTATTTATGTACGAAATCTGATAGAGCTATTTGGTTATATCTGAGCAGTGTTGATACTGAACTGCAGTACTATTGGGATTCACTTATTACTGTAGCTAACCACGCGGTCAAATGCAAGCGATATTAATGGTGTATTGTGCATTTATATAATTTCTAGTGATGGTGGTTTTTGTATCGATCTGGGGCGGGACTGACAGACGGTAAGGCACTGTGTAACGCGCAAGCTTTTAGCGGTGCTGTTTGGTTAGTTGGGCTATTTGTCGCGTTAAGAATTCCTCTCAGTGCCTTGTCAGTCCCAGTGGACGGTTTGTTGGCCTGGGGGCGCCAGATTACAACCATTGCACCTTGTTTGGGTCTGTCCGGCGCCAATAACGCTTTCTCCTCTGCATCAGGAAACAATTTGGACAGGCATGTAAGCTGTAACGGTTACGCCAATATGTCTCCTCGCTGAGGGCAGAGAAAGAGCAGGTGCGGAACGTGAGGAGATCGAACGCAAGTCGCATACAATGAAACGTGTACTGTTAGCACACAGATCATACTGTAACTGCCTGCGACATTTAGTCTACTATTGTATTTGCTGTTAAATTCGACAACGATGTTGCCGCTGCGAGAGTTCGCAAAGGGTGTTAGAAAATTGGAATCAGAAAAAGTGACATGGAATTAGGCACAATGCTCTTAAGGTCGACGTTGCCGTAGTTTGTTTCCCTGTATTCTATGGTCCAACAGCGTTTGTTGGCGCACTGATGAGTATGACTCTTGTACAAGGTGTTTCGCCGGCGGCTGTGGCCGAGCGGTCCTAGGCTCTTCAGTCCGGGACCACGCTGCTGCTACAATCGCAGGTTCGAATCCTGCCTCGGACATGGATGTGTGTGTTGTCCTTAGGTTAGTTAGGTTGAAGTAGTTCTAAGTCTAGGGGACTGATGACCTCAGATATTAAGTCCCATAGTGCTTCGAGCCATCTGAACTATTTGAACAAGATGTTTCAGCTGAGGTTTTATGCAACCCGCAACGCCTTCGATCACCACGCGTGAGATTTTCATCTTTCATGCAAAACATAAGAAAAAATGAGCTTGACATTTATGCAGATAATTTAAAGTCGTTAAATTTTCTACTGGGACACTTTTTCGTTGAATGCCACCATTTTAGAGTTAATCAAGAAAAACCAATGAAAGTGACGTTAAAATGTGTTTTTCTAGAATAACTCGAAAACCTTGACTGCCAGCGTAAACGTACTCCGGCACAAAAGGTAACATAGATCTCCTACAAAAATGTCCTCTTAATGTTTTCTGTATAACTAACAGTTTGCACGTAGCTAGCAGGAGAATATGAAAATCTTGCACGTCATTCTTGAAGACGTTATGGATTGCATAAAACCAATAGGTATGGGCAGCTTAATCAGCCTCTATATATGATTATTAAATGTAGTATGCAAAAGCACTAAATATTACCATACTTTACTGTGTGTTGTGTACAAAAGAGGTCACGTGACCCAGGCTTTAAATAAGTAGGCAGAGGGATTCTCAAGCCTTTTTGGCTGCTGTCGTTTCGTTGTGATGATTCGCTTGTGGTAATTATGTGGAGATTTTAGGCAGTCAGGGTGCCACATGTGTTTATTGTTTGCCCTTTTTAGACTTTGTGTAAATTTCAGTTATCGCTCTTAACTTTTAAGGGCTCCGTGTACGAACGTACGACTTCTGTTTGTGACAGGGTTAACGTCTTTTTTGTGAGTGTAAATGTAACTCTTTGCACGTAGCAGGTGATGACTGTAGTGAACTATTTCCGGTAAGAACTTTATGTATAATATCGCAGGAAAATTCTCTGTTGTTAATTTTTTGTATATTTTCATGACTGAATGGAAACTAATATTCGTAACAGAGCTGTATGGCTAGAGTTTGTGCACGATTTCTCTGGGGTTCCTCTACTTGAATAAACACTGCTGGTTTATATTTATTTAAGTGGTCAGTATTTCGCCAACATAATTTTTCCTATGGGATATAGTTCCCATGAACGTTATTAGATAACAGTGCTATTTGCATAATTGTTTTGCTATCAATCTTTATTATGTGACTAAATGTTTTGCATGCCACGTAACGTAAATGTTGTTTGGTCGAAAAGGCGACAGGAATTGGGCATTCAGCCTAATACTTTAAATCTCCGCGTTGTTTTAGTTTTTTTTGCCCTCTATTCCATGTTCGAAAAATGGGAGGCGATGCCCCGATTAAGGGCCTTGAATTGTACTTGGAAGTATTCACAAACCATATCTCCTACCGAGTATCCCTGTTTAGCCCTCCTTCCACATCTGATCTTCTTTCCCATATCCAACAATGACTCCATTGCAGAAACGTTAGGTGATCGTCCTTCTTCCTTTCCACCTATAATTCTGCGAACGGATATTCTTTTATCACTATAACGTGGGAGATGTAAGTACCAAAGGTGACTGAAGGTAAAGATCCTGGGTTAATGGGATTAGCTCTCATTATTTGTGGAATTTTTCGCTGTAATTCGTAACCAGCAGAAAACACCCCTTTGGAGCTAGTGATATATTAATTTAGCCTTGACACGTAATAGCAACCCGTACAAATCCCATTCTTCCTTTCTTTAATTTAGTGGTACAAGCACAGGGGGCATTAACGCGATCATCGCCAACTGCTGTGTTATAACTGGGCCAAAGATGAGATTTTTTCACTCAGCAAGCTGCTATACAATACAAGTACACTACGTGCTCCAAAGTGTACGGACAACCATATTTAACGTACTAATGGCCACTCGATGCCACCAGATGTTACTACGAGGTGCATTCAAGTTCTAAGGCCTCCGATTTTTTTTCTCCGGACTGGAAGGAGATAGAAACAAGCGCATTGTTTTTAAATGACGCCACGTTTATTGTCAATACGTCCCAGAGATGGCAGCACCGTACGGCAGATGGAATTTTACCGCCAGCGGCGAGAATGAGAACTGTTTTAAATACTTAAAATGGCGACGTTTTCCTTACTTGAACAGCGTGCAATCATTCGTTTTCTGAATTTGCGTGGTGTGAAACCAATTGAAATTCATTGGCAGTTGAAGGAGACATGTGGTAATGGAGTTATGGATTTGTCGAAAGTGCGTTCGTGGGTGCGACAGTTTAATGAAGGCAGAACATCGTGTGACAACAAACTGAAACAACCTCGGGCTCGCACATGCCGGTCTGACAACATGATCTAGAAAGTGGAGAGAATTGTTTTGGGAGATCGCCGAATGGCTGTTGAACAGATCGGCTCCAGAGTTGGCATTTCTGTGGGTTCTGTGCACACAGTCCTGCATGACGACCTGAAAATGCGAAAAGTGTCATCCAGGTGGGTGCCATGAATGCTGATGGACGACCACATGGCTGCCCATGTGGCATGTTGCCAAGCGATGTTGATGCGCAGCGACAGCATGAATGGTACTTTCTTTTCGTAGGTTGTGACAATGGATGAGACATGGATGCCATTTTTCAATCCAGAAACAAAGCGCCAGTCAGCTCAATGGAAGCACACAGATTCACTGCCACCAAAACAATTTCGGGTAACAGCCAGTGCTGAAAAAATGATGGTGTCCATGTTCTGGGACAGCGAGGGCGTAATCCTTACCCATTGCGTTCCAAAGGGCACTACGGTAACAGGTGCATCCTACGAAAATGTTTTGAAGAACAAATTCCTTCCTGCACTGCAACAAAAACGTCCGGGAAGGGCTGCGCGTGTGGTGTTTCACCAAGACAACGCACCCGCACATCGAGCTAATGTTACACAACAGTTTCTTCGTGATAACAACTTTGAAGTGATTCCTCACGCTCCCTACTCATTTGACCTGGCTCCTAGTGACTTTTGGCTTTTTCCAACAGTGAAAGACACTCTCCGTGGCCGCACATTCACCAGCCGTGCTGCTATTGCCTCAGCGATTTTCCAGTGGTCAAAACAGACTCCTGAAGAAGCCTTTGCCGCTGCCATGGAATCATGGCGTCAGCGTTGTGAAAAATGTTTACGTCTGCAGGGCGATTACGTTGAGAGGTAACGCCAGTTTCATCGATTTCGGGTGAGTAGTTAATTAGAAAAAAAATCGGAGGCCTTAGAACTTGAATGCACCCCGTAGATGCCGCCATTATAAAAGAAGGCGAGGAGTATTGTGTTATCAGCAGACAAGTAGTAACAGAAGAAAGGGGTAGTCAGAAGAGCTAAGCTACTTCGAAACTAGACGAGTCATTGCATGTCACCTGAGTAACAAATCCATCAGCGACATTTCAACCCTTCTAATGCTACACAAGGCGACTGCTGATGAAGTGACTGTGTAGTGAAAATGCGAAGGAACAACCACGGTTAGACAAAGACTAGGCATACCTCGTATAGTGGCAGACAGGGACTGTCGAGCATTAGGAGGGGGGGGGGGGTTAGTAACAGGTCACCTGAAATCAACGTAGGGTTTAACCCACGAGTTCCGAACTGCTACCAGCAGTAAATTTAGCACACTGACTGTGCCTACAGAGTTAAAAGAATGGAGTACTGTGGTCGAGCTGCTCTTCATAGTCACGTTTGCCTGTAGTCGACGTTAAGCGGCGTTCGAGGAGGTGTAAAGAGCAACGACAGTGGTCAGTGGATGACAGGAAACGAGTGATCTGGAGTGATGAATCACGCTGTACCTTGCAATACCCGACGGCGGAGTATGGATTTGGCGAATACCTCGAGAACGTTACCTGCCTTCATGTGAAGTGCAAACAATGAACTACAGTGGAAGTGAAACTGAGGGTTGGGGTGATTTTCGGCGTTACAATGTAGTCCCCGTATTGCAGTCAAGAAAGCAGTAAGTTTGAAGGGATATTAACACGCTTTACTGCATTGGTTACTGCATTCAGTAGAAAAACATTTCGGAGAAGATACCTGTATCATCATGACACTGTATACCGCCCTAAAACAGCGTCTGTGAGTCAACGGTATGTGGACAATAACTTCGTAGAAAAGGACTTGCCTACCCAGGGTCCCAATATTAATCTATGAAAGATCTTTGGGATAAGTTAGAACGTAGACTTCGCTGCAGATCTCAACATCGAACGTCGCTCACTGAAGAGAAGTGGGCTGCCATACGTCCACAGACACACAAGCACCTCGTTGAATGTGTCTACAGCAGAGTTGAACTTATCTAAAAGCTGAAGGCTGGGCATTTCCTATTCTAATGTCAACTAAAATGTGCTCGGATACTTTGGATCAATCAGTGTGCATCGTGGCTTTCATGCTTTTCGGTTTACGGATAGGGCGAAGGAACTATGAATGTCCGTAGGCGTTAATATGCATCCTGATCCTTCTAATTACTGTAGTACATAGCCGAGATATATAATGTAGAAAATGCCCCGTGACTTCCTAAGATAATCATTTAAGTGTCCTGAGGATCCTTATCATGCATCCTTATGAACTCCACCGATCCATTTCTACCTTTCCAAAGTAGGATAGATCTCTATAGTCACGCTTATTTAGCCTGGTACATGCCATATTGATAGAGATTCCGAATGCAGGGCAATTACTCTAGAATAACTTGCATTGGAGTCTTTTTTCGGCTTCATTTAGAGACACACCACACTCCCTTGTTACTACTGATTTATCACGAAACGGTGTTGTTATCACAATATGCATTAGCGATAGTGCTACTGCAAACAGACTACGATCAAACCTTGCTAAAAGTAAATGTCGCAGATGGAAAACGACAAGAACTGAAGTCAATCGACGATCAAGAAATATGAACATAGGTATGGTACGATCCGGATCGTCGGATGTGATCGACATCGCCATAAGAAAACTATTGTTGCTGAGTTACCCTCTTAATCTTTTCTCCAGCTCGCGTAACACATCACGTGATCTGGCTGTGGCATTCGAAGTGATGAAGGTGGCGTATCGACCGGCGCTTGACTTGCCGCTGCACTCTAGGTGCTGCATTAGACACCACCTCTGGTGCTGTGGTGGGGATGGCATGTATAAAATTCAACCACATACGACTCGTTCACCACACTATCCATCTCCCGGAATAAGCCGTAGCACAGTCTATGGAAGAAAGTTTATGGGTAAGGGTACTAGTAGAGTTTAGACTTATTCTGCTAACTTTACACCCATTATAGCTGAAGCCCTGTGTGAAAATATGCTGACAACAAATAAAGAAACAACACCTTTGTAAATAATCTTGACTTCTATATAATTACATTTGGTACTTTCTGACTTTTTCGTTATTTTACAATGGGCCACTCATTACTAGAGCATAATAACATATTCGTTTGTACGTTATCGGTCCTGTCTGTGAAAAGTACTCAAAAGTAAGACGAACGTAATCCAGAAATTAAGAAGTTCGTAAAATTCTTCTGTAAAATGCATGTTCAATGTAGCAAAACAAAGATACCTATCATGAACCTTTTTTCAATTACAGTACATCCTAAGTTAATACTTTAACCATTAATATGAATGACTTGATTACACGCATTTATGTTCTCTGCAAGATTAAATAAATTTACACATAATTTAGTCGCACGTAAACAGTATCATTGCCATGCTTCTAATATGTTATAGCGTGCTTCACATATAGAGCCACAATGAGCTTCTTCACATAAGAAAAATGTTTCATTTTTCTTCCCTGTCCTGCCAACCGAAAAAGAAAGAAGAATAGCACACGGAACCCTAAATTTGCGCAGATTTATTATCTTTCTATTTATTCTCGCACACCGGCAGATGCAAAAAGTGCGAAAAGCACGTGCTCATGTGTTGAGGCATTATAGTTTTCATTCTGTTTCAAGTTACGGCAGAGTGAAGACGATTAAACAACATGATACCTCGTCCTCCACAGTAGCATGCGAAGACAGTTCAAATGAAAATTCGGCCTGTATTCTGTCTAACAACGTTATATATACATTAGCAACACTCAAGGGGAGCCGGGTTCGATTCCCGGCCGGGTTGAGGACATTTCTCTGCTCGGGGACTGGGTATTTGTATTGTCATCATCATTCGTAACCGTGGCTAATTTGGATTGTATACAAATAGGACTGTGTAAAATTTGGGACTTTTTATTTGCACTGATGACCGCGCAGTTGAGTGCCCCACAGACAAAACACGATCATCTCAGCTCTAAATCCAAAGGCAGGGATGTAAATGAAATTCAACATCTAGAAATCTAAGTACGTTTATTACGAAAACCAACGTACAAACAGAAGAGAAATAAACTCTTACAAGAAGAGTACTGTTATTTGGGCTACATGGTGTCCAACGAAGGACTTCCTGTTTTCAGATTAAATAGCTCGAAAACCAACATCAATATAAGCATGCAACGGAAGATACGTTTAAGTAAAATCCGTAAAAATTTTTCACAAAAATTGCACAGAAGTTTCGAAATATTTCGGAAAGCTGCTAAAAGATGACTGTATATGCTCCGCAGCTCGTATATTACCAGAATGGATTCGCAGTACGGAGATGGCGCAAACGAACAATAAAATTTGCTTTCACATCCTGTGGTGTCTTAACGGGAACGGATTCTGATGCTCCACAGACGGCCGATTCAGGCTCGTCCAGCGGGGTGGGGTGTATCCGGCAGACAGTGTCTTTCCATGTGTCCCACAAAAAGTATTAACAAGGATTCAGACTACCCGAATATGGAGCCAAATCCATCCCTGCCCAAATATACATTCAATAATCTGAGGCAGTGGCTCTATTCCCGAAGTATTCATGACGAAAGCCCCCATCTTGCATGAATCACTCTGTGCGCTGTGAATCCTTCAATGGTACACACAATGTGTGAACACAAAGATATCTTTTCACAAAAATGGGATTTTTGGAACCCCAATATCACTAGTGTTCTTTACTCACGGCTCCATTCAGATGAAAGTGTGCTTCATCTGTAACTAGATGCGGTCAACATCAAATCATTCATTGTCGGTCATAGTGAGGATCTGGTTGGCAAAGTAAGCTCTCTGTCGCACTGCTCGTACAGGTATGCCCTGGTGGCTCCGGATTTTCATTGGAAAGGATTCAAACCAGTCTCTGCTGCAGATGGATTTTCTTGGGTTTTGCGGAATAATTCCGGTACCGCAGCGAAATTTTCTGGAGTAATTACAATTTGCCTGGGACCGACATCGTGAGCCACGCTGCCTGTCCGTAGAAATTTGAAGAGTTTGGGAGTGGCTTTTGCATCAAGTCGCTTTTAAACATCAAATGTTGCTCGGAAACTGTGTGTTGTTGCCGTAGGACTGTGTTATAACATCTGATATTCCAGTATCAGACAAACAAGTTGTTTAGTTGAATAGTCAACCTCTTCCTTCGTTACGCTCACTTACGCTGACTTTCTTTTGCGTTTCGGTGGTGGAACTGATCAGTGATCACTCTAATCTGTGCCTCACTATTTGTAGGCTTTCCGCTTTGTGATGACAGCGCCAATGTCAGAGCTTTTCGAACTATTTTGAAACTTCTGTATAACATTCTTACAGCTCTGGCAATAAACTTACCTATCATTCCTCTCGTCTGTCTGTCTTAGTTTTCGAGATACTTATTTCGAAATCAGGGACTCCTTCGCTTGAGATTGAATGTACATTGTATCGTCAAGCCACTTTTAGCACGAATGAAACAATATCGGTAAGATTAACAAATAGTAAAAAGGCGAAGTCTTTGAGTCCGTTCCAACGCATCCACCACCACCGGCACCAACGCCATCTGCGTCATGTTACCCAGCGTGTCTTTCATTCTTCCTACTCTGCTGATGATCAACCTCAACCATCTCGTATCCTAGCAGCTAAGCAACTGTAAATCCATCATCTTTGTACTCCTTGATCTAGAGAAGCCACACGACCGCGTATGGCATTCCAGTCAGATTTTCCAATTCCAGGCTTACATAGTTGTAATCAAATATGTCTGTACAACAAAATATGTCCACCTTATTACATCCTTAATCGCCAGTCGCCCATCCTATCTCATTATTGACAACATTAACACACATACATTTCACCCCACTGCGCCAGACCTCCAAGGTTGCTTTATCTCCCCCCTCCTTTACCTCTTACACACTGCCGATTTTCCCAAATCACCTCCTCCCACTTGAGTTTGCTGATGAGACAGCTTCGCCCTATCCTAACCCGAAAAAGTCACATTGATCCCTCCAAAATCGTGTAAATCCACATCAATCAAATTCCTCACATATCTAATAGGTCCTTAAGATTAACCCTTCCAGAATCCAGGACGCGCGATCTACACATTTCATCTCCAGGGCTTCACCTCACCATTTGCGGCAGTCCTATTCGGCTAGCAAAACACTACAATACCTTGGACTAATCTTCGACCGGCATCTGCTAACCATCCAACAAGAAGCCAACAGTAAACTAAAGCTACTAAACCTATTGACTGGCGGAATATGGTGACTATACACCTCCATTGTCCTTCACACATACAGATCACTGATCATCCCTATCCTTTGTTATGAAAATTATGCTTGGAAATCCGCCTCACACAACTTCTGTAAGTCCCTCCAGATCTGCGGATCTGATGCTTTTCAACTCGCTTTTCCCATCCGCTTACATTCATGCTGGTACTTTACCAGCTCACCTAATTTCCTTCCTTCCTCACTCACACTGAATATCTCCGAATAATCTACACTATCCGCAAACTCGACTCTAACAGTCCCCTGGCGTCATGTCTCCTTTACACTCCTAATGTGCTGCTGTGCACTTACACTTTCCACTAATGCTCACCTGCACACCTCCACATCCTCTCCTCAACGAACTTGAACAGTCTCCCTCTCCCAGACAACGGACTCTGTCCCGACACGTACCCACCCTGTCAATTCTAAATCCACCTTACCCTTCCCCTCCCCCCCCCCCACGCAAAGGGCTCCCTCATCGTCCTCTCCCCATATCACACCTTCTCTGTATCCCATACTCTGTCGCCCACACCCCCTTTACGTTTCAATTGAACAAATCCCTCTCTTTCTCTCCTTGTTTTCCACAGCCATCCTTGTCTGATAACCATCTCTTAGCAGACTCTCTGTTCACCAATATTCTCCCATCCCAGAACAGATTCTTTACCAGTTTTAATGAAAGTGTACAGCGCTCCGTTTTTAGTGGTTAGTCTTTCTTCTGTCGTGTTCAGCGTTATCCGCTTTTTTTTAGGAATTTACTGTTCTTCAAATGTTTCTCAAGTGTTTTTAACTGCATTAACACTGTTTTTAAACTCTTCATGATGACAGGATTATTTCTTACTTTCGCCCTCTAACTTCACTTTACAAACTTATCTTAAATTTATAGTAAGTACGCCTCCTTATTTTGTGTTTAGCTTCTAGATTAGAGAATAGCGTCTGAAGAACAAGTTGAATGTACCGCTGCCAGCGCATCAGTCCGCCGTATGGGGCATAGGGTGGATGAAACACCAACAAAGGATAAGAATAATGATAAAGCTTTTATACTAATAGCTTTAATTAAACAAATTTTACTTCAGAAAATTAAAGAGATACATTGGGTTCACTGGCGTTTGCGTAACCGCCCACTGGAGCGTTGAAATGGTAATAATAGTTAATAGGTAATGCAGAACTATAGCAGTGAGAAAGAAACATCATTAAAAATGGGCGCTTGCAACGTTAAAACGCCAGTTCAAAAAAGTGATAAAATATGTTTACCAGAGCACAGGAGGTGCCATTTATGTATCTTCCACCATTTTTACACAAAGGAGTTATTTTTAAGTGCTGCTCAAACTATGTTCTTCATTGGCACTGCAGAATTTGCCAAATAATTAAATAACACAAAATAATTATCAAAGGCTCCAGTTGAGTTAGTAATTTAAAAAAAAATCTGTACGTTACAGACGATACCATTCGAAATGAAACAGCCGGTCCGATATGAAATCTCAGCTACGGCAAGCAGTAACGAATTAATGTTCAGTGTAAATTTTCCGGTGAGATTCGTAGAAACAATTAGACCAGAAAGTTCTCACAGAGTATTTTTTCCTCTGTGATCGTCCAGGAGTAACGGTTTAATAGCGCTCAATAACGTGTGCTAAAAATGATGCATTAAAGCTAACACCCTTTTTAAGTTACTTCTCAACGTTAACCGCCGAGCGTGAACGGCTGGGATAGCATGGGCTGATATGTGAGTGTAGCGCCTCTACCAACATACCGACGTAAATATCAGGACTAATTGCAGCACACGACTGACCTGTGTGCATGACCGACCCCCCATATGTTGGCGAAACGCGGTCTGTCCCCTGAAGTCGCGGAAGGAATGATCTTACCTGCAAGTTATGCATGGATAGTAGTCACATACTATATAAAATATTTTAAATTGTTCTCCACAGTTTTAATCTGACAAATACTGACAATATTAGAACCAAACAGGTAGTTCCATGCGCGTGGTGTAGGTGAGGTGTAGGGACAAGAACTGGTAAGTACTATTTTTTTAAAAATAGTAATTCATTTTACTCAATATCCGAGGGCTGGTAACATCAAATCACTGTTACATCTGTTGTATTCTAAGCAAAGTCTTCTTTTACTTACAAAACCATGACACTTTAAATACATATTTGCAATAAAACGATATACCAAAAAATTAAAGAAGCTTTACAATAGATTAAACTAACTTTAAAGTATCAAAGGTTTCACTAGTTTTAAAATTCCCTTAATTGGCTCTGAGCACTATGGGACTTAACATCTTAGGTCATCAGTCCCCTAGAACATAGAACTACTTAAACCTATCCAACCTAAGGACTACACACACATCCATGTCCGAGGCAGGATTCGAACCTGCGACCGTAGCAGCCCCGAGGTTCCAGACTGCAGCGCCCAGAACCGCACGGCCACCGCGGCCGGCTTCCCTTAGTTAAACTTTATAATAAATTGTTACAAGCAAATAATCACAGGTATCAACAAATGAAATCGCCTGAAAGGTAAGCAACGCAGTGGCAAGTCTGTTAATCCTTTTTACAATAAGTGAACATCAAGCACCTAGTTTCCAAAACAACTCCGTTTACCTCGCGGATTCATTTTAGATAGATGACTATTGTTGTTAGTTTGACCTTACAGCAACACAATTTTCACATTTAGTAACAAAAGCTCCTGCAACACAAGAATTCTAAGCACTTATTATGTCCAAGGGACGGGAATAAAATGTTTTGACCCCACAGGTTGACGGTTGCTTGGTGCGCTTCAGGCCTTAAATTTAAGGAGATGTTTCCATCGTGTTACTACACAGGCACCAGAGCTGCATCCACGCCTAGCAACAACCTGTGTAAACTTCACACAGGTTTCCTTTATCACGAATTTTTAGATCTGGAATACACATTCTCATACACGTTGCCCACACTACAAGACCCATCTCACGCTGGGAGCGTTGCACACACTATGACCAACTACTTTGTCCACACGCTATCTCCAGAACAGTGCCCTCAATGGGATATAAACGGCAGTAGGGGCAGCACCGGCATCACCCCATTTCGCGTTGTGGTCAGATTTATTGAAGACGGCGGATAGAAGATGGCGGCCATTGATGTGGAAATGTTGTTGGTCCTGCCCCCCTCCACACCCCCACCGCCCCCCTGTGCTGAGTATTTCTGGAGGTAGGACAGTCGCAACTGCCAGGCAGTCCTAGCGTCATCACCGACATTACAACTAAACACATTGTATCTGAATACGTATTCCATAGCATTGGGTTTGGAGATGAATTGCTCGACTGAGATAAAGTACACTAGAACCGCTTGTGCTGCTCACATGTAACTTCCTATCAAAGACTTTTTTCATTTCTTGCGAATCAGCATGTGGTCTCTGTCTACATCTTAGTTTTATTTGACATTTTTTATTACCCACACCGATATTTAGTTATCAGCTTTTTGAACATAACTTACTATGTGAACGCTGTAGAATCCGTAACGATCAAACGTTGACGTTCGTCTGTACTAGGGCAATAATTCGCGTACAAATAACTTTCGAGGGAAGGCTGTGGATGCAGAGACACACTTGTGAATCCAATCACTATATTGTAAGTCCATTAACTCAGTAAATTATCCACAGGGAAACTTCAAAATCAAAAATTCAACGTTTCTGAATCTTCTTTATACTGGAAGCAGTTGTTATGATACAGTAGAAATAAACGACGATGTATAACTTTTTTTAAGAATTCAATAAGGAAATACTGAAGTTTCTACACAACCAAATTAAACATCACCTTTAATTCGCAACGACTTTTTGTGCCTCAGAAACGGGCGAGTGTGTGCTACTGACGATTGCCTAATGAAGTTAACCTACATATATACAGGTACGTAACATTTCTATGTATGAAAATGAACTGCTGCGCGTTTGTGTCACTGAAATTCAAACATGGCTTAAAAGACGTGGATAATTCTTTTTTTGTTGCGTTCGTAATTGTTAAGGCAAGGTTTGCGTGAAAGAAAAATTTGGAGAAATTGCGTAGAAAATCAGAAAATTCCGAAAATACTACAACAGCTTTTTTTCTCTGGCGTTTTCATGTTTTCGTTTTTCACGATTGAAACGATAGATATGAATAATTCTTCTTTTCGTTTTGTACATTAAGGTTTTGGACTTAAAGGATCCACACGGTGTTTGTCGGCACAGACTGGTTGTTTCACGTGTTCGTACATAAGGTGTTTGTCATCATAGTAACCCATCTGGATAGGCTCTTCAAGCTAAAAATTTTTTTGTTTTTATCGATTTGTTTTTATTTCTATATTTAATTACTTTTTGTTTTTATTTATTTATTTATTTATTTTTTGCAGTGTTATATTCCCCATCCTTCTTTTTCGTCTTGGCTTTGGACCAGTTAATTTCTTTATTTCTGTACGGTTGTGAAGCCAGAGGAACAAGCCTGGACATGTATACCAATTGTCGACATACATGGTACGTCCACGCTCATAGCATGGCTTCATTAGTGTTGCCGCTATATCGCTGGATTTCTCCAAATTAAAAACTTCAGTTTCTGTAGTTGTGGCTGTGTATACAATGAAATTCAATCGTGTAAAGTTTTACAGTCGCACAACACAAATGTCTTGATTCAAAATCTACTTAGTTTCGAAGACATGCAATGATTAACAGATGAGCGCCCTTTGAACAACAATAGGCTTTCATCGACACCGAGCTTTTTGTATGGATTAAACCCACTGCGGATTGACGTGAACTGAATCAATAGTTTTCCTAATTTTAAACTGCTATCTCCTTGATTGGCATTGTTGTCACTAAAACGCAACACTCTCAAAAGTAAAATAAAACGATCAGAGGACATAACTTTGCCGTAGATTGGAGTGCATAAAAGTACATCTCTGGACCAATATTCCCTTATTCTCTACTTTTTAACATGGGCTATGAGAATCCAAATGCCAATGAAGCAATGTAGTTTCGCAAAATAAGTATCTTTCCAAGTGGATAGTCGAGAATGAACTGATTCCGACTTATTTGCCATGGTGAAAGTGTAAAATCGGTTCGTTTCTAGTGCTTTAAATTTCATCAGATTTTCTGTTCGAAATAGCATGAAAAAGGATAGAACGCTTGAATGGGGCGCTAGTTGGCAATTATGTTCTCAAGAGGAGTCATCAAATACAGGCAGTGCTGGACTGAAACCACGCTTTTGCCAATCAAATTTGTCACTCAGGCGTGGCCATTTAAGGATCGATTCGTTTTTACTTTCAGAATCTGCAGAAGAACTATCCTGGTGAGCTCCGGTAGGTGAAGTAAATGGACATGCATTATTACAACGTTCTTCACAAGAATCATCATCCTCACTACAGTCATTGAAGATGCACACTCACCATCACTGTTGCTACTTGAGAGTATCTCCAGTATCTCTTCGTCAGTGCAACCATGCCAATGTGCCATTTGTTAGTGGGGCTAAAAAGTGATAATACTCTAAAAATGCTAATGAATAGATAGAAGGCTATATGATACCACAGAATCAGAATGCAGATGATCACGGCAACCAGCTAGCATGAATGTCGAACAGCAACTGTGAAATCTGACAGAAATTCTCCAGAGTAGCTACAGACATCAGCAGGACCACAGGTAGCAAAGCTGGCTGATGCTAAAAGCCATAATTAGGACTCAGGTACTAGCCGGGTCGCCTCAGTGAATGCTGTCTGCAACGTCTATGGCAAATACCACTGCAGTGGTTAACGGCATCTGCAGCCCCTGTGGAAAGGTGCAGTGCGGAGGGATTTCACGTCTGCAAAGCTCAAAGGGATAAGGAGTGCTAATCTCCCAGACATGCAAGCATCTGGAGAGATTTTGTGCACTTGGATAGATGCTGTGAATGAGACTGGTGCGTAGCAGCACTTTAGGACTAAGTCTGCTCAAGACGTGCAATGTAGCAGGCTGTTTCTGATCAGCTGCAGATTAAATCAGTTTTGTGCACCTGGGTAGATGCTGTGAATAAGACAGATGCAGACCTGCACTTAGGGACTCAGCTCGCTCTGCTCCTTCACAAGACGTGGAGTGTAGCAGGCTATTCCTGGTCAGCTGCAGATTAAATCAGTCACAGTGTTTCAGTCAAGGTTCATCAAAGGCAATGCAAGGAGATCTTTCAGTCTCTAACTATATCCTAACGATGTGAAAATGCTCTGTGACTCCTATCTCTATAAGGAAAGATGGGCAATAGTAATCGTAAATTATGAAGTATGATCAAAGTGCTAGCAGTTTGTAGGACACTAATTTGTGTACTTAGGTACACATCTGTTCGAGAATTAACATTGAATAGATGTGCCGCACAGTCATAAACCTACATTTGCAGTGGTAATCACAATGTAGGGAGGTGTGGTTTAGCAACAGTGAAACTGTTTACAGTACATGGATGATTTACTTTCCATCCCATCTGTCCACTGGTATGTTGTTGATTACCACAAAATGATTGACTGCTACATGCTTGTTCACATGGAGAAAGACTTTTGGTGGAGGGGCAACATTTTATGGGGCTGGCTAACACTGAACAGTTGTCATGTACATGACTACCACAAGAGGGATCAATCGAAACAGAGCACAGAGCCATCACCTTCCTCAGTCACCTCTGAACAGCTGTTTGGAAATGTTCCACAATGCCCCAGAACACCTCCATTTCCCATATGCTGTGACTGTCTTTTATTTAAAATTACCCTGTGTGTCCGTTGTGGGAGCAGCATAGTTTACACGGTGTGATGTACAGCTTTCAGCCAGTGCCAATGGATCTTAATGTCAGTTAGAAACAAAATGTATGGCGATGTGTAAAGCTTTAGTCATACACTGCTTGGATGTGTTACAGTAAATAAAAAAAAAATTATAGGGGCAGAGGGACCCTCTCTTGTGACTGGTATTCTGTGTGATATGGTATCCCTACAGTACGAGTGACGAAGTGTTACACTGGTCAGTGCAGGCGACTTCGATCCTGAATGGATCAATACCTGTAAATTTAATGTATTTAATGAGGTGTGCACATATGCTCAGTGACAGCACACAGATGGTTTTTCTCTTCGATATATGTATCGGAAGACAGAGACATGGTAATAGCTTATTGAGTTCTGTACCATAATGTAGTATCTTTGTTTCACTGTTGAATGGTACTAAATAATGATGATCAGATGACAAAGTGACAGGCGTGAATGCCCCCTGAGGGTCACAAATCTCCTTCAGACTGCAGTACCTATATGTTGTTCGGAAATGAACTGCAGTGCAGTACCAAAATCCTCATCTTTCTCCCAGTTCCTGTAAATGCTTGTACTGTCTTTTTCGACTACAACCTCATGTTGCAGGAGGAAGCTTCATTTGGCGCTGGCCTTACACATCGTACACAGTTGTTTGAGCTACAATAGCACTTTCCCATTTCCACTTAGTGGTCCTGTCACATTAACTTAGCTCACACCTCTTTCAATGCTTGTGGCCCAATGACCTAGATATAGTTCTCTCTGAATTCTGGTCAGCTCCGATTTAAATTGGGAGTGTCACATATACTAAGCTTCACGGGTCGTGACTGTAGTGAGGATGACGATTCTTGTGAAGAACGTTGTAATAATGCATGTCCATAGCAGAAGTGAACAGGATAGTTCTTCTGCAGATTCTGAGGAACAGTTACGAGATGCGGAGGCACTGTCTTAAACCATATTGGAGCTGTACTGTAGAAGACAGATTCGAGAAATGTGAGTCGTTTCAAGATATAAGAGTGCCACTAATATGATTCACTAGTGGCAGTAATCATTAAACGACACCTCCATAGCATCCTACACTGCTACGTGGTTGAATGGAAAGACTTGATTCCAAATCGCAGACAGCATTTCTACCAGAAAGTATAACACTACTGTTCTGAAAAGTCAGTGTATTGGTCATCTGATTTTGTACATTTTTTACGATTTCAATCTGGCACTGCATTTTTTAAAAGTTAATCATTGCATACCACACCATCTATTGTATGCGATCATTCTCAATCAACCATTATCCTCATTTGCCTGTAATCCAGTGGATATGGCGCAGGACCTGTGACATGGAATCGGGATAGAATGCTCTACAAATACCGGAGAAATACCTAGTGGTTGCATGAGGGAGTGGCTAATACAAGCCTGATGCCACGTTCCACAGCTGAATCACCTTCTAAATTAGGTGATATTGTGGAAATGGAAGAGAACGTAGATGAAGATGAAATGGGAGATACGATACTACGTGAAGAGTTTGACAGAGCACTGAAAGACCTGAGCCGAAACAGCATTCCAATAGAACTACTGACGGCCTTGAGAGAGCCAGTCCTGACAAAACTCTACCATCTGGTGAGCAAGATGTATGAGACAGGCGAAGTACCCTCAGACTTCAAGAAGAATATAATGATTCCGATCCCAAAGAAAGCAGGTGTTAACAGATGTGAAAATTACCGAACTATCAGTTTAATAAGTCACAGCTGCAAAATACTAACACGAATTCTTTACATACGAATGGAAAAACTAGTAGAAGCCAACCTCGGGGAAGATCAGTTTGGATTCCGTAGAAACACTGGAACACGTGAGGCAATACTGACCTCACGACTCATCTTAGAAAATAGATTAAGGAAAGGCAAACCTACGTTTCTAGCATTTGTAGACTTAGAGAAAGCTTTTGAAAATGTTGACTGGAGTACTCTCTTTCAAATTCTAAATGTAGCAGGGGTAAAATACAGGGAGCGAACGGCTATTTACAATTTGTATAGAAAGCAGATTGCAGTTATAGAAGTCGAGGGGCATGAAAGGGAAGCGGTGGTTGGGAAGGAAGTGAGACAGGGTTGTAGCCTCTCCCCGATGTTATTCAATCTGTATAATGAGCAAACAATAAAGGAAACAAAAGAAAAGTTCGGAGTAGGTATTAAAATCCATGGAGAAGAAATAAAAACTTTGAGGTTCGCCGATGACATTGTATTTCTGTCAGAGACAGCAAAGGACTTGGAAGAGCAGTTGAACGGAATGGACAGTGTATTGAAAGGAGAGTATAAGATGAACATTAACAAAAGCAAAACGAGGATAATGGAATGTAGTCGAATTAAGTCCGGTGATGCTGAGGGAATTAGTTTAGGAAATGAGACACTTAAAGTAGTAAAGGAGTTTTGCTATTTGGGGAGCAAAATAACTGATGATGGTCGAAGTAGAGAAGATATAAAATGTAGACTGGCAATGGCAAGAAAAGCGTTTCTGAAGAAGAGAAATTTATTAACATCGAGTATTGGTTTAAGTGTCAGGAAGTCGTTTCTGAAAGTATTTGTATGGAGTGTAGCCATGTATGGAAGTGAAACATGGACGATAAATAGTTTGGACAGGAAGAGAACAGAAGCTTTCGAAATGTTGTGCTACAGAAGAATGTTGAAGATTAGATGGGTAGATCACATAACTAATGAGGAGGTATTGAATAGAACTGGGGAGAAGATGAGTTTGTGGCACAACTTGACGAGAAGAAGGGATCGGTTGGTAGGGCATGTTCTGAGGCATCAAGAGATCACAAATTTTGCATTGGAAGGCAGCGTGGAGCGTAAAAATCATAGAGGGAGACCAAGAGATTAATAAGCTAAGCAGATTCAGAAGGATGTAGGTTGCAGTAGGTACTGGGAGATGAACAAACTTGCACAGTATAGGGTTGCATGGAGAGCTGCATCAAACTAGTCTCAGGACTGAAGACCACAACAACAACAACAACATATAAAGATCTTCACAGACAACGTAAGTTTCTAGTTACTCAGTCGTTTACCGCATGTCTCATCTCGCTGCACCTGGATGAAATAGCTTTTTCCTGGAATATATAAGGGGAGTTCAGAAAGAAATGAGCCAGAGGCATAATTACAGAAACCAGGATCTCTATGTTAGAATTAATTACCCTAGCTGTTGAGACGCTTGTCCCACTGTGACACAAGGCGGTGAATGGCTGTCTCATTAAATTCCCAGGCCTGCGATGTTTACCAACCCCACAGGTACAACTGGATGTCGTCTTCCGAGGTGAATCGTTTGCCCCTCAGAGCGTTTTTAATGAGACCCCGAATTATTCACGTCTGACCCTGCAGCACGGGGCAACCGTGAATGCCCAGGTTACTCGCATACCTCGACAACCCTACGCAATCGGTCAAATCAAAACCACCAGGCAATCTTACATGCGGGGTCACTCCGCTCCACAACAATGCAAAGTCTCTTACGGCCAACACAGTCGCGTGACTCCTGCAGAAATTCAAAGGGGTGGTTCTCGGCCAAACTCCATACGGTCCGGGCCTCTCTCCCTATGATTATGCCAAAAAAAGCCCTTAAAAAGGGTCTGAGGGGCAAACGATTCACCTCGGACGACGACATGTGGGTGTACGAGCAACACTGATCGACATCACAGCCCCGAGAATTTTATGAGAGAGCCATTCATCGCTTTATGTCACAGTGGGACAAGAGTCTGAACAACAAGGATCAACACTTCTATCGTACAGGTACCGGTTTCTGTGATTTGCCTCTGGCTCATTTCTTTTTGAACGCCACTTATAATTTTCACTCCTTACCTTCGGAATTATACTGTGCAAGCGATCGGTAGTTAACTGCCATATGCAGGATATCGAGATCCATCGCGTAGATGGTATGAAATTCTGCCAAACCATGTGACAATACATACGTTCTTGTAATCCCAGAGTGTGGAGATGGCTGTAGAAAGCATGGCAGCAAGGAAAGAAGTAGGTTTGGGCCACAAACACTAGCGCCATTGTGCCAAAGGGAACCAGCCCAGCCTTGGTACACCAGTTCGGTGAGTGACTGCAGTCTGCTGCAGGAGGTCTGATCTCGTTCCTAGGACGACTCTGTCTGGTGTGCAATAAGTACGTGGCGGCGATGGCCTTTGGCCAGAACGATTGTCATTTGTGGCTTAAGGCAGGAGCCATCTGAACTAAAGAGGCCGGTTGAGGTACAGGACTGTAGCTGACCTAACTGTATGGCCCTCTACACGATTGAATAGGGAAATAATACTCTGAATGTGTTTTGCAGCTTTCGTGATCACGGGTGTTCCTAATGGAAAATTGAGGAGATTCAAAAGGGCTGTTGTTTGCGCTCTATAATTACTCTCTCCCACGTAAATTGTCCGGTTGACTGCTCCTGTCAGTTTCCTATCTTCATTTTGTTGAGAGAACATTGATCCTGTTGTGTGGTGTGCCCATGTTCATGGTTAACGAACACTGCAGTCAATGATACAACAGATTCCATATCATGCTTCTTCTTTACATAGCCAACTAAGGTGTTTCGCATGTCTATAGCACCAGAAACAGGCTTTTCCGCTGAGGGCGCTCTGATCTCTTAATGAGATGCTGCGTGAGCCAGAAATCGCAATCGTTCTGGCCATAGGCCATTGCCGCCACATACTTATCGCACACCAGGCAGAGCCGTCCAAGGAACGATATAAGAGCTCCCTCTGCAGTCACTCACCGAACTGGTATGCTAAGTCTGGGCTGGTTCCCTTTGGCACAAACGCGCTACGTTTCTGACCCCGACCTGCCTGTTAAAATTTTATCGAGGTGCAGCGAGATGAGACATACTGCAAACCACTGAGAAACTAGAATCTTGCCTCGTCTTTGAGGAACTTAATTTAATAACTTAAAATTATTGGAAACTAGTAGTTCCATTAGAATTTTTTTAACCAATACGGTTAGGCCAGCTACAATCCTGTACCTCAACCTGCCTCTCTAGTTCAATTGGCTTCTATCGTAAGCCGTCAGGTGGGCAGTTGACTCGTGACCATTTTCCGAGATGGTTGACTGATCGACCTCGAGGTAAATGTCTAGTGCTTCAAGGAGTATATATGCTGCACTTGTTTATGCGTTATGGGGGTCTGTCTGTCTTTGTGGTATGTGTCTGGTAGTCGATAGCTACACTCTGTGATCAAAAATATCCGGACACCTGGCTGAAAATGACTTACTAGTTCTTGGCGCCCTCCATCGGTAACGCTGCAGTTTAATATGGTTTTGGCCCACCCTTATAGGTGTACGTTCAGTCAGGAGTCTTGGGGAATGGTAGCCCATTCTTCACGGAGTTGTGCACTGTGAAGAGGTATCGACGTCGGTCGGTGAGGCCTGGCACGAAATCGGCGTTCCAAAACATCCCACAGGTGTTCAATAGGATTCAGGTCAGGGCTTTGTGCAGGCCTGTTCATTACAGGGATGTTATTGTCGTGTAACCACTCCGCCACAGGCCGTACAAACAGTTGCTGGATTGTGTTGAAAGATGCAATCGCCATCCCCAAATTGCTATTTAACAGTACGAAGCGAGAAGGTGCTTGAAGCGTCAGTGTATGCCTGTTCTGTGGTAGTGTCACGCAAAACAACAAGGGGTGCAAGCCCCCTCCATAAAAAACACGACCACACCATAACACCACCGCCTCCGAATTGTACTGATGGCACTACACACGCTGGCTGATGACGATCACCGGTCTTTCGGCATACCTATACCTTGCCATGGGATTGCCACATTCTGTACAGTGAGTCGTCAATCCAGACAACGTTTTTCCATTGTTCATTCGTCCAGTCTTTACGCTCCTTACACCAAGCGAGGCGTCGTTTGGTATTTGCCGGCGTGATTTGTGGCTTACGAGCAGACGCTCGACCATGAAATCCAAGTTTTCTCACCTACCACCTAACTGTCATAGTTCGTGGAGCGGATCCTGATGCAGTTTGGAATTCCTGTGTGATGGTCTAGAGATAGTTGTCTGCCCATTGTACATTATGACCGTCTTCAACTGTCGGCGGTCTCCATCAATCAACATACGTGGTCCGCCTGTACGCTTTTGTGCTGCATGTGTCCCTTAACGTTTACATTTCACTATCCCATCGGAAACAGTGGACCAAGGGATGTTTAGGAGTGTGGAACTCTGGTGTACAGACATATGACACAAGTGACACCCAATCACGTGACCGTGTTCGAAGTTCGTGAGTTTCACAGAGCGCCCCATTCTGCTCTGTAACGATGTCTAATGACTACTGAGTTCTTTGATGTGGAGGATGTGGCCTTTGATGAAATAAAGGAAAATATATTTATATATTTATTACGTAAGAAAATGAATGGATGAATGTATGAAAATGGGGATGTTATGTTGCCCTAAATATTTTTCTTGTTTGCTCTTTCAGTACGAACTTTGTTGTAGAACCCCTTATTTACGTGTGGTAATAAAAATTCATTTAGACAGAATTAAACACATTTAAAATTACGTGAACCTTAGCAACCCTCTCATGCTGATAAATTCATACTAACTGATTAATAACATTTAGTTGAAAATTGTATGAATTAAATTTTTTACGTATTTCGGCCTTGGCACACATTTTCTAAATGCAGTGATTTTTTAAATAGTTACTGAATTCTGTCCCGGCGTTAGCTATGGAACACAAGACTGTCTCTGTTAGCATAAAATGGTTAAATGTTGTCAAGCCGACCTGAACGTTTAATTATCATTAACAAAACACTCTTCACTATACGTTTAAGTTATTTGCTTTAGAAATTGAAAGAACCAACAGATTAACAACTTCAGCGTTAATTATCCGCCTATGAATGCACAAATGTAAAACCAGTAATAAATTCCGTCAGCCTCAGCATCGTTGTAAAAGAAAAATATTTCGTAATTCACTGCTAATTTTATCTGCTCCCGATTTACGTGTTTGGTTAATTTTTTAGCGGAACAATTTTTTAAATGTGCCGATGCTGCAAATCGTTCGGTCGCGGCACAGCCCAGAAACACCAACGATAATCGCTAAAAATGCTGAAAATTCTTTAAAGAAATATTATAGATGACATGGGCAAGCTAATTTACATTAGTAATACACAATTTTGATAAATTATAATGTATTTAGGCCACAACAATAATTAAACTTACATTATTTTGTAATTTCTCCTCTAATGGCAGCTAAAGATAGATATAGACAAAAGAAGTCTACTCATTCATAAAATGCTACGTCACAGGTTCCTCTCTCTCTCAGCTCTCGAGGAAGACGACAAAGAATGCACATTATGTATTCCTATTTATATTGCTTCTTGTGTATGTCTCTTTGTTAACTTACAACATTATTTTCCTCTGTGGCTGTATTTTACATTTTTTTAATCGCAGATGTTAACATATTTTGTAATTACATTATGAGTATAGGAATACTACAGTCATAAATACATCGAGAATACTATTACAGAAAATATTACAATAATAACGAATGTCCTTTATACAAAATTAAATAAATTTTTTTTTGTTAAACAGTTATACTACATACGAATTGCTTCATAGCGGCGTGCATAGTACAATTAAATGTCATTTTATTTTATTAATAGTGTGTGTGTGTTGCCAGGGAACGTTACATTGCCCCCTGGCAGCATTTGGCAAAGATATTCTATACTTTGACACAATGGTGCCAGTAACGTTCTTTACAATTCTGTTTTTTTTTTGTGGAATGGCTCTTTTAATTAGTCCCAGGGTTATATATGTTCACGGCTCCCCCATTTGGGCGAAGGCAGACAGGAAACCTGGGCAAAACTGTGCCGGAGCTCACCCATCCCAGTTGGTTCTTGATTAATCTTGTCTCTTTAACAGTCTTTGTTTTGAAATGATTTAACAGTTTTTAATCAACGTTTACATAATATCACAGTCACATACAGTTCAACGAAAGTTTGTTGTGTGTGTTCAACAACTCTAATTATCATTTTTGCGATATACTGCAAGGTCACTTGTCCTAGGATATATCACTTAGTTTTTTGAAATCATTTAGTACAACGTTACTTTTCATAATGTTCTCAGTACCTACGTGTTACAAATCCATCTCCTCCACTTGTTAGTGTTCATTTTCTCTCGTCAATTTACGGGTATACGTAATAAGTCTTCAATGTTTGTCAAAAATCGAGTTCATTGACATGTTATGCAGTTTGTGTAAATATTTTGGAATACGTCAATAATGCTGTAGTTGGTGAGCGGTGCGTAGTGATTGTTGAACGGCGCTCGGCGCGGCGCGTCGGCTCCGTGTAGGTCACCGCCCCCGGTGTTGACAGCTACGGCGCGGAGAGGCGTGTGGCTTTCTGGTCTGCTACGGGCTGCTGCGGCCGCTGCATGGCTGAAGTAGCCGGATGCGCGTTGTATATCAGCTCGCCCTTGTGACATCTTCTTGCAGTGCTCTAGCAAACATGCAACAAGTTCACAAACAGTGTACTATCCTTATGCGCATTTCTCCTGCTGTGGGAAAGAACGCACACAGTTATTGGCAGTTAATATTCAGTAGGCCTTCACTAGTCTGGTTTGCACAATGTTTCGTTGTCACAGTAACGCGTTTTATGGGCACACAATAATTTTTCTCCTTGTCATGACTTGTCATTAGTCACACGCAAGTTTTCACCTTAGAACAAAATGTATCTCTGTAGTCAATACGGTTTCCTGGCGTCCCTTGACACACAAAGAGTTATAGTTTGACACTAGCTCGGTCCTGACTGATCTCTGTCACAATTTAACACTACAAATAATTGCACTAATCAGGTTATCCGTGCAGACATTTAGAGCATGTTTAAGCTAACACTACTTAAAAAGAAGACATAACATAAATAATCATAAACAAAAGAGAAAGTCAATCGTATTCTTAAAACTAAATACTTCTACACTAGTACATTATCTCTACAGATCACACATCATTAATGTTCATTCATTTCCAAAAGAATGGTGTACCTTTTTACACATAACACATAGGACTATTAGTCATTTACTGTAGGAATATTTTCACATCCTTACGCGGATACAGTCCCCGTACTCTCCCTGAGTGGGGACCCGCTAAGAGATAGCTACTATTTCCTTCTTGGACCAAGGAATGGAGTATGAGGCTCGACAGTACGTTTTGTGAGGCTTCACCTCGATATTGTATTGATATCCCTTAACAATTCCTGGTCGTTCAGAAAATACATCTGCATAATTGGATAATAACTGTACCAAATCCTGCTGTTGCATTGAGTTCAAATTTTCGGACTGTGATACTTTGTTCACAAGTGCGTCCACATTTGCTTTTAATTGATCACTTTGTACGTCTGGATAATAGAGATTTTGTCCTAGAGAATGATTGTCTAAATGTAGTATTTACTGATTCCTACATTTTATGTTAATAGCATTACAATTAGGCACAGTTACCTCTTCAGATCTGAGCATGGACAATTCTATCCTCCTACCCGTGTTCATCAAACTTAATGTTCCCTGAGAAAGGTCGATTACTGCGTCCCTTTCTCTCAAAAAATCTACCCCCAAAATGCATGCTACCTTTAAACCCTTTACTACCAGGAACGAGCACGCAATGGCTTCTCCCCCTATATACATCTCTTCCCGCACTTGGAGTTTAATTATTTGTCGCTGTGCACTGATGGCTCCAGTGACTTTGCAATTGTTCACAGGAAAAGTCAGCATACGCTTTTCTTTCCCCAGTACTCTGAATAGGTCCATACTCAAGACACTGACAGTAGCACCTGTATCTACGATTGCTTGCACATCAATATTGTTAATTTTGATCTCTATTATCGCTTGTACTTTGTCTTTGTGCTCCTTTATGCACGTGGGTGGTTCAGTTATTAATTCACGTCCCATCTGTACCCCGTCATTATACCTGAGGATACAGATTTCCGATGTTTTATTCTGTGTCGGGCTGCTCTCACTCCCAACCTCAGCCGACGATGGAGACCGTATCTCGGCTGAATCTATTTTGTTGGATAATTACTGGTGGATGGGTGTGGCTGCTCTGTGTCGCTGAACTCCACTATGTGTAAGTTGTGTTGCGTCGGCCGCCACGTTTGCGCAATTGGCGCATTTTGTGGTGGCGGTCGGTTATTGTCATATCTTTCACTGTTTTGCCGTTCCGGACTGGGCCTCTGGTTCTGTGGCCAAGTTCGGTTTGCATCGTTATAGGTATTGGTGTTCCACGGCCCCCTGGCATTTTTCCATCTACTATTGCTTGGTGGGCCTGTTTCATATCGGTCATCGAACCTCCTTTTTCCGGTCATTGTTCACCGGCGGACTACTGCCGTTCCGGTCTCTACCTCTATTTCCGTTTTGTACATAATCTTGTCTCCTATTGTTACCTCCGCCGTTTCCATTATTTGGTGGAGGCGTGTTATTTCGACCATTTCTGTAACTGTTTCCGTTACTTCTAGCTTGTTCAGAGGCTGCCTTAACATCCTCCTGAATCAGGTCAATTGAGTCCAGAACAGACAAGAAATGTTCCATGTCTTTCTCCGGTACGTGTATAAGTATATCCTTTACGTGTATCGACAAGTGTGATTTCAAAAGTCTGATCTAATACCGTGATGAAATCTGCTCGTCCCAGTAACGGGTCTTATTAATGTATTTCTCAAAATATTTTCACAAATTGCCTAATCGTGGAGAATACGGCTCTGGATTATATACCTCTTTCCGTAATCTCTCCTGACTACATGTTGACCAATATTTGGCCGAGAATGCCTTTTCAAATTGCTCATATGTGCCGCAACTGTCAGCTGCTTCGGTTGCCCATAATGCAGCATCTCCTTGTATGTAAGACATAACCAACTATACTTTCTGTATATGACTCCAAACGCTAGGCAAAACGTTTCTAAATCCCTTGATAAATACTACAGGGTGAACAGATATCTTCTCCGTTGTAAATATCTGAAACTGTCGGTTTTTAATCAGGCTTTCTTCAATCACTATTTTGGAGTGACATTTGTTTGTTTCGCTAACATTGGTTGCCTGTTCTGTCTCTCAGTCGCAATTTTTCACTGCTGTATTTATATGCCTATCATTGTTGGACCTGGCTGGCGTGACACACGCCTGTGCATCGCCATGCAACAAGCTGTTTACCAGCTCCGCAAGACGACGGATGACATTCCGCTGCCACAGCGGATTGTTAGTGTGCACCGCCCTTTTTAGGTCCCGCACTGGAGCCCAAGTCCTTAGCCTCAATCGCGACGTGCACCTTCTCGTCTATTTTTTTTTGTAAATTCGTTTTCAATTTTGTTCGCCTGTTCGGACATTTTCTGCTCTATTGCTTGACTTGTGTCAATTTCTAATTTTTCCATCCTGTTAGCCAGTACACTGATTTCATCTACGATACTGGCGTTAGCCACCTGAATATTATCTACTCTTTCGCTCAGTTCTTGCACCGCTTTGGGTATGGTTTCATAGTTTTGTCTCAAACTAACAATCTCACTTTGCATAGCTTCCAAAGATTGCATTAACTGCAAATCTCTCTCATGCTGGCGTCGAACACGCTCTGCTTGTTCATGCATAAAGGTAGCTTGGAAATTGAGTATGCGCTCGAACATAATTCTTAATGATTGCACTTCTGACACCTCACCACTCTCTGGTCCGTGTCTAGTGCTTGTGGGTGGCACAGTGTTTCTACTTTCAACTGAATCACTGGCTGGCATTGGCAACATTTCTTGCCCTTCTGCCCCCAGATTGTCACATTGTACTTCCTGAACTACGCCACTAACATTACCTTGTGCCCCACTTTCTAACTCAGTATCACTGCTTGCTAACTGTTGTTCATTATCCATGTTTATATTTTTCTGACTACGCAATCTAACCATAGTCAACAAAAGAAGCAAAATCTGAACGAAATATCCTAACACTCAGGTTTCACTGACATAATCACACAAGAAATGGTCATTTGTTGAAACACACTTATTATATACTACGATGACTAACTACTCAAATATCCTGTTATTTTTTAAAAAATAACACTAACAACAAGCACACCACTAATGATCCGAGAACACCGCACTGAGGCTACTTTACTACCCACAGGACAACTACACTGTAGCTTTACCTTTTGGTGATCTATCTTGGGTGCAGCTGCCCTCTGGTATTGTGGTAGGTAATTAATTTTTTGATATAATGAGCTCTCTTCTTCAGCTTGCCTCTGGGTATATAGTGTTCTCATGTAAAAAATCATATACAGGTATTACCACACAATATTGGTTAGGCACTACATACAATACATGAAAAATTATTAATCGTTCTCCAACAAAGTTCGACTGCAATAATTCCCTAGTTATCTCATGGGTATTTTGTGGCCACTGCTTATTCGGGCCCCGCGTTATTGTGCGCCAATTTGATGAAATAAAGGAAAATATATTTATATATTTATTATGTAAAAAAATGAATGGATGAATGTATGAAAATGGGGATGTTATGATGCCTTAAATATTTTTCTTATTTGCTCTTTCAGTACGAACTTTGTTGTAGAACCCTTTGTTTACGTGTGGTAATAAAAATTCATTTAAACAGAACTAAACACATTTTAAATTACGTGAACCTTAGCAACCCTCTCATGCTGATAAATTCATACTAACTGATTAATAACATTTAGTTGAAAGTTGTATAAATTAAATATTTTACTTATTTCGGCCTTGGCACACATTTTCTAAACGCAATGATTTTTTAAATAGTTACTGAATTCTTTCCCGGCGTTAGCTATGGAACACAAGATTGTCTCTGTTAGCATAAAATGGTTAAATACTGCCAAGCCGACCTGAACGTTTAATTATCATTGACAAAACACACTTCACTATACATTTAAGTTATTTGCCTTAGAAATTGAAAGAACCAACAGATTAACAACTTCAACGTTAATTATCCGCCTATGAATGCACAAATGTAAAACCAGTAATAAATTCCGTCAGCCTCAGGATCGCTGTAAAAGAAAAATATTTCGTAATTCACTGCTAATTTTATCTGCTCCCGATTTACGGGTTTGGTCAATTTTTTAGCGGAACAATTTTTTAAATGTGCCGCCGCTGCAAATCTTTCGGTCGCGGCACAGCCCAGAAACACCAACGATAATCGCTAAAAATGCTGAAAATTCTTTAAAGAAATATCATAGATGACATGGGCAAGCTAATTTACATTAGTAATACACAATTTTGATAAATTATAATGTATTTAGACCACAACAATATTTAAACTTACATTATTTTGTAATTTCTCCTCTAATGGCGGCTAAAGATAGACATAGACAAAAGAAGTCTACTCATTCATAAAATGCTACGTCACAGGTTCCTCTTTCTCTCAGCTCTCGAGGAAGACGACAAAGAACGCACATTATGTATTCCTATTTATATTGCTGCTTGTGTATGTCTCTTTGTAATCTTACAACATTATTTTCCTCTGTGGCTGTATTTTACATTTTTTTTTTATCGCAGATATTAACATATTTCGTAATTACATTATGAGTATAGAAATATTACAATCATAAATATATCGAGAATACTATTACAGAAAATATTACAATAATAACGAATGTCCTTTATACAAAATTAAATAAAATTTTTTTGCTAAACAATTACAGTACATACGAATTGCTTCATAGCGTCATACATAGAACAATTAAATGTCATCTCATTTTATTAATAGTGTGTGTGTGCTGCCAGGGAACGATACAGGCCATAGGTGGCAGCACAATGCACCTAATATGAGAAACGTATGTTTTTGGGAATGACTGGACACTATTGTTCTCATAGTGTATATGCTGGCTGATGAAGTGTTGTTTTGTATGGCGCTGGATACGAATTATGTGTCCTAGATCGATATTGTTTCTGATGAGACAGACTGGTTGGGGATCGGTTTCACGCTAAAAAATTCATGCGTTCCTCGATAGTATCAGACCAATGTATTTGAGTAAGTGCCTTTGGTTTTAGTTTTGTGATTCGTGATTTGAAGACCACTTTTGCTGGGTTTAACTGTCAGTGCAGTATGACTGTTTTTTTATCGGTATAAAATATCTTAATCGTGACTAACCATTGGTTTAAGAATCATTAAAGAAGGCTGTATATTTGGAAGAGGCCTGGAAACACTGGAAGGTTTCAGATAGATTATATAAGAATTTCAAGGAGCACTGAAAAACTTATGTAACAAGGTCCCGGGAGTAGACAACATTCCATTAGAACTACTAATAGCCTTGGGTGAGCTAGCCTTGCAAAACTCTACCACCTGGTGAGCAAAATGTATGATACAGGCGAAATACACTCAGACCTCAAGAAGAACATAATAATAATTCCAATCCCAAAGAAAGCAGGTGTTGACAGGTGCGAAAATTACCGAACTGTCAGCTTAATAAGTCACAACTGCAAAATTCTGACACGAATTCTTTACAGACGAATGGAAAAATTGGAAGAAGCCGAACTTGGGGAACATCAGTTCGGACTCTATAGAAATGTGGGAACACGTGAGGTAATATTGGACCTACGAGATTTCTTAGTAGATAGGTTAATGAAAGGCTAACCTACGTTTCTAGCATTTGTAGACTTAAAGAAAACTTTTGACAATGCTGACTGATATACTCACTTTCAAATTCTAAAGGTAGTAGGGTTCAAATACAGGGAGCGAAAGACCATCTACAATTTCTACAGACACCAGATGGCCGTTGTGAGAGTCGCGGGGCGGGGAAGCGAAGCAGTGGTTGGGAAGGGAGTGAGACAAGGATGTATCCTACCCCAAATGTTATTAAATCTGTATATTGAGCGACCATTAAAGGAAACAAAAGAAAATTTCAAGTAGAAATTAAAATCCATGGACAAGAAATAAAATCTTTGAGGTTTGCCGATGACATTGTAATTCTTTTAGTGATAGCAAAGGACATGGAAAAGCAGTTGAACAGAAGAACAGCGCCTAGAAAGGCGTATATAAGACGAACATCAACAAAAGCAAAACGAGGATAATGGAATGTAGACCAGTTCAGGTGATGCTGAGGGAATTAAATTAGGAAACCCATACACCTAACGTAGTAGATGAGTACTGCTATTTAGGGAGAAAAATAACTGATGGTGATCGAAACAGAGATGATACAAAATGTAGACTGGCTACGGAAAGAAAAGAGTTTGTCAAGAAGAGAAATTTGTTAACATCGAGTGCAGATTTAAGTGTCAGGAACACTTTTCTAAAAGTATTTATATGGAGTGTAGCCATGCATGGATATGAAACATGGGCTATAAATATTTTATCGAGAAGGGGATAGAAGCTTTAGAAATATGGTGCTGCAGAAGAATTCTGAAGATTAGATTGGCTGCCCACGTAACCAATGAGGAGGACTGAATGGAACTGGGGAGAAGAGGAATTTGTGGCACAACTTGAATAGAAGAAGGGTTCGGTTAGTAGGACATATTCTGAGGCATCAAGGTATCACCAATTTAATAATTCAGGGCAGTGCGGAGGGTAAAAATCGTAGAGGGAGATCAAGAGATGAATACACTAAGCAGATTCGCAGGTAGATTAAAGTAGTTACTTGGAGATGAAGCCACTTGCACAGGATAGAGTAGCATGGAGAGCTGCATCAAACCAGTCTCTGGACTGACGACAACAACCACAAAAACAACAACAAAATAGTTTTGCCACTGAATGTTTCGTAATTTCACCGTCTGCAGAAAATGGCGGACAATGCTGTAATACTGGAAGCAGCAGCAATTTGGCAGGTTTCACAGAGAAAAATTCAAGTTTTCCTTGACAATAGCGGAGCAGTGTGGTAGAGGAAGTGTCCTTGGGGTTATTTTCCGTATTTCATTGTCTATAGACCTCCTTTGTCTTGTTTAACTGTATGTGCAATATGAGTGCTGTATATAATTTTCGAACTCTTCAAAATAATTTTGCCGCTGAAAGTCTCATAATTGGTATGTCTGGAGAGAGTGACTGACAGTGTTCCCACACTGGCAGCAGCAGCAGCAGCCTGGCAGGTGAAAATCCGTAAGAACCAATCAGAATGCTCCATTCACAAGAAGATCCTTGGGGTCAGAGGGTCACAAGACTTTCTCTGTGCAGGGCATAGGAACCTCTACAGACTGTTTCGAACAAAACGGGGTGAGGCATGTATGTAAAGTTCTATGACGTCTGAGAGTCACGTGATGCCTTCTTTGTTCGAGTGTTCACAGACTCCTCGGATTCAGAGAGGCAGGATTCTGTCCCTCCTCATTCACTGCGGCTTTAGAGCATCTCCAGACGAGCAGCTGTAGGACATTGAAATTTAACAGAAAATTTCAGAAATTTTTCAAATGTCTAGGACAGCGCTTCGAATTCTGTTTCTGTATTTGTTCTGATTTTCCCATCAGTGCTTAGACACCAGCATGTGCTTCGACAAGTGAGGAAAATAACATCCCTGAACCCAGCAGCAGCAAATATAATCTAAGGTTACTCACCGTTTCAGAAAATTAATGAACACCACAGAAGCTGCAGGACTCAGAAACTTTTTTCTCTCTGGCAGTGGCTGCAAAGAAGCAGCTAAAAGTCGAAATGTGGTGAGCGTCCTGTTAAGAATTTCAGAGATATTTATTTAGACTTCCAAATATGACTGATTTGTTTTGTAAAATTACAGCTGATATTGTTTTCTGTATCTGTTTCCCACAAAAGCGTGTGAAATGTCTCAGGAAGATTTCACAAGTGTGCCACAATCGGTTATGAGTCAGTGTTCCAGTGTTGCGGTGTACCGGTACATCGCAAAATTAAGGTGAACTATTGTGCAGCGAAGTTTTTGGAGGTGCATTTAGAGACAGATTCATTTGGGTTTAGTAACTGCTGACGCAGCTCGAGCTCAAAGACAAGGGTATTTCAAACAAAAGTGCGCGAATTTTCTCAGGGAGGCTTTCACAAGTGTGACGCGATCTTTTTTAGTGTCTGTGTTGAAGTTTGGTCGTAGCGTCTTCCTCGGAATAAAACGTGTAATTACATTGCAAATTGTTTTAATAGTCTTACTTTATCAGCAAAGCTCTCTCACTCTTTGTACAGTGGTAGATTTAGTTCCTGTGATATGTTGAAGTTATGTATGTGACTGTATTCTGGACACTGCTTGGACACTAGATTTAATAAATTACAAAGCAGTTCATGTTCAACAATAAAGGGTATCCCCGATCGGGGGATGGGAAGGAGGAAGACTGCGGGTATTTCCAATATGGAAAGGAGTGCTTAGTCCACGACCCTGCAGCTGCTGCTTAGCGTGCCGTCAGCCGGGGCGTTCCCAGCCCGAGTCTCCAAGCCAGTTCAAAGAAACCATGCACCAGAGTGGCTTAACGTCTTGCCTCTTGCGGTTCGAAAGACTGACTGAACTTTTATCGAATTATCTACAATTACAGCACATGCATTTATCAGCATGAGTTGCGAAGTGTAACACAGCCCCATCATACTGCATCTTCATTATTTGCTGATGTCTTCCCCTATAGTTTTTGCCCTCTACAGCTCCCGCTAGTACCATGGAAGTCATTCCCTCATGTCTTAGCAGATGTCCTATCATCCAGCCCCTTCTCCTTATCAGTGTTTTCCACATATCCATTTCCTCTCCGATTCTGCGTAGAACCTCCTCATTCCTTCCCTTATCAGTCCACCTAATTTTCAACATTCGTCTATAGCACCACATCTCAAATGCTTCGATTCTCTTCTGTTCCGGTTTTCCCACAGTCCGTGTTTCACTACCATACAATGCTGTACTCCAGACGTACATCCTCAGAAATTTCGTCCTCAAATTAAGGCCGGTATTTGATATTAGTAGACTTCTCTTGTGATACCTTATTGAAAATGGATGCAGCAGAACACTGCACTCCTTTCTGCACAAGAGTCAAGGAAGTGCATTCCACATGCAGTTTGGATTTCTGCCTAGTATTAACTGAGTGAAAGCTGCTAACTCCTGGGAATAGGCTAATATTGCTAACAACAAACGACATAAAAGAAAATATATACTGTGAAGGCAATGTCAGAATTCCCAGACTTTTGAATAGGGGTCGACAAGAGGTTCTCGAACTTACACCACATATAGCTCGAACATCCCGGTTTTGAGCCAAAAATACCCTTTTTGAATCAGAAGAATTACCCCAAAAAATAATACCATACGACATAAGCGTATGAAAATATGCGAAGTAGACTTCTTTCCGTGTTGAACTGTCACTTATTTCAGATACTGTTCTAATGGTAAGTAAAGCAGCATATAGTTTCTGAACAAGATCCTGCACATGGGCTTTCCACAACAGCTTACTATCTATCCGAACGCCTAGGAACTTGAACTGTTCCGTCTCGCTTACAATATGCCCATTCTGTCTGATCAAAATATCGGTTCTTGTTGAATTGTTAGAAACTGTAAAAATTGTGTGTTACTGTGATTTAGCATCAAATTATTTTCCACAAGCCACGAAATTATTTCATGAACTACATTATTTGATACGGTTTCTATATTACACACAAGATCCTTCACTATCAAGCTGGTGTCATCAGCAAACATAAATATTTTTGAATCACCTGTAATACTAGAAGGCATATCATTTATATAAATAAGAAACAGCAGTGGCCCCATCACCGACCCTTGGGGAATGCCCCACTTAACAGTGCCCCATTGGGACTGAACATCACTACCACTCTCAATATTGCGGAGATATACATTCTGCTTTCTGTTCTTAAAGTAAGAGGCGAACCAATTGTAAGCTACTCCCCTTACTCCATAATGGTCCAACTTCTGCAGTAATATTTTGTGGTCTACACAGTCAAATGCCTTCGTCGAATCAAAGAAAACACCTAGCGTTCTTAACCTTTTATTTAATCCGTCCAAAACATCACAGAGAAAAGAGAATATAGCATTTTCAGTTGTTAAACCATTTCTAAAACCAAACTGAACATTTGTCAGCAAATTATGTGAATTTAAATGCTCCAGTAACCTTGTTTATATAACCTTCTCGATAACTTTAGCAAACACCGATGGTATAGAAATAGGTCTAAAATTGTCAACATTATCAATGTCTCCCTTTTTATAAAGTGGCTTCACTACCGAGTATTTTAATCGGTCAGGAAACCGACCACTCCTAAAAGAAAAGTTACAGATATGGCTAAGTACTGGGCTAACATACATAGAACAATACTTCAGTATTCTGCTAGATACCCCGTCATAGCCATAAGAGTTCTTGGTCTTTAGTGATTTAATTATTAACTCAATCTCCCTCTTGTCAGTATCATGGAGGAGCATTTCAGGTAACAGTCTCAGTTTCAATATTAATCATAGAAAACACTAACAAATTTTCGTAGCAGTTCTATATCTCAAAGAGATTCGCTGCTCCAATCAGTTAATACCCATCCATGGTATGTAATTGTATGAAGGTACACTCACATCTGAGTATGTCTCCGGGGTCCTTTAGCTCTTTTGTCAAGCAGTGTACGACACTAACACCGCCACTTCAGTCCATTTAGAGCAGACAGTACACGCCGTGACTGTGTTGGGAGTGACCGAGTATCCATGTTTGGTGAAGACGATATGAAACAGTCCAAGCTACGGGATCAATAGTTCCATTGTTTATCCGAGCCGTGGTGCTATTGATCATGCTGGAGCTTTCACAGGGGTTGGATATCTTGCCTTAAATCACATCACGGACATTTGGGAAGCTCTGGAGCGGCTTGTTTTTAAAGAGCGCGCACGATAGTGCTCGAAAGGCAGACAGTGGAACAAGACAGGGGGAGACAGTGAGGCAGCGATATATACATATATATATATAGAGAGAGCGACCGCAGCGTGAGTGCTTCCTCGCATCGATAGGTTGCATAACCATAGAGCAACTTACCTCATGGAGCCTCTGTATGTGACGTCCTGTGTGGATGTGAGATTGTATATCCAGTTGTTTCCTGCCAAGATGAATGTCTGAAAGTGGAGCGTGTTAGCTTTGTTCAGTTCCAAGAGAGGACTGCACTTTCAGTAAAGCAGTGGCTGTCAGTAGTGGGGCAAGACCAGCGTCAACCCATTCTGCACTGTTACCAGATTTATTCAATATGGTTGATCCTAGATGGTGGCCATAGATGTGTCACAGTCGCACTGACGTAATGGTGGGAAGTCTAATTTTGGCGGAAAAATAGGTCAATTGAGCTACCTCTACTAACCTAACTCCAGCCACCCCTCCACCCTGCCCTCCTCTCTGCCACCCTCCCCTCTCCTGATCCATCTAGAAAATGGCAGGAAAAGGACTCAGTCATGCAAATAATTGAGGACGTAGGTTGCAAGTGCTACTCTGAGATGAAGAGGTTAGCACCGGAAAGGAATTCGTGGCGGACCGCATCAAACCACTCAGTAGACTGATGACCAAAAAAAAAAAAAACAAACCACACAAGAACTCAAAAATCTTTGCAGTAGCCCAAACTCTTTTAAGTCTAAACTGAAAAGAAGTGCAGTATTGTGCTGCATCCATTTTCAATAAGGTACCACAAGAATTCAAAAATCTTAGCAGTAGCCCAAACTCTTTTAAGTCTAAACTGAAGAGTTTCCTCATGGCTCACTCCTTCTATGCTGTCGAGGAGCTCCTGGAAGAGCTAAAAAAATAGTGCGTTCTAGTGTGAAACAACGTTGTCAGCACCTGACAGAGCTTGAAAGAGTCTCCATATGGCAAGCTGGTCAAACAGTGTAATGTCGACATTTGTGAGACATTTGTAAGTGACAGTGGCCTGATGCTTGACTGCATGGTACCTTGAGAGCAGACATATTCATTGCCATTGTAGAGGCAGAGAACGTCTGACCACTACAAAGTATAATCGCTGTATGTGCATCAATGAGATACTGGCATCTTCACGTTTGCGCCTACCGCCTGAAAACAAGTAATTGACTTCTGGCACCATTCTGCGTCACCCCATGCCATTGGTCGGAGACTAGCGTCAAGCAGACTATGGGATTGTCATCCCGTGTGTAGACTGCCTACAGGTGGATTTGCAGTGGTACCGTGACAGGGAATTATACACTGTTGAATGTCGTCGCAATGTGTTCAGCTATGATTCGTAGTTCTGCACTACCTCGAATGACCAATGTCGTACATTAAAGCGCGAGACCTGAGGACACTTCTCATTCTTCCAGTGTTTCCAAGAGACACAGTGGTATTACTTCTGGCGTCTTATTGTGGGGAGGCATCGGTTGTACCTTCAGATTATGGGTGACAGAGGGACCTCTGCCGACACAAAGGTACGTCACACACATCCTGTTGCCTCACGTGTTATGTCTCATGCGACACTATTGGGTAGCCATCTTTCAACAGGACAGCGTCTGCCCATAATTGCCTGGAGAAAATGTGAAGCGTCTGCGCCACACACACTTGCCTCCAGCAAGTATCCAGATCTGTCACTAGAAGGAAACGTCTGGGACCAGCTCAAAGGCAACTTCGTCCTGTTCCACTACCTGACACAACCTAGGCAAGGATCACTTATGACATTTGTGGCACAGCATGACTCAGGAAAAAGTACAAGTGCTTTGTAACACCCTTGCCGGCCGAAGTAGCCGTGCGGTTCTAGGCGCTACAGTCTGGAGCGAGCGACCGCGACGGTCGCAGGTTCGAACCCTACCTCGGGCATGGATGTGTGTGATGTCCTTAGGTTAATTAGGTTTAATTAGTTCTAAGTTCTAGGCGACTGATGACCTCAGAAGTTAAGTCGCATAGTGCTCAGAGCCATTTGAACCACTTTTGTAACACCCTTCCCAACCGAATCAGTGCATGCGTATAGGTCAGAGGAGGTGCAACGTCAGACTGGTAAGTGGGTTCTAATTTCCAAGATCTTTGTACCTTTGAATCGATTTTGTAATCCCTAAAACACGATCATGTACTGTCTCAACTCGTGATCTTTTGCTTCCGTTTCCTCGTTTCCTTCTGCATGTTCCTTTTTTTTTGTGAGGAAGCGTGCCTCTAACTTGTCTTTATGAAACTGAAGTTTTCACCACTTGCAGTTTCACTTTTTGCTGGGCACTGTATTTTTAAAATGACTTCATCAAATTATAGTCACTGAAGTAACATCATATACCCACTCAACTGCGTTATTTCGTCTCCTCCTCCAATTAAGCATTCTTCATTTCTTTGAAAAATCAGGTGACCGGAGGGAAAAGTTTGTGTGCTTGAAAATCCAAGCATTGGAACGAAAAATATGATCACCCGTCATAATGAAGGTGTCACAATGTCACAGATTGACAGCGGACAAGAGAACGAGTGCTGGGATCAGCCTTTAAGTCTTAAAACACATTAGAATATTGGCTGCCCTGCCTTCAGAAGGAAACGACAGAAAACTTCGTGCGGAACATCGTAAGAATTCTGCATCTCAGAATCCTCTGACTCATCTCCGTCAATCATCAGGATTGGACCCAGACTGATCTGCAGACGATCTGCCGGATCTAGAGACTGCCTCAGCATGGCAGGTTAGTTCATTTCCTCCATTTTTCCTTCAGTGCACTGAATTCCCCGTGGTATCGTCATTGACATTTGTGGGTTCAGATAGCAATATCACCCAACGAAATATTGACTCTAGGCAGCCAGCACTTTCAGTCTCCTTTAGAGTTCGAATCTATCCAATCTTGCGTCCGTAAGTCCCTGTGCGGCACGTAGCGTGTAACATGAGAACTTCTACGTCGTTATCGCGCCATATTTCCATTGTGGCATCTGCCATTGTCGACTGTTCGTTCCCCTATATTCCAGTGAGAATACCGGAGAGAATTATTCCGAGTGTTCCTTCGCATTCCCGAGCCATGCGGCAGCCTGCAGCTTACATCAAGCCCATCTTTTCACAGCGGAAATGCCTTTAGGCTCCTGTTCTAGTCTTTCAGGTACATAGAGCTTGACAGCGTCCGTCAGTTGGAGGTCAGTCATTAAACGGGATATTGCTTTCACAACCGAGTAAGAACTCCAGTTAAAAAGCATCTGACAGTCATCTGAGATGCCTCACAATGTCCAGGCACGTCAATTGTCGAACCTTTATGTCATGAGCTTTGGACTGCAAAGTGTTAAAATGATCCCTGTCGTTCCAACCACAACCGTAAAAGTTGCGGTGTGGCGGGTCCAGTTTTCGTACTGAATGTTACTGCCTTTCGTCGTACTGCTCACTGCAAATAGTTCCACCTACCTCAGTATGGCGGCAGATCATCAGCCCGTTTCTCAGCATACGTATGTACTGCGCTGACGACGTAAAAGCAGCGTTGAAGAAAACACCGACAATACTTACGTTGTAAAGTCCACGCAAACTCTGGTAGAAAGCTATCCTGTAAATTCTTATAATACTTTTCGGGCGGAAAGTGAATGCTTCGTTCTCTCAGTAAAATTTCAAAATCCTGAAACGAGTCTTTTATTCTATTTCAGGAAAAAAAAAATCCTGCCATCAGCCCACATGTAACTAGCAAAGAACATCACTCTCCTCAGTTCACAGTTCATGCAACCCAGTATACAAGCAAGGCAGTCAGAAATGTACGTAAGTCCAACCTGAAGAATTACGCGATTTCACAGTCAATACTCCGCTACTATATCTCTGTTTCACGTTCAGTCCTTTTCAGTGGATTTCTATTAAAGAAATTGCTCGCCAAATATTCCACATACGGATACGAAATACGCCACGCGGAATTTTACGAAGGCCGGAAGTTCACGCGCGTTTATCTTTCCAACAAAACAATTCTAGAACTTCCAAAGTTCACAAAACTGCTTCTACGGTAACACAAATCTGGACGCGAAATACCAATAACTTCTTCATTTTACACACTGTGCAGACGGACGCGTTCAATACCACCTGCACGTTCAATAGCTACCCAGTGACTCCTCTTGCTGCTCCTTCCACAGCCTACAATTTCCTGGCAGTGCGCGGGAACTGCTAAACTCTGATTGGTTCATCAAAATTACCAGGCAATCAGAACAATCGTTCGAGATCATACTGCGCCAAAACTGTCCTACGCTAAACACTATTCCCAGTTGTATTCACGTCATTTCAATATGCAGATACTAACAAAGTGTTTAACAAAACCAGACGAAAGGAAAACTAATCTGGGAATTTATTTAGAAAACTATTACTCTGCTAACGTCTATTCTGGCTGTCTTCTTACAAAAGCAAGTACTCTTAGACATATGTCATCAGCAATGAGGGGAAAACACAACTTTCCCGCTACACAGTTACATAATGTGATGCATTATTCAATATTGAATTTCTACGTATGTCCCACTAACTCAATCTTACTCATTCTCATTCATTCAACAACAACAAAACTAATAGATATTAATTAAATAATAATCTTTTCTGGATTTTATATTACACAAATAAAAAGTAGTTAACGTTTTTAATATGAAAATCCAAATAAATTGACCTGACATTTTGTGAACTCCAGTAATTATTTGAAATGATACTAAAAGACAAATTGTTATTATTGCTAATTGAGTTTTTTAGTCTAAGTTTTGGGATGTTTTAGGTAATTTCCTCTAACTCCGAAACTATGACAGATAGAAGGCTGAAATATTTATACCATATTATCTTGGATAACAAAAGGCAGTGTATCGAGTTTAAACAATATTAAATAATATTTAATATAGTTTATTTAGATTCATAGGGGTTTGAATATTCAGTCGCTCGAAGTGACACAGACAGCGCTTCCCATGGCTAGCATAGCGACAGGTGCGAATGAGTCATTGCTAAGACACAACTGGCTGCCTCCTTCACAGCCAATGGCCCCAATACTATGGGCTGTTCTGCAAAGTACCTTACTGAAATAAAGTTATCGCATATTGACTCGCGACGTTACAGAGTGAGAGGCGAATTTAGAGAACTACAGACAGCAAAAGGATTCACGAATTTAGTATATATACAAAGTGACAAGCCGTCTGTGTGAAACTAGGTACCAGGTGACCAGTTGTGTCTGTGTAACGCTAGAGGTGGTTCCCACAGATTTCAATTGGTAAAAAAGCAATACTCGTTAACATATCTTCGAAAATCTCTTGCCAATCTTGTAAAAGATCATTTCCCATCTGAATAACATTATCTGTTACTCACAGACAATTTGATCTGTGGACGAAGATCTTGAACAGCAGGTTAATACGAGCATGCAGTGGTCAACCCTGTCTCGCAATCTGGATCCCAAAGAAAATGTTTAATATGCCCGCAGGGAATAAGATACTCTTCGGAATCTATCTTCAGTTACACAACATATAGCGTCTGAAGGTACACAAAACAGAGCAATTTTCTTTTTTACTTCCTAAAGATGATGATCATTGGCTTTTGGCCCAAAGATGGAAGCATTTCCGGTAATGGTAAGTCCTTAGACTTTTCGAGTACCAGCTTGGTTAGAATATACCATGCGTGGCTAAAAGGCATTATCCTAATACGGCAGTGAGGAAACTGTGGTGCAACATGGGCCATAGGACACAGGCCTCTGTGAGGAATGCGGAGATACGTACGGTTCAATACACGTTGAACAATGCAGAAAACGACCGCTAAGATGAACCAATGGGCTACCGCCAGTGTCTTCTCAACGACTGTTGAATGAATGTTACTGTCTATGGGCATCCGCAGCAAGTTCCTGGTATGAGCGCCCGTGCTAACTGCTATTCATTGGCGTCGAAGGCTGGAGTTCTCACGCAGTACCGCAACTGGACGTTCAGATGAAACATGTTTTATACTGCAGTGGACAGATGGCCCTGGAGAAACCGTCGGAAGTTTCCAGCGCAGAGGGAGGAACATTATGGTCTGGGGAATTATGCGTGGCATTTTCTGACTGATATCGGCATTTTATACGGCATAATTCATCATCAAAAGTATCGATCCGTCCTTGAAGTCATGTACACCGCTCCATTCATTTTTTTTATGGTGTCACGATGGTATCTATCCAGCAGAACAATGCAATGTGTCACGCAGCTCGCAGTGAACCTGCGTGGATCGAAGAGCCCGAGGCTATTTACCGTTTTGACCCGGCCACCCATCTCCCAAGACTCAAACGTAAACGAGAAATTGTAGGACCATGTCGTTCGGTCTGTCCGACTGTGGGTCCTAACGAGAAATGTAGCACTGCTGGCCACGCCACTGCAGTCGGCGCTAGTCCGCATCCCTGTCGGTATCGTCCACAACCTCGCTGACTCTCTTCCTGCACATCCATGATGCAAAAGTTGGTTAACCAGGCTTTCGAAAGGTGGTCGCACTAATGGGCCTAGTCTATGTAAAATATACCTATTCTTAATAAGTTTCTTGTGTTCGCCATCATTGCAGCAGCTGTAGATAAATTACAATAGATCAAAAGAAAAACGCCTTTTCAGTGTTCCAGTTTAAGTTCTTTTTACTTTTTTAAAAGAATCTTGTGCTCGTAGACGCGTTTAGTTTTTTTTACAAAGCATCTTTAGTCGGTCTCCTGAAATATTGAACGATCTTTTCGTCTGCACATGTAGGTTATCGTTTGCACGTACGGGTTATGGATTTAAAACTGTTCATTGAGGTATTTATAGCAAAATAGAGAAGTGCCTAAAGATCAGCGCCTTATTCATCATTTTTAAGCCAAGCAGCTTTTTCTCATGTGGCAAACTGGTTGTTAAGTTTGCGGTTCTCCTTTTGGTCACTGTTTTTAACACACAGCACTTTAACTGCCGTTTTCTGTGTGTTACTGTGGGTGTTGCCAACTTTCTCTTATTTTGCTATTTCGTGAGATATTTGGTCAGGTCACGATCAATGGACCACCCTGTATACATTATACTTACTACTGATGCTGCCACCCGCTTTCTATAAGTGGCAGTTGCACGTTGATGTCGAACACGGGCGGGGGTCACGTATGTGACTCCGCTGTGTGCATCCATTTGATGAATACTCTGTGTCAATCCGTAGATAATGACATTTGTGTTTCCAGAACTGTACTCTTAACTGCCTGCTTTTGCAAACGCTGAAGTACTCAATCTCACCTTATTAGCACTCCTATAGATATGTAGTAATCAGAATTCTCGCACCTACCCATCAGTTAATTACTTTATATAGATGTAGCATACCGGTAGATTAATTACTGTATATAGATGTAGCATACCGGAAGATGCTTAAGACCGTTATGGAGATTAGAAGCAGTGCCTCACGTTATTAGTGTTAGGTTCCCTGGGGGAAGACAAATATTTTGCTTGGTTTGCTTATGTTACTTTTTTGTAATTTTTCGTCTACATGTGCTATCCCAGGATTATCAAATGTACTGATACTCACACCTCAAGACTACTTTGCAAGAAACATTGTACATTTTTACACAGTCATTAACATTAAAAGATGAACCCCTTTACTATACGAAGTGACTGGACAGCGTGTTTTCTCTGTTCCTTAGGCTTTCGATTTCTACGGAATAATCATGATGTTATCTGTTATAGGTTTGAAAGAGATAGCTGCAACAAAAATCTGTATTAGCTATTATTCGTTATAGACAGAAATAAAATTGCCCAGTTCCCTCCAGCCACCATTGCAGCTCCGGCTCCCGGGAACAAAATACGTTGAGATTAATTGTACGGCCATTGCTGTGGACTCGATCTGCCACGTGGGCATCGTTATACCTGGGGTGTGCTTAAATTTTATGCTGGATCGAGAGTACTCCTGCATACAAAACGAATTACAGTAAACTCGTCTCTCACACATATTATCAGCTTGACACTTTTATTCAATATTTACGCTGTTTATTTGACTTACTTTGTATGTGCAGGTTTGCATTACATAATCAGTAAAGTGAATTTTTTTGCTATGTGAATCAGTTGTCGCAAAAATGGTAGGTATATTATTAAAGCTAATACCGAAATTTTCATATGAATTATACCTCTTTGATACTTTTGAAATGGGTATAAAAAATAATTAGTTAATAGTTGGATGAGAAATGCGATACAATATACTTCAGACCAATTAACATCATAACTCCCATCTTGTGCTTCCTTATAGGAAACCACGGATTGTCTACAAAATACCAATTGAAATTTACAGTTTACATAGCAAGATATTGGCAGTTTATAACCTGTTACGTATTTCATTGTCAGACACGCAGAACTACGGGTTGCAGCAGCGTTCATAGTAGGATATTAAAAACACATCGTCAGGCAGTAACTGTAATTTATTTATTTCCTATTATGTCAATTAATAGTTAAAGGTATGCCATTTACTAACGTGTAAGTCATTGTCCATTGCGTTTATTACTTTTTGAATATGACTCCTGTCAAATGATGCCCCCTCTGCCCCATACATTCATCTAGGCGGCGTTGGAAGCTTTCCATAACTCGGCGTAACATATTCCATGGGACATTGCCGACGGCAGTTCTGATGCGATTTTTCAACTAAGAATGGTGGCGCAACGTGTTCGGAACACTTCTTGCTTCAGGTAGCTCCAAAGAAAAAAGTCTACACGTGAAAGGTCAGGTGAGCGAGGCGGCTAGAAAATGTCAGCAAAACGGGAAATTACTATACCGGGAAATGTCAGTCGCAAGAAATCCATGCAAATTCTGGCTGTATGAGAGGTCGCTCCGTCTTATTGAAACGATAATTGTTTCACATCCACGTCGACCATACCTAACTGGGGAAGAACGAAGTCATGCAGCATCTTTAGGTGGCGCTCACTGAGGGGGCATCATTTGACAGGAGTCATATTGAAAAAGTAATCCACGAAATGGACAATGAGTTACACATTAGTAAATGGCATACCTTTAACTATCAATTTACGTAAGAGGTAATAAATAAGTTACAAATACTGCCTGAAGATGTGTTTTTAATATCCTACTATGAACGCTGTCGCATCCGTTATGACAATGTTGGCGCACCACGATAACAATACTTCCTCAATATTTCGAAAGTTCGCTGTCGTTGATACTGGTAAGAAGTGGTTACTTCAGAATATGTACTAAGGACATGTTCATTTTCTGTGTTCCTGGATTGACATTATGAAAATGACTGCTGACAGTAATTTTGATTATATCCGATCGCCTTTCTTGAATGGTTTATCACTTTTGAGTTCCTTGTGAAATAGAACGGAAGCTGTTGTACTGGCTTATACGTTCACCAGTACACTTACATAAGCTAAATCAATGCCTTTGTCATACAATGCCTGTAGCTACACAATTTTTTAAAACTCAGTGAGAAGGCTGCGCACAGAGCGCCAATTCATATTATTTAATACGTTCTGAAATTTAGATCACGATCTTCAGTGGTCCATTGTGAGCCGTGGCAGGTTTACTGACGTCGCCTTTCGAATTCCTGGTGCCACTAGCTTGATCTATCGTATCATGTCCTGCTTTGGGCCACTAACATCTTTGATCGAGGTTGTTAATGGGAACGGGACGTGTTGTGGCATGGCGAGTTGATGAGTGGTAACGGAGCGATACGAGGTAGTGACTCCGATCATTATAGCAGACATAGGGGTAAGAAGATAAAAGTGCTAATGGACTTTGGGACTCATATTTGTATCGCATCTAAGAATCTTCTCGTATATAAAGAGCTGTTAAGGATAAACATGATAGTAAGGAGAGCGGTGGCGCAAGCGTCTTGGTACAGACTCTGGTGAGTGGTTGCTGGGTATATTTGTGGGCCGATTTGAATCCTTGGGTGACTTCGAGTGCCGTCTTCGTGCGTAGCCTGGCCAGCGAGTTCTGGGACGTGACACACCGATTAGAGAGTTCAAACCAGTTTGGTTGTGCTGAATTCTGGGGCCCCTTTGGAACCACCAAGCTTCAGCTGCTATTCGTGAACTTCAGTTAAGTTTTGGATTTTGAGGCCTGAACTGCTACTTTCATATTGATATCTTTAGGTCAGTTGCCATCACTTTGATTTATTTGCTGATCAATTTCAACCACCAGTTGTTTCCTTGAATTGTGATTGTTGTTCGCTCTTCCTATGCTGATACTGGCCTTCGTTGTTTATTAACAGGATATCTTAAACTATGTGTGCTGATTGTGTTTCCTGAGTCGGAGCGATAACGTGTTTCTTCTATGCCGTAGTCGGACTGCGTCATCTGGTCCCCGTCGTCACGCAGTACCTAGATGATTGCGTTTCAGCCTATATCCTTGCCTCACATCTTAGACGTGAGATAAGATCCTTCCTCTTATACTACGGCCGGATGCCGATTTCGAGAAACCTTCGGGATTTGCAGACGTCTCTGCTCTGTTAATTATATTGGCTTAGGAGTTACCTGGGTCTAAAAATTTGCAATACTGAGGCTATGTAATTGCATTTGGCAGCCTAGTTTTCCTTCAGGCGTTTACCGTCGTCGTAAAGGTGGTACTTTCCAGTGACGCGGGTATACTGTTTGGCTAGTTGTTGTTGCTTTCCGTAAGTAACCTTGCTGTATTAATATTTTTTGTCAGTTTGTACCCAACGAAAAACGCGTTCGAAGGCCGGTTCTCTCGTAGTAACCTTTTTGGCCTTCCTATTTGGTGTAGTCTTGTGCTCCTTGCGTGTAAGCCTTCTAGTGCACCTCTTGTGAGGCGACAATTCAAAATCTTATTTACTGAAACAGTTATCCATGAAGGCCTGCCTGTTTTCCATTTGGTAGTCTTACCTAACTGAATCTGTTATTAAAGAAGGCCCGCCTGCTTTCTATTTGGTAATTTTTCTTAACTGAAGCTGTTATTACTAAGGGCCAGCCTGTTTTCTGTTTGGTAATTTGACTTCACTGAAGCTGTTATTAGCCAACGGCCTTGCCGCAGTGGTAACACCGGTTCCCGTCAGATCACCGAAGTTAAGCACTGTCTGGCTGGGCTAGCACTTGGATGTGTGACCATCCGGTCTGCCGAGCGCTGTTGGCAATCGGGGTGCACTCAGCCCTTGTGAAGCAAACTGAGGAGCTACTTGATTGAGAAGTAGCGGCTCCGGTGACGGAAACTGACACACGGCCGGGAGAGCGGTGTGCTGACCACATGCCCTCCATATCCGTATGCAGTGACGCCTGTAGGCTGAGGATGACACGGCGGCCGGTGGGTACCTTTGGCCCTTCATGGCCTGTTCGGGAGGAGAGAGAGAGAGAGAGAGAAGCTGTTATTAAAGAAGGCCTGCCGGTTTTCTATTTGGTGATTTTACTTAACCGAATTTGTTACTAAGGAATGCCTGGCTGTTTTCCGTTTGGTAATTTTACTTAACTGAAGCTGTTATTACTGAAGGCCTGCCTGTTTTCTGTTTGGTAATTTGACTTCACTGAAGCTATTATTAAAGACGGCCTGCCTGTTTTCTACTTGGTAATTTTACTTAACCAAAGCTGCTACTGAGGAATGCATGGTTGTTTTCTATTTGTTAATTTTGCTTAACGGAAGCTATTATTACTGAAGTTCTAGCGGTTTTCTCTTTGGTAATTTTATTTAACTGAAACTGTTATCATCGAAGGCCTGTCTGTTCTCTTTTAATTGAATTGAAAGCTATTTCATAACTGGCTTAGCTGAAACGCTTATTAATCAAGGCCTCCCTCTTTAATTGCCCTATTATCTGATATCTTACTCAATCTGTGTTGTAATTAATTGAAACTGTGATAGCCAAAGGCCTATCAATATCAAAGTTATTTATGTGAGTAAGATAAAAACAGGAAATGACACATGATGGTACATGGGCCCTTCATCTTTGGCCTTACATCCCTTTATCTATAAGTATAGGTTTCACATTGCACTAACATTGTTTCTAAAACTAGTCTTTCGTATGGCTATTTAATGTTCAGTGTTAATTCCAGCCATGCAAACCATGGTGATTAGCATGCATATACACTCCTGGAAATTGAAAGAAGAACACCGTGAATTCATTGTCCCAGGAAGGGGAAACTTTATTGACACATTCCTGGGGTCAGATACATCACATGATCACACTGACAGAACCACAGGCACATAGACACAGGCAACAGAGCATGCACAATGTCGGCACTAGTACAGTGTATATCCACCTTTCGCAGCAATGCAGGCTGCTATTCTCCCATGGAGACGATCGTAGGGATGCTGGATGTAGTCCTGTGGAACGGCTTGCCATGCCATTTCCACCTGGCGCCTCAGTTGGACCAGCGTTCGTGCTGGACGTGCAGACCGCATGAGACGACGCTTCATCCAGTCCCAAACATACTCAATGGGGGACAGATCCGGAGATCTTGCTGGCCAGGGTAGTTGACTTACACCTTCTAGAGCACGTTGGGTGGCACGGGATACATGCGGACGTGCATTGTCCTGTTGGAACAGCAAGTTCCCTTGCCGGTCTAGGAATGGTAGAACGATGGGTTCGATGACGGTTTGGATGTACCGTGCACTATTCAGTGTCCCCTCGACGATCACCAGTGGTGTACGGCCAGTGTAGGAGATCGCTCCCCACACCATGATGCCGGGTGTTGGCCCTGTGTGCCTCGGTCGTATGCAGTCCTGATTGTGGCGCTCACCTGCACGGCGCCAAACACGCATACGACCATCATTGGCACCAAGGCAGAAGCGACTCTCATCGCTGAAGACGAAACGTCTCCATTCGTCCCTCCATTCACGCCTGTCGCGACACCACTGGAGGCGGGCTGCACGATGTTGGGGCGTGAGCGGAAGACGGCCTAACGGTGTGCGGGACCGTAGCCCAGCTTCATGGAGACGGTTGCGAATGGTCCTCGCCGATACCCCAGGAGCAACAGTGTCCCTAATTTGCTGGGAAGTGGCGGTGCGGTCCCCTACGGCACTGCGTAGGATCCTACGGTCTTGGCGTGCATCCGTGCGTCGCTGCGGTCCGGTCCCAGGTCGACGGGCACGTGCACCTTCCGCCGACCACTGGCGACAACATCGATGTACTGTGGAGACCTCACGCCCCACGTGTTGAGCAATTCGGCGGTACGTCCACCCGGCCTCCCGCATGCCCACTATACGCCCTCGCTCAAAGTCCGTCAACTGCACATACGGTTCACGTCTACGCTGTCGCGGCATGCTACCAGTGTTAAAGACTGCGATGGAGCTCCGTATGCCACGGCTAACTGGCTGACACTGACGGCGGCGGTGCACAAATGCGGCGCAACTAGCGCCATTCGACGGCCAACACCGCGGTTCCCGGTGTGTCCGCTGTGTCGTGCGTGTGATCATTCCTTGTACAGCCCTCTCGCAGTGTCCGGAGCAAGTATGGTGGGTCTGACACACCGGTGTCAATGTGTTCTTTTTTCCATTTCCAGGAGAGTATATTACATTAGAGGCAGGAGGCGAAGGGTCATAGATAGATAGTTATGTCCTGTCTGTCGTCATACTTGTGACATTCTATAATTCTGAATGGTTCTACTTTTACGAGATCGTATTCCCTTGGGAACGTTCATCCAACAATTTCGATTTTTATATAATTATTCCTCTAATTTTAACCATTTCCATTGAAACAAATCACTGGGTGTATCTTACTTCTTCATATCTCGAATGTTTTTACATTCCCAAGAATATCTTACTCTCTCTCTCTCTCTCTCTCTCTCTTTCTCTCTCTCTCTCTCTCCCCCCCCCTGTGTGTGTGTGTGTGTGTGTGTGTGTGTGTGTGTGTGTTCCACATCTCCTAACTACTGGATCGAATTCATCCAACTTACAGATATCACTTATTATCTAGAACTACTGCAGAGCCACAAACCAGGGTTGGGGGTGAGGATGAAATTAGTTGCTACTGCATGACATTTTGGATATCCTGTATGAGAGGTATGGCATGCAGCTTGTATCAGAATGATTTGCAGGGGATACATCTGAGGATTTCACAAGCTGAGCATAGGGAGTGGCGAAGAGAAGCTAGGTAGAAAGACAGGGAAACTGGAGATGGACAGAGAAAGTGAGAAAGACTGATACTGGTGGTAGTAGGACGGAGATAGTGATATAGAAGTAACTGGAAAGTTGAAAGGATGCAGGAAGAGACGAGCAGATGGAGATTAAATGGTGAGGTGGACATCAATAGTGGCCATATGGGTTGACGGACGGATGTAGACAAATGAGGAGAAAATGAACAAATAGAGGGTAGAGGACCATGTGCACATAGAGAGGAGCTAGGGGAGATGGCAGAGAAAGAGGGGAGATAGAGAGGTAGGGTGGGTGGAAGAGGAGGTAGAAGAAATATGTAAAGAGAGGTGAGAAGATGATATGGTAAGAGAGTGGAGGACATAGGCAGAAAGAGGGGGTAGAAGGTGGCCAGAGAGAGGTGGGAAGATATGATGGACAAAGAAAGGGTAGGAGGAGATGGACAGAGAGTGGGGATAGAGGGAGACGCTCAGAGAGAGGCGGGAGGAGGTGATGGGCGAGGTGACAGACAAGGAAAGGGTAGGAGAGAATGACAGATAGTGGCGATAGAAAGAGACGCTCACAGAGAGGCAGGAGGAGGTGATGGGCGAGGGTGGAGGAGGAAATGGATAGAAGGAGGAGTAGCAGAAGGACAGAGATACAGAGGAGAATTTGGATAGAGAAAGATAGGAGGAGGAGATGTAAAGAAATTAAAAAAAAATAGTTCAAATGCCTCTGAGCACTATGGGACTTAACATCTGAGGTCATCAGTCCCCTAGAACTTAGAACTACTTAAACCTAACTAACCTAAGGACATCACACACATCCACGCCCGAGGCAGGATTCGAACCTGCGACCGTAGCGGTCGCGCGGTTCCAGACTGACGCACCTAGAACCTCTCGGTCACTCTGGGCGGCAAAGAAATACAGTAAATGGAAATGGGTAGAAATGAGATAGGAGGAGGAGATAGAAAGAGATAGGAGGGAGGACGAGATCTGTGCAGTGTATGTTTTGTTAGCGTCTGGGGACTAAGCCACTGCTATGAGGCTAGTGTATAAATACTTTAAAATTCTTTAAGCATTCATTAAACGTTCTCTTTGTAGTTTGTTATTGAGTCACTGTCTCTTTAACTGATAAGATGTGGCCTCTATGCGATATGCTTAATTTGTATCGTTTTTCAGTCTTGCTAATAGTTCATTCCCTTATTTTCTTGAGGACATGTGAAGAGCGCAGTGGCTTTAATACTTTTGCACTTTGACATGGAATAAGTTGGTGAACAATTTCTTCAAGTTCTTCATCATTTTGATTCTTCGCTTGCCGCACTCATAATGCTCTCAACTTTTGGAAAAAGAATTAGACATAAATCAGTACCAGAAAGCACCATACGAAGAGCGTCACATTCAATTTTGGGATGTACAATGCCTAGCACATGAAGTACATAATCATCTGATTGATATGATAATAGAAGCTATAGAAGAGGTATGGCAAATATTTGCACAAAATGAACGCGCGACAAAACAACGGATTTCAGCTAAAACGCCGAAAGAGTAGCCAGGACAATAACAGCACGAAAACGTGCGAGATACTTTTGGCTCATATGCTTGCAGACAAGGAGCAATGAAGAATGACAGAGGCCAATCCTGTCCCTAAGGGCCAACACGAAACATATGAAACAGAAGGGTTGCGCTTCAGTTCGAACTATTGCGACGATGGGACGCAAAACAGCTGTGAAAATGCTTCATCCCAAAACGTCGTAGGAAACACCCCTCATTTACGAACGAGGGGCGCGTGTAACACAGTACATGTGAAGATTGATATAACCATGAGGAAATGTGCCGCACAGACAGACATACTTAAACAACACCCAGGAACAATATAAGTCGAGTAAAACGATGAATTCGAGGTAGTGACTCCGATTATTATAGCAGACGTAGGGGTAAGAAGATTAAAGTGCTAATGGACTTTGGGACTCAGATTTGTATCGTATCTAAGAATCTTCTCGTATATAAAGAGCTGTTAAGGATAAACATGAAAATATATCATCTTCCTCTTGGTGTTTGTAAAGTAAATGGAGCTATTGAAGGACATGAAAAGCCTATAAAGTGTCAAATATAGATGGGGGTGAAGATGAGGAGGAAATAATTAGGGTGAAACTTTCTGGAAGATTAAAACTGTGTGCCGGACCGAGACTCGAACTCAGGACCTTTGCCTTTCGCGGGCAAGTGCTCTACCAACTGCGCTACCCAAGGACAACTCACGTCCTGTCCTCACAGCTTTACTTCTGCCAGTACCTCGTCTCCTACCTTCCAAATTTTACATAAGATCTCCTGCGGACCTTGCAGAACTAGCGCTCCTGAAAGAAATGATATTGCGGCGACATGGCTTAGCCACAGCCTGGGGGATGTTTCCAAAATGATATTTTCACTCTGCAGCGAAGTGTGCGCTGATATGAAAGGTCCCGAGTTCGAGTCTCGCTCCGGCACACAGTTTTAATCTGCCAGAAAGTTTCAAATCAGCGCACACTCCGCTGCAGAGTGAAAATCTCATTTTGTAAATGTTTAAGGTGTCTACCTTAGTGAGTGCAAAAAGAGTTAATGATGGGATCTAATAGACTAACAACTGTATGTTATATATATTTACGAGCTTCCAACAGAAGCGACTGATTTACAGATAGGTGTGTAGTTACTAGATTATTTTCTGTAATGGTTGTGTGTTTGAGTGCTTACTGCCTTTTATTTTTATTTTAATAACAGCGTAGCATACAGTACCGCTGTTGTTATAGACACTCCTATTGTATAAGCTTTTGTTTGTTTTGTTTATTGTAGCTCAGTGTCGAACAGACCGTCTTTGAGAGAGCATTCCGAATTCTTGCTGCTTATAAGGCGAGTACGCGGTTTGTTTGTTACACATTTTTACGAACTTCAAACAGGAGTGACTACAGTAATGGATAGGAACTGTGACTGCTGTGTACAGACGTGATGTGAGATGTCGACCTTTTGCTCACAGCTCCAGACTGTGTTGGCTTCTGTCATGCAGCTTGAGGCTGCTGCCAGGGGGCATTACTGCGGGGGGCTGGACGTGAGGATGCGAGGCTCTTTGAGCGTGTCCTCGTGTCTCCCGATCGGTTCACTGCTATGGCTGTCCCAGGTACTGCCTTCACTGAGGTTGACACTCACCCATAGTCGAGTGAGAGATCATTCCAAAAACAAGCACGCACCGAAAAACTTTCCGAGGGGCCGATCTTAGGGCCACCCCGGTTCGTTTGACGAACTGGTTTCGGGCACTGTCTGTGGCTGACGATGTCTCTAAGCCAGATGCCGTCGACGACCCTGTTCCAGAGGAGGCTTCTCGGCCCACAAGGTCTGGGTGTTCACAGAGGTTGGGTTTGCTGCTAGATGGAAGTTCCAGAGTTAGGTATATAATGGGACCGCTTTGGAACATACTATCTAGGAAGGGAAGAATACCATTGTGCACTCTGTGTGCATACCAGAGGGAGTCATTCCATATGTGGAAAGGGCGCTTCCCAATGCCAAGAGGAGTACAGGATGTAGCAAACTGCAGGTGGTTATTCATCTCGGTACCAATGAGGTGTGTCGCTTTGGATCGGAGGACATTCTCTCTGGTTTTGGGCGGGTAGCGGAAATGGTAAAGAATGCTAGTCTTGCATCCGACATCAAGGCGGAGCTCACCATCTGCAACATCGTCGATAGAACCGACTGTGGTCCTTTGGTGCAGAGCCGAGTGGAGGGTCTGAATCAGAGGCTCAGGCGGTTCTGTGACCGTGTAGGCTACAGATTTGTTGACTTGAGCCATCGGGTGGTGGGATTCCAGGTTCCGCTCAATAGGTCAGGAGTCTCCTACACACAGGAAGCGGCTACACGAGTAGCGAGGGGTGTCTGGAGTGAGGTGGGTGGTATTTTAGGTTAGAGGGTCTCAGGAAACCACAGAAAGTGCACCCACCTAAAAGGAGGGAAGTAAAACACAGTAAGGTGCTTGTAGAAACAGTCGGTATTGCAGCTGTAAATTGTCGGAGTTGTACTGGGAAAAAATCAGAGCGTTCTAATGGAAAGCACTGAAGCTCAGATATTGATGGGTACAGAAAGCAGGCTGACTCCGGAAATAACTCCAGCCGAAGTGTTCAGAAAGGGCAGATTAAATACCGTTGGCGGTGGAGTGATTTTTTTCTGTCAGAAGTAGTTTGCCTTGAAGTGAAATTGAAGTAGATAGTTCCTGTTAAATAGTGTGGGTAGAGGTTATATCTGACAATCGGACTAAACTAATAGTTGGATCGTTTTACCGATCCACCGACAGGGAAGATGTAGTTTCTGAACAGTTAAAAAAAATTCAGTCTCATTTAAAATAGGTACACCACTCATACAATTATAGTTGATGGCAACTTCAATCTACTCTCGATATGCCGGATAAATTATACGTTTAAAGCCGTCATCAGAAATTGTTCTGAATGCTTTCTCACAAAAGTATTTTGAACAACTAGTTCATGAGCCCACTCGAAGCGTAAATGGTTGAGAAAGCATACTTGACCTCTTAGCAGGAAATAACCTTGGAGAAATAATGAGTATCGTGACGAATACCGAGATTATCGACCACAAGGCAGTGGCTGCTAGGCTGAATACCGTAACACCTACAACCATAAAAAAGAAACGCAAAAAGGACATCTATTTAAAAAAGCTGATAAAAATGCTCTTAATGCCTTTTTAAGAGACAGCCTTCACTCCTTCCGATCTGATCATGTAAGCGTAGAAAAGTTGTGGAACGATTTCAAAGAGCTAGTATTGAAAGCACATGGGAGATATGTACCTCATAAATTAATAAGTGATGGTACTGATCACACACGGTACACAAAACGTGTTCAAAAAAATGGTTGAAATGGCCCTGAGGACTATGGGACTTAACATCTGAGGTCATGAGTACCCTAGAACTTATAACTACTTAAACCTAACTAACCTAAGGACATCACACACATCCATGCCCGAGGTAGGATTCGAACCTGTGACCGTAGCAGTCCCGCGGTTCCGGAATGAAGTGCCTAGAACCGCTCGGTCACCACGGCCGGCACAAAACGTGTCAGATCGCTGTTGAAGAAGCATGCCAAAATTAAAAGACCGAAAAATCCCCAATACTGGCAAAGTTTTGCAGATATTCGAAATACAGCGCGTACTTCAATGCGAGATGCTTTTAATAATTTCCACAACGAAATTCTGCCCTAAATCTGACCGAAAACCTGAAGAGATTGTGGTAATACATAATGCACACTAGTGGCAAGACGCAATTAATACCTTCACTGCGCGGTAACAACGGAGAAGTCACTGATGACAGTGCAACTACAGCAGGGTCATTAACCCGATTTTCTGAAATTCCTTCCCCAAAGAAGAAGAAGTAAATATTCCCTAATGCCAATCAAGAACAAATGCCAAGATGAGAAACATAGAAGTAGATATCTTCGGAGTAACAAAGCAATCTAAATCACTTAATAAGGCCAAAGCCTCCGGTTCAGTTTGCGTACCGGTCAGGTTCCTTTCAGAGTATGCTGATACAATATCTCCATATTTAACTATTACATACAACACCTCGCTCACGAAAAGATCCGTACCTAAAGACTGGAAAGTTTCTCAAGTCAAACCAATACCGAAAAGGGTAAGTAGAAGTAATCCGCTCAGTTACAGGCCCATATCACTAACACCGATTTGCAGTAGGGTTTTGGAACATCTTTTGTATTAAGAAGCACCTCCAAGAAAACAATTTATTGGCAAAAAGTCGGCACGGATTCAGAAAATATCGTACTTTGGAAACACAACTAGCTGTTTTTCTCGTGAAGTAATGAGAACTGTCGACAGGGGATGTCAAATTTATTTCGTATTTTTAGATTTCCCGTAGTATTTCGACACCGTTCCTCACAAGCGTCTTCTAACCTAACTGCGTGCCTATCGAATATCGCCTCAGTTATGTGACTGGATTGGTGATTTACGGTCAGAAAGGTCACAGTTCGTAGTAATAATCGGAAAGTCATCGAGTGAAACAATTAATATCCAGCGTTCCCCAAGTAAGTGTTACAGACCCTCTATTGTTCCTGATCTATATTAACGACATAGGAGATAACCTCAGTATCGGTTATAGTTTGTTTGCAGATGACGCTGTCATTTACCGTCTTATAAAGTAATGATATGACCAAAACGAATTACAAAACTGTTTATAAAAGATATCTGTATCGTGCGAAAAGTAGCAGTTGACCCTGAATAAAGAAAGATTTGAAGTTATTCACATGCGTACTGAAACAAATCCGCTAAATTTCGATAACGCGATTAGTCACACGAATCTGAAGGCTGTAAATTCACTAAATGCTTAGGGATTTCAATTAGAAATAACCTAAATTGGAACGATCACATGGATTATTTTATGATTAGAGCTAACCAAAGACACGATTCATTGGCAGAAAACTTAGAAGGTGTAACAGATCTACTAAAGAGACTGCTTACACCACGCTTGTCCGCGCTCTTCTGGAGTATTGCTGTGCCGTGTAGGATCTGCATCAGGTAGGAGTTACGGATGACATCGAAAAAGTACAAAGGACGGCTGCTCGTTTTGTATTATCGCGAAATAGGGGAGATAGTGCCACAGACATGATACGTGGATTGGAGTGACAATCATTAAAACATAGGTGTTTTTCAATGCGGCGGAATCTTCTCACGAAATTTCAATCAGCAGTTTCCTCCTCCGATTGCGGAAACATTCTATTGGTATCCACCTACATAGGGAGTAATGATCATCACGATAAAATAAGAGATATCAGTGCTCGCACAGAAAAATTTAAGTGCTCATATTTCCCGCGCGCCATTCGGGAGTGGAGCGGTAGAGATTCAGCTTTAAGGTGGTACATTGAACCATCTGCGAGCCTCTTTATTGCAAATTACGGAGTAATCACGTAGATGTAGATGTAGAACAGAAGATAGTAACAGATAAAAAAAAGTGGGTTGCGAAGACAAGGAGAAAACAGCACAACTCCTTTGGAAAGTAACCAACGGCAGTGAAACAGAACTCAGACGCATCCATCATGCAGCAGTTTGAGGAAAGAACAAAGAGGAGAAGTAAATGAACTCAAAGGACTTGGGAGTAACTTATACAGGGTGGTCCATTGATAGTGACCAGGCCAAATATCTCACGAAATAAGCGTCAAAAGAAAAAACTACAAAGAAAGAAACTCGTGTAACTTGAAGGGGGAAACCAGATGGCGCTGTGGTTGCACCACTAGATGGCGCTGCCATAGGTCAAACTGATATCAACTGCGTTTTCTTAAATAGGAAACAATATTTTTTATTACATATTCGTACAGTACGTAAAGAAATGTGAATGTTTTAGTTGGAGTACTTTTTTCGCCTCGTGATAGATGACGCTTTAATAGTCACAAACGTATAAGTACGTGTTATCACGTAACATTCCGCCAGTGCGGACGGTATTTGCTTCGTGATACATTAATCGCCTTAAAATGGACCGTTTAAAAATTCCGGAAAAGGTGAATATCGTGTTGATGTATGGCTACTGTGATCAAAATGCCCAACGGCCGTATAGTATGTATGCTGCTCGGTATCCTGGACGACATAATAGAAGTGTCCGGACCGTTTGCCGGATAGTTACATTTTTTCAGGTAAAAGGAAGTGTTCAGCCACACGCGAAACGTCAACCACGACCTGCAACAAATCATGATGCCCAAGTAGGTGTTTTAGCTGCTGTCGCGTCTAATTCGCACATCAGTAGCAGACAAATTGCGCGAGAATCGGGAATCTCAAAATCGTCGGTGTTGAGAATTCTACATCAACATCGATTGCACCCTTACCATATTCCTATGCACCAGTAATTGTATGGCGACAACTTTGAACGTCGTGTACAGTTCTGCCACTGGGCACAAGAGAAATTACGGGACGAAGACAGAATCTTTGCACGCGTTCTATTTAGCGACGAAGCGTCATTCACCAACAGCGGTAATGGCTCCGAGCACTATGGTACTTAACTTCTGAGGTCACCAGTCCCCCAGAAGTTAGAACTACTGAAACCTAACTAACCTAAGGACATCACACACATCCATGCCCGAAGCAGGATTCGAACCCGCGACCGTAGCGCAGCGGTAATGTAAACCGGCGTAATATGCGCTATTGGGCAACAAAAAATCCACGATGGCTGCGACAGTTGGAACATCAGCGACCTCGTCGGGTTAATGTATGGTGCGGCATTATGGGAGGAAGGATAATTGGCCCCCATTTTATCGATGGGAATCTAAATGGTGCAATGTATGCTGATTTCCTACGTAAAGTTCTGCCGATGTTACTACAAGATTTTTCACAGTGTGACAGAATGGCGACGTACTTCCAACTTGATGGATGTCCGGCACATAGATCGCGTGCGCTTGAAGCGGTATTGAATAGCATACACATGACAGGTGGATTGGTCGTTGTAGCACCATACCATGGCTTGCACGTTCACCGGATCTGACGTCCCCGTATTTTTTTCTGTGGGGAAAGTTGAAGGATATTTGCCATCGTGATCCACCGACAACGCCTGACAACATGCGTCAGCGCATTGTCAATGCATGTGCGAACATGACGGAAGACGAACTACTCGCTGTTGAGAGGAATGTCTTAAGCGTATTGGCAAATGCACTGAGGTTGACGGACATCATTTTGAGCAGTTATTGCATTAATGTGGTATTTAGAGGTAATCACGCTGTAACAGCATGCGTTCTTAGAAATGATAAGTTCACCAAATGTACATGTATCACACTGGAACAACCGAAATAAAATGTTCAAACGTATCTACGTTCTATATTTCAATTTTAAAAAACCTACCTGATACCAACTTTTCGACTAAAATTGTGAAACAAATGTTTGTGTCTATTACCGCACCATCTATCACAAAGCGAAAAAAGTGGTTCAACTAAAACATTCATATTTATTTACGTACTACACGAATATGTAATAAAAACGTGGGTTCCTATTTTTAAAAAAACGCACTTGATATCCGTTAAGCTATGGCAGCGCCATCTAGCGGGCCAACCATAGCGCCATCTGGTTTCCCCCTTCGGACATGTCCGAAAGAATCGATACTAACTTAGTAAATATATAGTTAAGGCTCACCGGCCACTTGACAGTGCCCGAACTCTTACGGGAATCGGCAACGCGCCGTGAGTAATGAGTATAATGGGCGGGGGCACTACGAATGTAGTGGAGGACAATACGTTGAGACTGTGGGTTTCGCGAGAGGCGCGCCAGAGATAAATCCGTGCAGTCGCGCATTCCTCTGTGTCCTCGGTGGCTGAGATGGATAGAGCGTCTGCCATGGAAGCAGGAGATGCCGCTTTCGAGTCCCGGTCGGGGCACACATTTTCATCTGTCCCCGTTGACGTATGTCAACACCTGTAAGCATCTAAGGGTGTTCATTTCATTGTACGTTTTTTTTTTGACGCTTATTTCGTGAGATATTTCGCCCGGTGAAGGTCAGTGGACCACCCTGTATATCGCAGGAGAGAAGAACAGTCACGTCTATCAAAAACAAAAAATACAATGTAGAAGAATTACTAGAAGACGCAGCTTTGAATCTCAGTAGCTTGTCATAGAATTATAAACAAAACTTCTTGCAAAAGCTAGAAGTAACAAATATATCGGTTTAACAAATAAATGAAAACTTAATATCCGATATTTCACACCTTCCGAATGTATACAATGCTGTCACTGAGAAGGAATTCCAGAATACATTGGTAGCATTAATTATGGAATGAAAGGGAAACACTTGTGAGTTTCGTAGGAAAATGTTGGACGAATCTAATGGAAGGAACCAAGGGAAGGAAAAAGGTAACGGATTTGGCAGAGCGGATACATTGAAGGTTGCCACATGGCATCTAAGGAGTTTCGATATGAGAGTCTGAGTTATAAAGACAATGAAAAACTAAAAAAACATAGATATGACAGTGATTACAGAATCTAGGAAGAAATTAAAATGCACCAAAACGTGATCTAATTAAAAGTTGATGCACAGAGGATTACAAAAGCGAAACAATGCTATTGCTGGAATTTGAATATTAGTAGTCAGTAAGTGGAATAAGTGCATCATATGCTACAGATATGTAACTGAGAGAACAATTAGTGCCACATTTAAGACTGAAAGAGAGTAGGAAACGTCGTCTGGGCTGTATGCACTAGAGGAATGGCCGGAAGAAGATACCGAGGAGTTCTATCTACAATGCAGGCAGAAACGGACCAAATGAATCTAGCAGATTATTTAATTCTAGTAGGAAATTTAAATGCAAGAGCAGGAAATTTGGAGATAAAAACTTTGTAGGAAAATATCGAGAGGCACACCTCAACAGCAATCGAATGCAACATTGAGAATTCAGTAAATATAACCAACTGAAGATTACAGTTACATTTTTTCGAAAAAAGAACTCAATTATACTTGGCGTGCCCGAGGGCTAAGATGACTAATAGACTATGTGACAGGCAGTGGAAGAAACCAAAGGGAACGATGCAAGATACGCGAGTCAACAGGGAAACTGATATATCCACAGATCATTGTCTTCTTTTTAATAAAACGACTCTTTGTGATAGGTGGAACAGGAATAGTAAAAGGAGACAGATCAGGAAGATGATGTGAAGTTCAAAAAAGTGCTACTAAAGGATTTCAATATAAGAGCTATTCATCAAAGACGACTGAAAAAATATGTTAGAAATACAAAATTTTAAACACTGTTATAGGCAGTTGACGTAGATATAAAGCAGAAAACATCAAGTTGTGTAATATAACAACAGCTACAGAAGAATTGGGAAAAGGTACAATAAATAAAAGTAAGAAACATTTAAGAACATGACAAACAGAAATGAAAGAGACATTGAGAGAAAAAACAAAACGTATCTGAATGAAGTACAAAGTGGTTCAGAAGAATCAAAAGAAAAATGCAAACAACAGCGAAAAAAGAAAAAGCAATAATAAGGAATGCACATAGAGAAAACTTGAATAAATTTGGCAGCCAAATAAGAAATCATGTGCATGGACGTAAGGACTTCTCTTAAAAATTGATGAGAAACCTAAGAGAGAGAGAAGTTCAATGACTATGGTAGAGTTGGAAGGGAAAAAGAGAGAAAAAAAAACCCAGAAATACCGCATTTGACAAGGGATTACTAAGGAACTACTGAAATAAAGAAGAATGTTGCTGAAATATCGATTTCTGCTTTTGATAAATATGTATTGGGTGGGAAACCAGATACTAGAACAATGGAGGGTAGTAAATATATCATCCGTAATACACATAGTATGTTGTAGTTGTTGTGGTCTTCAGTCCTGAGACTGGTTTGATGCAGCTCTCCATGCTAATCTGACCTGTGCAAGCATCTTCATCTCCCGGTACTTACTGCAACCTACATCCTTCTGAATCTGCTTAGTGTATTCATCTCTTGGTCTCCCTCTACGATTTTTACCCTCCACGCCGCCCTCCAATGCTAAATTTGTGATCCCTTGACGCCTCAGAACATGTCCTACCAAGCGGTCCCTTCTTCTTGTCAGGTTGTGCCACAAAATCCTCTTCTCCCCAATTCTGTTCAATACGTCCTCATTAGTTATGTGATCTACCCATCTAATCTTCAGCATTCTTCTGTAGCACCACATTTCGAAAGCTTCTATTCTCTTCTTGAGCAAACTATTTATCGTCCATGTTTCACTTCCATACATGGCTACACTCCATACAAATACTTTCAAAAAGGACTTCCTGACACTGAAATCTATACTCGATTTTAACAAATTTCTCTCCTTCAGAAACGCTTTCCTGGCCATTGCCAGTCTACATTTTATATCCTCTCTACTTCGACCATCATCAGTTATTTGGCTCCCCAAATAGCGAAACTCCTTTACTACTTTAAGTGTTTCATTTCCTAATCTAATTCCCTCAGCATCACCCGACTTCATTCGACTACATTCCATTATCTTCGTTTTGCTTCTGTTGATGTTCATCTTATATCCTTGTTTCAAGACACTGTCCATTCCGTTCAACTGCTCTTCCAAGTCCTTTGCTGTCTTTGACATATAGCAAGAAGCACAAAAAGAACAGAGAAAAGAGAATACATATATATATATATATATATATATATATATATATATATATATGTGTGTGTGTGTGTGTGTGTGTGTGTGTGTGTGTGTGTGTACAGGGTGAGACACCTAACATTACCGCTGGATATATTTCGTAAACCACATCAAATACTGACGAATCGATTCCACAGACCGAACGTCAGGAGAGGGGCTGGTCTAATTGTTTAATACAAACCATACAAAAATGCACGAAAGTATGTTTTTTTAACACAAACCTACTTTTTTTTTTAAATGGAACCCCGTTATTATTGTTAGAGCATCTGAACATATAAACAAATACGTAATCTGTGCCGTTTGTTGCATTGTAAAATGTTAATTACATCCGGAGATATTGTAACCTAAAGTTGATGCTTGAGTACCACTCCTCAGCTGTTCGATCGTGTGTATCGGAGAGCACCGAATTACGTAGGCATCCAAAGGGAACGGTGACGGGCCTTAGGTACAGAAGAGACTGGAACAGCACATTACGTCCACATGCTAACACCTTTTTATTGGTCTCTTTTACTGACGCACATGTACATTACCATGAGGGGTGAGGTACACGTACACACGTTTTCCGTTTTCAATTACGGAGTGGAATATAGTGTGTCCCGACATGTCAGGCCAATAGATGTTCAATGTGGTGGCCATCATTTGCTGCACACAATTGCAATCTCTGGCGTAATGAATGTCGTACACGCCACAGTACATCTGGTGTAATGCCGCCGCAGGCTGCCACAATACGTTGTTTCATATCCTCTGGGGTTGTAGGCACATCACTGTATACATTCTCCTTTAACGTACCCCACAGAAAGAAGTTCAGAGGTGTAAGATCAGGAGAACGGGCTGGCCATGGCCAATTGCGGAATGTGCAGGTGCACCATCATGCTGATAGCACATACGTCGACGCGTTTCCAGTGGGACATTTTCGAGCAACGTTGCAGATCATTCTGTAGAAACGCGGTGTATGTTGCAGCTGTTTTGGCCCCTGCAATGAAGTGAGGACCAATGAGGTGGTCGCCAATGATTCCGCACCATACATTTACAGTCCACGGTCGCTGTCGCTCTACCTGTCTGATCCAGCGAGGATTGTCCACGGTCCAGTAATGCATGTTCCGTAGATTCACTGCCCCGTGGTTTGTGAAACCCGCTTCATCGGTAAACAGGTAGAACTGCTACGCATTCTCTGTTAATGCCCATTGACAGAATTTCACTCGATGGTTAAAGTCATCACCATGTAATTGCTGATGTAGTGACACATGAAACTGGTGAAAGCGGTGACGATGCAGTATGCGCATGACACTACTTTGACTCAGTCCACCGGCTCTTGCAATGTCCCGTGTACTCATGTGTGGGTTCATGGCAAGAGCAGCCAACACACCAACTGCACCCGCTTCTCCTGTGACGGGCCTGCTACGGACCCGTTTGCGTGCTACGACCATACCTGTTGCATACAGTTGGCGGTAGATGTTTTGCAGTGTGCGGCACGTTGGATGCTCTCTGTCCGGGTACCGTTCTGCATACACCCTGCAGGTTTCAGCTGCATTTCGTCGACACTCGCCATAGATGAGTATCATCTCCGCCTTTTCAGAGTTCGAATACACCATGGTCACAGTTCCTACAACACTGCACTATCACAGTCGTCTGATAACACGGTGTACTACAGTTGGTCTGCGTGCGGAGACGAATGAAGAATAACAATAGCAGCAAGCGCTACATTCGGACACTGCGACAGCTAAACCAAACCACAAAAGTGCACTACAGCCACAATCATAAACACGGTCGTCATCGTAAGCATGTCCCTGCAGATGCTGCTCGCCGACCGTGGTCCGTGTTTGTTACAGCACGCAACTGAACGTCGGAGGTTTCAAGCGTCAACTTTAGGTTACAATATCTCCGGATGTAATTAATATTTTACAATGCAACAAACGGCACTGATTACGTATTTGTTTATATGTTCAGATGTGCTAACAAAACTAACGTGGTTCCATTTAAAAAAACCTAGGTTTGTGTTAAAAAACATACTTCCGTGCATTTTTGTATGGTTTGTATTAAACAATTACACTAGCCCCTCTCCTCACGTTCGGTCTGTGGAATCGGTTCGTCAGTATTTGATGTGGTTTACGAAATATATCCAGCGGTAACGTTAGGTGACTCACCCTGTATATATATATATATATATATATATATATATATATATATATATATATATATATATATATGGACTTTCAGTGCAGCTATGTGCAACCTACTGTGCTACAACCATGATGCAATCCTTCCCTTTCCTTTCCTAGTTCTTGTAAAATGGTAAAAATATATACAGTGCGAGTATGCTGCTTTTTACCTTATACAATAATACTCAGGCTCCGGCATCGCTGCACCGCGACCGGTCCAGCCAACACGATACGCCAGACCAGACCAGAGCAGACTGCTCACAAGCAACAACTTACAGCTACAGCTACACAGTTCCTACTGCAGTCAACACTGCTCTCTGGTCAGAGATTCTCTTATACCTTGCATATCGCAGGCAGCGCATGAGCAATACATCGAAATTACATCTGCTCGGACCTCTTACATAACCCACCACTGGGGGGGGGGGGGGCCAAAAAAATTTGGCAGCGATGGTGAGTCAGTTGGACTTGCCATGAGCAACAAATTTTTCTAAAATCTACTTAATTAACTAAGTTTACAGTCACGGAGTATATACATATATATATAAGTGCAGAACATGATATGAAATAGAGAGCACATGCACTGAGTACAGAACATATTAAGAAATGACAAAATGTATACGCAATGAGTACAAAACATATTAAAAATGTCATAGAGTGCACTCGCGCTGTATATATTTTTACCATTTTACAAGAACTAGGAAAGGAAAGGGAAGGATTGCATCATGGTTGTAGCACAGTAGGTTGCACATACCTGCACTGAAAGTCCATATCTTTCTACAGAAGCTCAACACCAAGTGAGACAATCTGAAGTTCTCTTCCCTGAAGTATTAATCAGAGAAGCTAAGAAACTGAAATGTTGTATTAATATTCAATGTTATCATTTCGGTAGTACATTAGGTACTCCAAACAGTAGGACCATAATAACATCTCCATCGTTCAAGGTGGTGGAGAGCATGATGTGTCAACACCACATTCTTGTAGAATCCATACTCCTTCACCAACGTAGAATTAGTACAGAATCCAAATATAGTGCTCCATGATCATAAGGGTAGACAGAACAAACGGATATTGCAGTAATTTCTGGTAAATTAGTTCAGAAGGTGAAGGACATTAAGTCTTATGCCAGTCATCGCAGAGAATTACACTAGTCTATCAACCGATTTGAGTAATTGTTGGCACTCATTGCCTAGTTACTAAACATTTCTGTACTATGTATGGAGTATTACAGAACATTATTTATAAGTCATCTGATTACAGTAAACATTGGCACTCATTGGCCAGTTACAAACCATTTTTATGCATTGTTCAGAAGTTATCATTCAAAACAGGAGTTAATTAATGGCATAGCATTTACATAATTCATCTAATTATAGTAATCATTGGCCAGTTACAAACCATTTTTATGCATTGTTAGAAGTCATCATTCAAAACATGAGTTAATTAATGGCATAGTATTTACATAATTCATCTAATTATAGTAATCATTGGCACTCATTGGCCAGTTACAAATAATTTTTATGCATTGTTCAGAAGTCATCATTCAAAACAAGAGTTAATTATTGGCATAGCATTTATAGAGTATAACAAAAATAGTATTTACACAAATTATTGGCATAGCATTTATGCATTGCTACAAAACATCATTCAGTATTACTCAGAACTCATCATTTTAGTGGCATAGGACATATTTAAAATGTAACACACTGTAACTATTACTCAAGGTCTGTGGTCCGATAATACATAGATATAATGGATTCAATACATCTGAGAAATTGGCATTATATTTAGAACTAGAAATACACCTTAAACTAGTAGCATTATTTGGTTGTATACTGGTAACAGATTTTTTTTTTTGTGCTAGCAATGCATTGCGTTGAGGTCGATAATTAATTGCTGGGGCATGAAAATATTTGCTTTTGACTTATTGCTGGAAATAAGGATTAATAACGTCATTCGTCATGAGTCAGCTGTAGCAAGGTTATGAACAAGTAGAGTATATGTGATCACATTCATGAATGACACACACAAATGGGTAAAAAAATGCAAGTACTAGAACACGTTTAATGACTAACTGCTTATAGCACATTAATTTCATGAATAGCTTCTCCTGGAAAAAATACAAAATGGATTATTGAGCTGAAAGAAGAAAAGCATAGTATGCTGAAAAGTAGTGAACTTCGAATTAATGCGTAATGAAACGTGTACTCAATATGTATGTGCTCTAGCTGTCCTTTACAAAACATTCAGTCATTATACTATGCGACATAAGACTTACTGTCAAAACGAACTGCAACAAATACTTAAATAACTACATAGCATTTCTTAACTAACAGTAAAAAATATAAACTTCATCATTATTCTCATCTGCAAGGAAAAACTTCATTATTCCTATTACCATAACTTCATTACTATCATCACCTGCAAAGAAAAACCCCATTATTCATATTAGCATATTCTTCATATAACTAATCATTATTCATTATTCATATTACCATTTACTTCATACAACTATTCATAGTATAGAGTTTCTTATTTATAGCATATTTCATCACTAAAACTAAGATGTGTAATTCTGTCTGACAGCCAGCATCAATCGCCTCGTTTTCTGAAAGAAAAATAATTAGTTAAGACTGCTATCATACAATGTGTATAGTATATTCTTGTTAAAGCTTGTTAATTCTGATCCATTTACTCTTAATGACAAGGTATTGCATTTTCTTTCATAGTAATCCACTGTGGTTTGTTTATGTTATTTCTTTTGCACGTTATTGCTTTCTGAAAATGATGAATAACGATTAATATCTTGCATTTAAATCATATACTCATTAAATAAAAACTTGTTTCTAGTGATATAATGAAGCATACAGCATAGCATGGCAGAAAACATATTATGTCAAAAACATAGACAGTTTTCAAGTGCAAAAAATGTACACACAGTATCATAATGTAGTAGCAAAAACGTAGAATAGTCAAGATGTGAGTTATCATAAGAAAAAAATATCAAAGTCAACTGTTGTTTCTTATATATTAAAGATTTCGTAGTGCAAAAAAAAAAAAACAAAAAAAAAACAAACAGGAAAACAATCATACATACACGAAAATGGAAAATGTGCACGGTCTGATATATAACGACAAGAAAAGCGACCTGCTAACCTTACCTTGCCGGGCACTTGCCAAGAAAAAATACGATCATTATCAGTAAGTAGTCACTTAAATATAATTGCTTAAGTGGTCATAAAATATGTAAGTTTATCTGGAAAAATATGCACGGTCTGATGTGTAACGACAAGAAAAGCGACTTACTAACCTTACCTTGCCGGGCACTTGCCAGGAAAAAATATGATAATCATCAGTAAGTGTTCATATAAATATAATTGCATAAGTAGTCATATAAAAATCAGGAAATGGCATTACAGTGTGATAAATCATAGAGTATGTTCATTCAATAAAGGGTTTAATATTGGAGACATGGTGATTGCCCTTGCTTTTTCTGGTTCTCAAAGTTTCGATGCGGACTACATTGGGGTGAGGAATGCTGTGCATTCGATATGGACCTGCTTATAGAAGCTCAAATTTACTGCATCTATTCTTTCCTCTGTTGGATAAATAGTGTATACATTCTAATATCTTCTGTCCAATGTGAAAGTCACGGCGTGTACAAACCTGTTTTTCCTGGCTTCTCCGGCGCTCTGCGGCACGTTTGATGTTGTTGAGCGCAATGTCAATTATTTTATGGTGTCGTAGTCGACGAGATGTAGGAAAGGATACTAATTCTTTAATTTTGTTAGGTGGTTCAACATTTTTCAATAAAACAGTCGGAGATAGCATAGTAGATTCATTTGGTATGGCGTTAATTACATCCTGGAATGAGAGTATGTGTGTGTCCCAGTCAATATGTTTTTCATGGCAGTATATTCTACATAGTTTACAAATTTCTTTCATTTGTCGTTCACAAGGGTTCGAAGAAGCGTGATACTTGGATATATAGATCGGAGAAATGTTTCTTGCTCGTAACATACGTGTCCATATAGCAGATCGAAATTGTGGTCCATTGTCGGAAATTACTTTCAATAGATGCCCTACATGAAATAAATAATGTTTTACAAATGCTTTCGAAACAGTTTTAGCAGTAGCTTTGCGTAGCGAAGTGAAGGTTACAAATTTTGAAGTGAGTTCAACGGCGACAAAGATGTAACAAAAACATCTATTAGACCTGGGAATCGGACCGAAAATGTCTACAGCGGCCATGTGTCTGAATTTAACGGGTACAATGGGATGTAATGGAGGAATATGTGAAGCCGTGTCTGACTTAGCTTTCTGGCAGATTTTACATGACGCTAAAACTCGTCGAATACGTTTCTCCATGTTGGCAAAATAACAGTTCTGTCTCAGTGTAAGAAAACATTTTCTGGCTCCGTAATGTACGTAACTTAAATGAGTATACCAAATTAATATTTTCTTTCCGCTGACCTGTTAAAAGTAATACTCTTAACGATCGTGGTAATTTAGAAATACATAATTGGATAAGTGCAGATTCACTGTATGGCTCACTTAAGTACTGGTTTTGTTGGACCATGTGTTCAAAAAATTGCGTGACAGTGGTAAAATTTGAGATCTCATAATTCGGCAAACTAATTAATTGATCCTTGATTCCGCGCTGTGTCGTCTTCGACCAATACGCTGCCAGAAAAGTATTCTGAAATTCTTCTACCGAATAGCACTGTCTCGCGATCGGTCTCATACGAGTTGCCGGTTCGCCTTCCAAAAAACTGCAAATAAATTCAAGTTTGTGTGTTGCGGGCCAAGTTGGTGGAAAAGCAAAGCTAAATTGTTGTATCCATCCAAGGGGTGAATCAGTGTTCTGTCATTTTTAAATACCTTAAATTTTCTCACGGATAGAAAGTGCTTGTAATCAAAATTATCGTCTCAGTATGTCTGAACAGGTTCAGGATTGTATGATAATCTATTTGTCTGTGACTGTTCGGAATCTAACTCACGTACTCTCTGTAAATTATCTAAATTATACTGGCTGTGTGAGTCTGACAAATGTTCGGAGAGTGGCGTATGCTGTGATGTGTTAAAGGCTGAAATATTTTTCATCTCCGTCACTTCTTGCTGTAAAGATGACAATTTTCTACGTAATGTATTATTGGACGAACCTATCTCACTGATCGCCTGCTGTAAATTTTGGAATTCGGGTGTTTGATTAAACGAAACTAGTGACGTATCGTCTGATTTGGTGTCATTATTATTTTCGATAACATCAATACGACTGGCCAATTCATCATATTTTTCAGTCAGTGCTTTTACCTGATCATCGTTTTTACTATCACAAGCATTAATATCTTTTTGTTTTTTTTCCGTGTGGTTTTGTTCAATTTCTTAACGTCTGCTTTGATGGCATCAGGATCCTGTATTAGTTCCAACTTTTCAAGTCTGTTGGTCATTGTCTGAAAGTCTAATGTGTGTGTCTTTGTTTTTGCTTTAAGATCAGAGATTTCATCATGCAATTCGGTGTTCAACTTTTTTATATCGTCTGATACTGTAGCAATATTGTTGTCTACGTATGTTTTTGCTTTCGTAAACAATTTACCTTTATCTTCCTGTCTCTGTGCTGACTTGTTGCTTTACTTTATTCTGTTCCTGTATAAATTTACTGTAAGGCGTTTCACTGTTTTGTTGGTGATGATTAAAACGTTCGTCTAGTTGGCTGTTCTGTTGGTCAAATTTCGCGTCTACTTTTGCATCCAGTGTGCGTGAAAGTTCTGCTGACATTAATTTAAACTCGTCACGTAACTGTGTTGTGTTTTCAGAACATTGTTTAGCGACTGTACTAATTTCATCTCTAAGTAATTTCGTTGTGGCTGCATGTGTATTACTTAATTCTTGTGCAACGGATCTAATTTCTTCACTACTATTCCTAGCACAAGCCTTAATTTCCTCACGTAATTGTTCTTTAGTATCACGACATTGTACGGCAAGGACTGTAATCTGTTCACTAAGTTGTTTGAAATTCTTGTCTTGTTTATCATTCGACTGTTTGGAATTGCTGTCTAGTTTTTCATTAAGTTGTTTGTAATTGTTGTCTTGTTCTTTCTTCGACTGCTTGAAACTTTCATTAAGTTGTTTGTTCGATTGATTAATTTGTAGCAATAATGCTATAACTTCATCCATGCCAATATTACCTACTCTAGTCTCTGTGCTGTGCGATGATGTATCTGCATTTGTCACGTTTTGAGTAACCATTTGGTCATTCTGTAATTCTTGAAGATGTTTGCCAATTGAATGTGCACTATTGGTCACTACACCGGAATCAAATAAATCAGACGTACTTTGAGTACATTGTTCATCCTCGTTGGAAACATTTGTCTGTTCACTGTGTAAATTTTGCAAATCAGTCGTGTCAAACTGGGCAGCGTTCATTGTAACGGAACGTGACGCGTCATCAGTTGTTACATTTACCGTGGACATAATTGAATTTCTTTGCCCATCATTAGGATCTAAATCAATACTAGTGATCGGCACGTACTGATTATCTGTAATTAGAGGATTATCACTATTACACTGAGTGTCGCAAGTATTATCGGTCAAGTTATTCGAGTCGGCTATTTCACTCAATGCACATCGCGATGTACTGTTAACAGTTTTTCGCGGCATTTTTCACAAATCATAATTAAGCACAAAATGAAACAAAGACGAAGTAAAAATGGAAAAAACACAATTACAACAAAGGGCAATAAATTGCCGATGATATGTGAAAGAAAGAGTGACAAATTAGTAAATGCGTTGCGCCAGATGCAAAGTACATTTAAGTAAATAAGAGCAGATATATGACTACTTCTCAGAAATTCACAAAGAAATACGATCCTGGCCGGTTGTCGCCAAGTGTAACCTCCCCACAAAATAAAATAAATAATATGAATAATATCCTCATTCGGTGTAACCTCAAACAGAAAAATTCCTAAAACCTCTCAACAGTAAAAAAATTATAATTATGTCGTTCACGTTCAGTGTAACGTCCCAAAAAAATAAATTCAGTAACCTCGTAATAATACAATGTAACTAACCTCTCAATTAAATTATCGCTCACTTATGACTTCTCAATAACTGACTGTGAATTTAACCTGGTAAATTTTGGACGTCAGCAGTGCTGCGTCATGGCCCTGAAAGATCATTCTGAATAAACTGAAAATTCTTACCTCTATAAGGTCACCGGATAACGTATATATATCTGCCCTTACAATAAATTTTTCTGGCGCAGCCCTGTGCAATGCTGGCCGATAGATTTGTCATTTATGAAAGGGAAACACCTGAATTTTCTTTTGCAATAATCGGGATGATCATGAATTGGAAAAATTAGTAAATTCTTTAAATTGAAATGAATGGTTGTTAAATATTACTTCATATGAGAAAGAATATTATTAGGACATCTTTTAAAACATTTACAAATGGGAGTTGAGATAACATTACTAAATATGCGCGAGGCTGCTTTTTGCCTTATACAATAATAGGCTCCGCCATCGCTGCACCGCGACCGGCCCAGCCAACACGATACGCCAGACCGGACCAGAGCAGACTGCTCACAAGCAACAAGTTACTGCTACAACTACACAGTTCCTACTGCAGTCAACACTGCTCTCTGGTCAGAGATTCTCTTATACCTTGCATATCGCAGGCAGCGCATGAGCAATACATCGAAATTACATCTGCTCGGACCTCATAATCTTCGTTTCCGAACTACAGTGGAGGCCAAACCATCTGAAGTTGAACTTGATTTAGGAAAGGAAGACGTTTCTCACGTAATAAACACACAATTAATAGAATTTTGAAGAAGCGGAGAGAAAATAACCTTCCGACATAAATAATGTTTGTAAGAAAATGGGCCGGCCGGAGTGGCCGTGCGGTTCTAGGCGCTACAGTCTGGAGCCGAGCGACCGCTCCTGCCGCAGGTTCAAATCCTGCCTCGGTCATGGATGTGTGTGATGTCCTTAGGTTAGTTCGGTTTAATTAGTTGTACGTTCTAGGCGACTGATGACCTCAGAAGTTAAGTTGCATAGTGCTGAGAGCCATTTGAACCATTTTTGTAAGAAAATGTAACATCTAAAGCAATCCTCATGATGTTACTTGTTGTGCGGCTACTAGTCTCGGCGCTTCAATGCACCGTCTGACGCCGTTAACACCATCCGTATACACATTGCATCAGCGGTCAACATCCATAACTGGTTTTCGCAGATCACCTGGAACTGTGATGTTGTCTCTCCAGCGATCAACTGTCAACTCACGTTTGTCAATTTTCAAAAGCATTCGACAAGGCAGATAAGAATTTTATGCAGACATCGAAACCCTAAAAACGTTATATCAACAGTAAAGAACCCGTATTTGAACACAAAGTAAGTTCTACAAACTATAACAGACCAGGCGGTATTAATTATTCCACAGCAAGGAGTAAGACCAGAAGGTGGCCTTTCTCTGACAGTGTTTAACCTTTGTTTAGAAGAAGCCATTCAGATGTGACAAATTACATTTCCAGCACAAGTTATTAACATACGACAAAGGGAATTTATTAAAACGCTGCTATTTTCTGGTGTGCTGCTGCTTACAGAAATAAATATAAGGTAGACTGCGAAGAGAATTACAGAAGGTGCATCTGTGTTCAACTCAGTATAATCTGAATCTTTCCATAAACCGAAAAAAGACGGTGGCTTTCATAGGAAGAAACTCAGTAAGAGCCAAATTAATAGTAAATAACCAATCAATTCAACAAGTCTCTAACTTTAGCTACATTGGACATAACGTATCTTGTGACAACAGAGACACAGACAAAAATATGTTTCAAATGAAGAAAACAATAATAAAAAAACCCGGAAAGACGCCTAGTTCGAGTTCTATAATGTAATGGCTATCATTAGATTGCGTTGTGGAAGTGAGTCATGTATAGCGAGAGAGAGAGAAAAATGCATCGTAAAGACCACGGAAATGAAATTGCTAAGGTCTGTAGAAGAACATTCTAAAGGAGATCGATTTTTAGACGAAGAGATTAGAGCTGAGTGGCAAATATGTAACTTAAATGACAAAATACTCGTATTATCACGTAAAAAATAAGAAGACATTCTCATAGCAGAGAAAATCACATTAGGTAAAACAACGTAAGAAAATCAGAAAATTGCAAATACTCTGATATGGTGAGAGATGGGAACACAACGCAACGAGTAACAACGTCAAACATGATCTTTTTGGTGTTCCTGGTGACATGAGAATAGTGACCGCCAAGTCTTTGAACACGATACACTCACCGCTAAACGCATTTTGACAATGTCCGCTTTTGAAGTGTGCACATTTTCCTGGTGTATTCGGCCCTGTCTTCATTTTTATGGATACCAGTGCACGGCTGCACTGAACTGCGAAAGTGAATGAATTCTTGAAATAAGAGGATATTTGGAGAAAGGGCTCGCCTGCCCGTTTCTCGGACTTAAATACCTTGGAGTAAGTGTATCAGGCGTTGGAGGGACGTATTGCAGCACGACCACAAGCACTAACGACAATCAGAAAGCTACGGACGTCACTGGTGGAGGAATGAAACGCCCAACCATAAGATAGAGCCCATTACCAAATTTGATGCCGTCATAGGAGCACGTTGCAGAATATGCACTGCCCTCTACAGTGATGACACGCCCTATTAAGAATCACGTACATACGTTTGTAATGTCCCAGGGACTATTATAAATCACGGTGACATCAATATCTATCTCTAAATCACTGCTCCGCAGTTCACTTGTAAGTGCCAGACACAGAGTTCATCGAATCAGCTTCACAGTATTTCCCTTCCGTTGTATTCTGTAACAGCACGAGAGAGAAACGAACACACCGGTCTCCCCGCACGAGCTTGTCTTCTCTTACACTGAAGAGCAAAAGAAACTGGTACACCTGCCTATGTCGTGCAGTGCCCCCGCGAGCAAGCAGAAGTGCCGCAGCACGATGTGGCATGGACTCGACTAATGTCTGAAGTAGAGCTGGAGGGATATGACACCGTGAATCCTGCACGACTTTCAATAAATCAGTAAGAGTGCGAGGAGATTCAGATTCATTCTGAATAGCACGTCGCAACGTATCCCAGATATGCTCAATAATGTTCATATCTGGGGAGTTTGGTGGCCAGCGGAAGTGTTTAAACTCAATCGAGTGTTCCTAGACCTACTCTGTAGCAACTCAGGACGTGAGGGGTGTCGCATTGTCCTGCTGGAATTGCCCAAGTCCGTCAGATTGTACAATGAACATGAATGAATGCTGGTGATCAGATAGAATGCTTACAAACGTGTCACCTGTCAGAATCGTATCTAGACGTATCAGGGGTTTCATATCACTCCAACTACACACGCCCCACACCATTACAGAGCCTCCATCAGCTTGAACTGTCCCCTGCTGAATAGCAGGGTCCATGGATTCATGAGGTTTTCTTCATACCCGTACACGTTCATCCACTCGATACAATTTGAAACGAGACTCGTCCGACCAGGGAACATGTTTCCAGTCATCAACAGTCCCGTGTTGGTGTTGACGGGCCCAGGTGAGCGTAAAGCTTTGTGTCGTACAGTCGTCAACGGTACACGAGTGGGCCTTCGGCTCCGAAAGGCCATATCGACGTTGTTTCGTTGAATGGTTCACACACTGACTCATGTTGATGGCCCAACACAGATATATGCAGCAATTTGTGGGAGGGATGCGCTTCTGTCATACTGGACAATTCTTTTCAGTCGTCGTTGGTCCAGTTCTGCAGGACCTATTTCCGGCCGCAACGATGTCGGAGATTTGTTGTTTTACCCGTTTCCTGATACGGTACACTCGTGTAATGATCGTACCCGAAGGTCCCTATATCATTGCTACCTCGGAGATGCTGTGGCCATTTTCTCGTGCGCCGACTATAACACCACGTTCCAACTCACTTAAAACTTGATAAATTGCCAATGTAGCAGTAGTAACAGACCTAACAAATGCGCCAGTCACTTGTTGTCTTATACAGGCGATGCCGACCGCAATGCCGTGTTCTGCCTGTTAGCGTATCTGTGTATTTGAATATGCATGCCTACTCGTATAACAGGTTCTTTGGCGCTTCAGTGTATTTTATTATAGTGACCATTTGTCGCTAGGTGGGTGTCAAAAAAGTAGTTCGACATTCGGAGGAGAACGTTAGATATTGAAATTTGTTTGAGTGTTTGCTACCATAGATCGCGTATCATATCCGTGACTCTTCTTCCCTATTTCACAATAATAAAAAACGAGCTAAAGTTCGTCGAAGTTCTCCGATATCTTCCGTCTATCAAATGTGGTAAGGATCCTATACCCCACAGTAATACTCGAGCAGACGACCGACAAGTGTAGTGTAGGCTATCTCTTTAGCAGACCTGATGTATCTTCTAAGTCTTCTGCCAATAAAATATGGTCTTCTGTTTCCCTTCCAAACAGTATTATCTGTCTGATCGTAACAATTTACGTTGTTCGTAATTATAATTCCTAAGTATTTCGTTAAATTGATCCCACAGTTTACCTTTTTGTTAGCCAAGTGCCACTTTTTTCATCATAATGATATCTTCAGAAAAACATTTAGCAATCCGGACAGTATATCACGAATCCACTTGCACAACTCAGACCACATAGGCATGCAGTCAATGTAGAAGTCACTTGTGAGGAACGGTGCCCAAACCCTTCCGTTCTCCTAAAAATATGGAATCAGTTTGAGGTTCCCTGTCGATAGCATTCATTACGTCGTGTGAATAAAGGGCTTACTACGTCTCATGTGAACGATATTTTCTGAACTCTTGCTGTGTGTCAGCAGCTCATTTTCCTCGAGGTATTTCATAAAGTTCCAACACAGTATATGTTCCAAAATCCTACTGCAAATCGACATCACTGATGTGGGTCTGTAATTCATCGGATTACTCCCATTTCCTTTCTTGGGTATTAGCGTGACCTGTGCAACTTTTCAGTCTATAGATACGGATCCTTCGTCGGGTGAGCAGTTGTATATGGTTTTTAAGTCCGGAGCTATTTTATCAAAAAACTCTGAAAGGAATTGAATTAGTATACAATCTGGTCGGAAGGACTTGCCTTTATTGAGCGGTTCATATTGATTTTCTATACCGAGGACATCTACATCTAAGTATCTCTTGTTGGCAGCAGTTCTTGATTCGAATTCTTGGATAGTAAATCCGTCTTCTGTGGTGAATGAATTTCGGAGAACTGTATTTAGTCCTTCCACTTTAGTGGCACTATCATTGATTACTTTCCCTTCCCTTTGCGCTATGAGATTATTCATTGTGCCTTGCCACTGGTGTGCTTTACATAAGCCAGAATGGCTTTGGATTTCTTCCAGAATTCGATTAACAGTTTCTTTGTGGGAACTATTGATAGCATCTCGTGTTTCAGTGTAATTGTTTTCTTTGAAGAAGTGGGTAATTTTAGTTTGTCTCTTTGCGAATTTCAGGTACCATCTGTATTACACTTTAGCGATTTTCTCTATGAATAGCCCAGGTTTTATCAAAATGTGATACTTGGCAGTGACACATGATTGTAAATTAGCTTCTTCTTCCATTTTGCGCGTGTTTAGTTCCCCGTCCGGATTAGCACATTCGTTGTTACGGACAACAGCGAAGACATGGCTCACGGTATGCCTCGATAGCATTGGCTCTTGTGGGGGAACGGAGGAACACAGCGCAGGAGGGTTGCGCTGTCATCGAATTCTCTCTTTCAGCCATTCTCTCACGCAGCCAGGAGGTCAGTGACATTGCTTGTGCCAGTGTCCGCGAAACAGTCCCAGCCGTAGCCGTTGCAGGGGAGGGGGCGGGGGGGGGGGGGGTCGCTTCCCGTTTGAACGGTGGAGCGTCCGCAGCGATGCGCAGAGGATGAGCACCTGGCAAAACAAACACAACAGGTAGCTGCGGGAAGCCTTGATAAGCCGTTCCATTTACCTGTTAAAGCGTATGCGTGTTGTTTTAAGGGTTGTGTGGTAAAGAAAAAAGCCAGTTGTGCTTGCGTTAGCGTAGTGTTTTCCTTAAGCAAACTGGTCATAACCTCTAATACTTTCTCTCAAGATGGTTATTAACTACAAATCCATATTTATCTTTCTATCGTACTGTAATTTGTCAAATTGACGTCTCTCTGGTTAGGGAACTTGGTCTCTGGTCACACCCATATCGATGTGACATTCGGTTCATCTTTTAGGTATTTATTTCCGCTTGTGTGCAGTTACATGTGGCATAATACCAGGGGCAGGCAGGACTTCGGCATTTTCACGCGATCAGGTAACTATGAGAGCGTCTACTTCACTCTCTTCCCACCCCACTCTTCCCCACCATCTCCGCTCTTTCATCTTCTTTACGCTCTTTCTTCTTCTGTAATGCATATAATTTTTTTATATGTTCTGTGCTTCCTAGGTTGCAGTAGTAAATGAGGCTGCAGGATTCAATAAGACAGCTGAAAAGAAATTATGATTTCGAAGAGTGTTTTACTTTGTTTTATTATCACACGTCGAATTTACAGAAAAAAAGTTCAAATGTGTGTGAAGTCTTATGGGACTTAACTGCTAAGGTCATCAGCACCAAAGCTAACACACTACTTAACCTAAATTATCCTAAGGACAAACACACACACCCATGCCCGAGGGAGGACTCGAACCTCCGCCGGGACTTGCTGCACAGTCCATGACTGCAGCTCGATAGACCGCTCGGCTAATCCCGCGCGGCCGAATTTACAGAGACGTTAATGTCCCGCACAAAAGTGACACATACAGACAAACGCAAACAGTTACGTAAATTTTCATCATTGACTTAGGCTCTTAATGCTAGAAGACTAACGCGTCTTTACCTACACTAAATACTAAAGATTCGTTAAATGTACTTGTAGATCCTTAACTGGATTATATTCGTGATATATTTAGACACTTATTACTCGTTTGAATGCGTATTATAAAAAAACACTTTTCAAACAATGGACGACAATGATACATACTTTCACCATTTTTTACATGAAAAAGAGGACAGACTGAGTGCAGATTTTCATTTAGACATCAAATGAGAAAGTAATGGAAATCACAGGTTTTTTTTTATACAGTGTGAAAATTAATAATACAGAAAAACTGCAGGACGGATTCCTAACTGAAAATGGAGGAAACGGATGATGTACATGCAACTACAACAAATCGGCCCAGAACGTAGTACAGAACTGCATCGCATCTGCGTCACCACAGATGTCAAAGTGATCTCTGTGGGACTGAAGATGATCTGGCTAGTTCCGGTTGTGATGCAGGATACACGTAATCGTACTTTGGCTTGCACCGTGTTGGCATATCACTTGCCTAGAACTTGTACTAGGGTTCGTCTCAATATTCTGTAGAACCTCATAGTCCAGATGTGGTGCACACACAGTCCGTCGTCTCCCTGCACGTTCGTGTGCCTGGAAGGACCCATGATCACAACAAACGCCTAAAAAAGGGTTGACATGTTCAGTGACGCGGTTGTTGTCTGTAGTGATATTTGTGTTTTGGTGTAGCCGTTTTGCCTCTCAACCGTTCCCATCTGCATGGCCGTGCACAAACAGCATCCCAGGTTCTTCCCGACATGAATATCGAACCATTCTCCTACTTACGGTTCGCTGCGTCAGTCAAACCTGCAACACACAAGGTACGCGTGACACGTAGTGGTCAGAGGAGCTGTAATTCGTCGGTGCCACGTGCCGTGGCAACGATGCGTTTCCGAACACATGTTCATAGGACCTATTCTTTCCATTTCCAGTCAGGGATACGTCGCTGCAATTTGTCGATTATATTAATGTTTACCCTGTGTAATTACGAAATCAGACATGATAGCAATATGGGCAATCAACACTCACATTTAACTCATATTCGCTGCTTACTGGATTGTTACAAACGACACAGTAAACTGTTGTCATTCGTTTCTTTTCTTGGAGTAGTGGCAGTAAGAACAATATTTTCTCGAGGCATGTTGTGGAAGAGGTTTTTGTTATTCTTGCACATTCATTTGTAATAATCTTTTTATTACAGTCTGTAGCTCATCGCTCAGCTTTAACATAAAGTCTCTTTTAATTAGCCGTGGACATATAAGTAGTTAATGCATTTCTAGCCGGCCGGTGTGGCCGTGCGGTTCTAGGCGCTTCAGTCTGGAACCACGTGACCGCTACGGTCGCAGGTTCGAATCCTGCCTCGGGCCTGGAAGTGTGTGCTGTCCTTAGGTTAGTTAGGTTTACGTAGTTCTAAGTTCTAGGGGACTGATGACCACAGATGTTAAGTCCCATAGTGCTCAGAGCCATTTGAACCAATGCATTTCTAACATCAAGAGCATCCAAACAACGCAGGTATTCTCTTAACCCCATTTGCACAGATGATATGTATTCTTCTACGAACACTTTACAACCTAAATTTGGCTTTGTGAGCTGGCCTTTCGACTCCGTTGTTGCCACTCCAAAGATTAGCCAAGCCTGTTCCAGCTGGATTCCATTGCCTTACTGCATGCTTAAGGCACTTTGTACGAGCCAGACATATAGTGCGGATGTTTATGGAACAATAATTTGTAACATACGACTATACGTGCGTATTGTGTGGGTTTAATCGTGATTTATTTATTAGTTTTCATAACAGAAAAAAGATCTCACTGCCGTATGTCGAGCCAAACGTTGATATTATTTTCGAGGCTTCATAGTGAAGATGAGGAAACTCTTGCTATGAAAGCTTAGATAAAATTCTGTTGAAGCTCTTGCAGAAAAGAACTTGTCTCTCAGATGAGATTTGCAATATTGATCAATTAATTCCAGTAGCAAATTCTGATGAACGTGTACTAAATAAGTAGCAAATGGTATCGAAAGCAGCTCCAAAGCTTGATATGGATTTAATATAGCCTCAAGTTTCTTGATGTCTCTTTTACTATTGTAGGTAGAGAAACGCACCCGTCGTAACTCTATCATTGGGCTGTGGGTGGAAGACAGAGTAATGAAACATGCTACCTGCTCTTATGGAAGCTGTTTTCCCACAGGGCGAGCTGGCTGGTGAAAGGTTGCACTTTTTTAACATTTCACTAACTGATTGGTTTTTAGTTTGCTAGTAATTGTACAAGGAATTCATACGCCATATCCACAAAAAACGAAAAGTGGACAACCCACTCTGGATCTTGAAATTTGGAGACGTACACATTTTTGTTCTATAAAAACTGATTTATTAGCAGTATCAGTTCAAAGATTCTTTTCAGTACGTGATTATTCCAACCATGGAATCTCAAATAATTGACCATCTGTATAAGCACTTGCACGACTGCCTAATTTTGCCGCTTTTGCGCAGAATGCATCTTGTTGCAAAATGTGGTGAATGCAGTAAAATGATTCTTGTGTGTGCCGGGGATTCTTTCTTATGAACTCAACCAATTCCATCAGGTCCCCTTTCGTGTCAGTGAGACGAAATACCCAATGGAATTAATGTGTTCTTCTGCGCCTTCTAGGATATCCCTTTGAAGATATAATGTACAAAATTTCTTAGTTTTTACAGATTCAGCGTCCATGCGTTGGACATAAATCACTAATTATGCAGTATATACAATGTCCAGGGACAGTGAGATGGAAAACGCAATGAAGTCGTGCACTTTACTTATTGACTGTCGGCAAATGTTATTAGCCGTGGCACTTATGCAACGACCTACAGGTTGCCGAGAAAGGCTGATTTCTCTAAATCAGTTAGCATTCAGTGGGCACAATAGATCTGCAGCTCCATTCATGCACTCTTTTGTGCACTCGCGACCAGCGTACGGTTTTCCAGTTATTATGTTAAGTGCAATCTTGTAATTTGAACGTACCGCTGGGCTGTCACTGGTGCCATGTGAAAAACTGAAAACGGCGCAGCATAAAATATTGCATCACTTAGATGACTGATAAGTCGAAGGGTTACTGTCGACTTCTCGTGACAAAACCAACTTACTTCAGATTTTCCAGGTGTCGTCCGACTGCTCTTTTAAAACTCAGTTAATTTTCCCAACCATTCAGAACTCGAAAAGAAGCTGTGCTCATCCTTGTGAAGTATGTTATAACCGCGTTCTACGCCAATCTTCTGCTGAGTAGCGAATATACGGCCACGTACTAAAAATGTTTGCATTTTCTTTCGTCTGCACAAAGGAAAACTGATACTACTATTTAATTTTAAATGACGTCAAACATCCTCTTTTCCATAATTTTTTCTTTGTTTGTCACTGCAAATTTTGTTGTTTGTTTCCTGATGTACACTAAGATCACCTCTCGTCAGTTTCAGCGTCCAAGGCCATTAATATAGTGCCACAACCCCAGGGCCTGTCGCCGTGCCTCGGGACACAGTATAAGCTAGCACGCGATCAAATTCCCAAGTGCAGCGCTGTGCGTTCACGGGCCGTTTGCAACGTTAGCCTGCCTGTGCATTATACAATAAAATTATTCTCGTCCCAACGAAGGATAATGTGCTAAGATGGCACAAATTCCTTGTGCGTATCTTCCTACATCTACATCTACATACATCCTCCGCAATCCACCATACGGTGTGTGGCGGAGGGTACCTCGTACCACAACTAGCATCTTCTGTCCATGTTCCCACTCCCAAACATAACGACTGCCTATATGCCTCTGTACGAGCCCTATTCTCTTTTATCTTATCTTTGTGGTCCTTCCGCGAAATATAAGTTGACGGCAGTAAAATTGTACTGGTTCTCTAAATTTCCTCAGTAGCCATTCACGAAACGAACGCCTCCCTTCCTCTAGTGACTCCCACCCGACTTCCTGAAGCATTTCCGTAACACTCGCGTGATGATCAAACCAACCAGTAACAAATCTAGCAGCCCGCCTCTGAATGGCTTCTATATCCTTCCTCAATCCGACCTGATAGGGATCTCAAACGCTCGAGCAGTACTCAAGAATAGGTCGTATTAGTAGGTATAAGCGGTCTCCTTTACAGATGAACCACATCTTCCCAAAATTCTACCAATGAACGGAAGACGACTATCCACCTTCGCCACAACTGCTATTACATGCTTCTCCCACTTCATATCGCTCTGCAATGATATGCCTAAATATTTAATCGACGTGACTGTGTCAAGTGCTATAGTACTAATGGAGTATTCAAACATTACAGGATTCTTTTTCCTATTTATCTGCATTAATTTACGTTTATCTATATTTAGAATTAGCTGCCATTCTTTACACCAATCAAAAATCCTGTCCAAGTCATCTTGTATCCTCCTACAGTTACTCAACGACGATACCTTCCCGTACACCACAAATATCTTATTAATAAAACTTTAGTCGTTCCACATTACCACCATTTTGAGAAAATGGTGCCATATATTACGTGTAGTCCTACGATTCTCCATGTGCTGGTGAGTAATTCACAATTGCCTTACACTTCAGTTAACATGATTGCAAAATGAAAACTGAGGTGCATAATAACTAGTACTTCTGAAATGGGGAAGATACGTATATAATTTTTATGGATGGGTAGACACTCTCTTTTCTTCAATGGCATTTGGTGTTGGAGGAGAAAAAGTGGCCAAGTACCAGTAGGACTCGCGCTCGGAATGTCCCGTAGGAACTTAGTTATGTATGTTGGTAGTTTATCCGTTCAGGTAATCGCCGGCCGGTGAGGCCGAGCGTTTCTAGGCGTTTCAGTCTGGAACCGCGCGACCGCTGCGGTCGCAGGTTCGAATCCTGCCTCGGGCATGGATGTGTGTTATGTCCTTAGGTTAGTTAGGTTTAAATAGTTCTACGTTCTAGGGGACTGATGACCTCAGACAGTGCTCAGAGCCATTTGAACCGTTTGAACCATTCCGGTAATCAAGAATCTCCGCCAATCTTGATGTTATCGATATCAATAATAACAAATTATTGGTCGCGGGAATTTCCAGTCTTTCGAGGTGATTTTAAGTTTAAAGTATCAGTGCAATTATGCATTTGCTGTTGTACTACCAAACAAAGGAGGTCTTGTCTCTTGGATGGACCGAGAGTCTTGTAACAAATCGCGAAAAGAGTTTGTATAGTATAATTACAAATTAATAAAGTTCGGACTCTTTTATTTGTATCGTGAAGCCATGCTTCGTGCCAAATTTTATGATTGTAGGTCAGTGAAAAGTCCCCTATACGTTTTGATGAGTGAGTTTTCGAGTACCGAAGTGTATAAATGGCCGTATCATTTCATTCTATCGACTTACAAGCTTAATTTTTTACACCGCCAAGGTAACGGAGACCCTAGCATGTGAAAAAAATTTGAATTTCATACGTCTACCCGTTCCTGAAGAAAAAAGGTACTTTTCATAGATAGTCGGATAAAAACACTAAAAGACCTTCTTGTGTAACTAAGTTCACAATTTTCGGATATTAATCCGTTACTTTTATTGTTAAACCTTGCTGCCTGCCAAACTTCATTACTCTAGGTCGGTTGAAGTACCTTAAATGTTTCGATAAGTGAGTTTTCAAGTATTAAAATATGTGACATTAATCACCATATCTTTTGATTGTATTGACTTAGAAGCTTAAATCTGTTACACCGCCATGGGACCGTAAACTTAAAATTGTGACAAATTTCAACTTAATACGTCAATTCGTTCCTGAGAAAAAGATGTCTTAACATTTGGACAACGAGACAGACTGACGGACAGACAGACGGTCAACAAAGTGGTCCCATAAGGCAGGCATGGGCAGGTATTGTGACCCGCGGACCTGATTCACATACTTCTGATTGTGGGCCGCCTGGTGACGAAGCGACAGGAACACTCCTGGCTCACGAAGTAAAAATTATAGCTTCAGTCACGTTAATGGTGGTGGGGTAACGCACTTTTGTGAATGGAACCCTTTTCCCTACACGCTACGTGAACAAACTATGCCTCAAAACGCGTGTGTTTGAGAGTACGTTCACCTGCAATTTCTTCTGGAGGTCGGACTGAAACAAGCTGCGAGTCCGAAGCGGACCGCGGGTCACCTGCTGCCCACCAATGCCATAACTTTCCGCTCTTAACGACTGAGGTACGGAACCCTAGAAATGAATTAATAAAAGTAAGTTTCATATTTTGTTCGGTTTTGACCAAGATATTTGTCGATTTATTTCCCTGTGCATCATATGTTCATCTACCACTTTTCCATTCTGAAATGGAAACAATATTGGGATCGAAGCATTTTTAGGTGTAGGGATGGATAAGTGAAGGTATATGCGTGAGTGACTATTAACACTTCTTCACAGCTATGGGAATCTCTTTCTTCATTTTCTAAATTCACTTACCAAATTTCGATAACGGCGGTGGGTGGAAATGCAATATTACGGTGTTCTTAACAGTTGTAGTCTTTGACATAGCGTGCAGTGGCTGGTGCGACTGCCAGTGTCTTACGGTGGAGGGGGCCCTAAACGTACCGCGCCGGCAGTGCTGGAAGTAAAGGGCACATCGGGCCAGAAGTGGTATCGGGTTAGAAGACAAAAACAGATGAGTAAACATTTGGTCGAATGAACAGAGAAAGTTAAGATGTGACTTTTTAGGCAGTTATTTGTTATTTCATGTATATAAAGGTTACTCCCCTCCCCCACCTCATGAACAATGGACCTTGCTGTTGGTGGGGCATAGCCGTACCGTAGGTGCAACCACAACAGAGGGGTATCTGTATGATATTTTCTCTTTTGTTAAAGGTACTTATTTCTCTGTTCTTTTTGTGTTGGTTGCTATATGTCCGAGACAGCAAAGGACTTGGAAGAGCAGTTGAACGGAATGGACAGTGTCTTGAAACAAGGATATAAGATGAACATCAATAAAAGCCAAACGAGGATAATGGAATGTAATTGAATTAAATCGGCTGATGCTGATGGAATTAGATTAGGAAATGAGACTCTTAAAGTAGTAAATGAATTTTCCTATTTGGGGAGCAAAATAACTGATGATGGTCGAAGTAGAGAGGATATAAAATGTAGACTGGCAATGGCAAAGAAAGTGTTACTGAAGAAGAGAAATTTGTTAAAACCGAGTATAGATTTCAGTGTCAGGAAGTCGTTTCTGAAAGTATTTGTATGGAGTGTAGCCACGTATGGAAGTGAAGCATGGACGATAAATGGTTTGGACAAGAAGAGAATAGAAGCATTCGAAATGTGGTGCTACAGAAGAATGCCGAAGATTAGAGGAGGTATTGAATAGAACTGGGGAGAAGAGGAGTTTATGGTACAATTTGACTAGAAGAGGGGATCCGTTGGTAGGACATGTTCTGAGACATCAAGGGATCACCAATTTGGTATTGGAGGGCAGCGTGGAGGATAAAAATCGTAGAGGGAGGCCAAGAGATGAATATACTAAGCAGATTCACAAGGATGTAGGTTGCAGTAGGTACTGGGAGATGAAGAAGCTTGCAGAGGATAGAGTAGCATGGAGAGCTGCATCAAACCAGTCTCAGCACTGAAGACCACAACAACAACAACAAAAAAGGTTAGTCATGAGTGTAACTAGGATAATTCTTTTCGATGAGCAGAATTTATTTTACAGGTCCGGACGTCTGCTTAAGCAGTTCGTGGGAATCCTATTTGTTAGTAAGGACAGCGGTGCATGGAATTTCTTGTACCCGAACTTAACGATATCTGTGATCATATTCTTACCGAACCGACTTAAAAGGACTGTCGTTCTTCTGTAAAATAAGGCTTTGTTATACAAATGATATCAGTGTGAAGTAGAGGGACACTGTTAGGCATGTTGTGTCGTTACACGTTCAATAAATTAAGTCATTAGACATCATCATTAATTTCAGACGAGCCTTGTAATCAGTGGTTATTAATTTTATGTGGCGTTTAATTAGAGGCACGTCACGTGAAGTAGGAACATAGTGTCATCATTCTGTCATGAGTGATCTGTTTTCAAGTGGTCTATAAGGACACACGATTGCTTTAAAATTATATGTGCCGCAATATTACGAGAAAAATGGTGGGGGAGATTACAGAGTACCAGATTGCCTTTGTTTAAGTATAAATACTTAAACATCTCCCTGCTTCCAGTTCCCAGACGTTTACCCATTTTCTTTAATATTGGCGTTACTGCGCTTATTTCTCTTTCCTTTGTTTTGGAAGAACTTGCAGCTTTTGCAATTCCTATAAGTAATCATTTCTATTTCATCTTGGTCACTAAAATCTGCAGAATCTAAATGAAAAACGTATTGTTTTCATTAGGCTCCCATACTTCTCCGTTCCTCAGTTATCGTAGTATTGGTTTCTATGTATCCTTCTATCTGTGTATTTATTTGTTCCTTGACTCTATGGAAGAAACATCATAGTGGCATTGTATGAATACAGCCTCAAAGACATAATGGAAGTACTTAATATTGAAGTAAATATGTCTGACTTAAAACATTTTTTAGTAATTCTTAAGTCGTAACACTTTGATCCATGGTATCACATAGATTTAACACGCAAAATGTTATTTCGTCGTCAGTGTTTTAGTGCGAGTAAAGTTAAAGATGATCATGGTTTAATAAATTCGCGACAATGACAAAAAACCAAGATATCGATAACGACAGAAAAGGGTTGTGGTAGTCTTATTTTACAAACAAAAACGAGGCACTGAGAATTTCCCAAATTTCTAAAAATCCGAATCGATCTGCCTGGCAAGAGGCACTAGCTCTAACTGTATAGCACGAGTCCACTGACTCAATCAATACGCCGCCTTTCTCTGTGGTCTATTCCCTGGTTATCTGCGCGCAATCGCTTTTGTGGCTGTACGATGCACACAGCTTCCATTGTTTTGCTCTTTTGTTTTGTGGGCTGACAAAACAAGCAACACGGTTGACACTGAAGACTCGTTTTGGTAGGCAGTGTTCCGTTTTTCGTCTGTGACAAACATTAGAGCACGTCGCAGCAAGTTTAATGGACGTCCTAGGTCAGTACAAGCTTAACCCTATTTACTACCGCGCACACTCACTGTGCATACTAAACTCGATGTCGGAGATTCGTAAGTGGAAATACAGCTAGTTGCAACTATGTACACTTTCACAAAGCTGATCGTTTTACAAATAAAAGAAGCGCTTGTTTTGGCTACTAGACTTTGAGGAAACAATCGACCCCGCAACGTAAAAAAAATTTACAAACTTTTCTCTGAAAGTATAACGTAACTACAGAAAAGACTTTTGTAGATGTATTTTTCTTACTTCTAAAGCAGCTTTAATATAGAGATATTCTTTTTTCCTATATTGCAGGCTCATTCTCTCGTCATTGATTCTGCCTACACATCTCAATTGGTTTTATGAATTAAAACTATACAGCTGTTCACAATAACAAGTGACCAAGTAGCACTGAAAACCAACAATAACAAATCGTATATTTTTTCTTTCAGTTCTGTTGTCCTTTGTCTTCCTCGTCAACTTGCGTTACTTTCTCAGCGGTGAAGTATTTACAGACACAAGTCTATCCATCGAGTCGACTAACGCACGAATGACTTTCCAAAAAAGTATAGTAGTGGATTTCTCTCCGGCCTATACTTTCCATGTTTTGTTCGCTCCCGGGGGAAATTACTACACAGAGAAATTACACTTTTAGAAACCCGTTAATATTGTTGATTACGGATAATATTACGTTGCTCATCTTCACTTTATGCTATGTCTCAGAGTATCTTAAGCGATATCTAAAACATGTTTTGCAATAGGTATAAGCACACAAACGCATTTACCCCTTTTTATTAATTTTGGCTGTCCAAATGTTATCATACAATAGATGCAGTTTGTGCACGAAAATTAGGAATACTGTTTTATGATCTTAAAGTTATTCCAGGAGATATTTTTCATTCATTACATTGCCCAATCGTTCTACGTAGGACAAAGTGAGACATGCTCTCTCTCTCTCTCTCTCTCTCTCTCTCTCTCTCTCTCTCTCTTAGTTACCAAATTTTGTGTTATACCATGTATTTTCCTGATAAGGCACGCAGTGAATTTTGTATCTTTCCTAGGATGTAAAAATTATTGCTTGGAGAGCATTTCCAGAATGACAACTGAATTATTTTCGAAATTGAGATTTTCCCAAACAATGAAAATGAAGACTTCTACCACCAAAATCACCATCAAGATATCCATTGATGGAGATTATCAGTAGTACAGAAGGGTGTACAGAAGAACGAACACCAACTAATGTAATGATCGGACCTGAAATTTGTCGAGATGATTGTTTAAATGTTATGACTGTGTCTTGTACACAGGGTGGATCAGAACTCCACCTGCATACATTCTGCCCAACTAGTATTGAATAAAATTAAAAACAAAGATTTAGTAAACCGGAACATTAAATTGTATTGATAAAGAGCACTTATCCTCGAGACTTAGACACATCTCTTTTAATAAAGGTTCTACTGTGGTAGTATGGACCAAGCAGAAATATTGTCTTCCAAACTTGGGCTCCAAAATACATACCTTAAGAGCTATGTGCACTTCTCCACCTTCGCTGCTGTAAAATATCTCTTCTACAAATTACTGAGGGCATATGAGGTACGCACTTTAGAACACACGCTTCGTAGATATCTGTTTCTTGGTTTTGGTTCACATTAGAACCTCAGCAGCATTCGTTACGAATAGGAAGGTAGGTCAGAGTGTGTGTTACAGTGAACAATTCACTGACAGAGTTATCCTTATCGGAACAGACAGCAAAACAACATCAGCAACGACTGTTCAGGAATAAATGCCAACGTTGCAAGGTGAAGATGAAGAGACACAGAAAGTATGCGAGGATATCGAAAGGGTAATACAATGCGCAGAGGGAAATGAAAATCCCGAATACTCTGTTCAAGAATCACGAGTGGAGGAGGTATATTCGGAAAAGGCCGGGTGATAGTAGAAGTTTTCAGTTAGACTACATCATGGTCAGAGAGAGATTCCGAAATCAGATTCTGGATTGTAAGGCGTACCCAGGAGCAGACACCGACTCAGATCACAATGTGGTAGTGATGAAGAGTAGGCTGAAGTTAAAGAGATTAGTAAGGAAGAATTAATACGCAAAGAATTGGGATACGGAAGTACATATAGCAATAAGGAATAACTCTGTAGACAATAAAGTTGAAGAGAAATGAACATCTCTCAAAAAAGCAACCACAGAAGTTGAAAAAAAAAACAAAGGTACAGAGAAGGTAACTGCGAAGAAACCATGGGTAACAGAAGAAATACTTCAGTTGATCGTTAAAAGGAGGAAGTAAACAAATGTCCAGGGAAAGTCAGGGATTAAGAAGTACAAGTCGCTGAGAAATGAAATAAATAGGAAGTGCACGGATTTTAAGACGTAATGGATACATGAAAAATGGGAAGAAATCAATAAAGAAATGATTGTCGGAAAGATTGATTCAGCATATAAGAAAATCAAATTAACATTCGGTGAAATTAAAAGCAAGTGCGGTAATATTAAGAGTGCAACGGTAATTCCACTGTTAAATGCTGAGGGGAGAGCAGATAGATGGAAAGAGTTCACTGAAGGCCTCTCTGAGGAGGAAGATTTGTCCGATGTGATTGGAAAAGAAACAGGAGTCGATTTAGAGGAGATAGGGGATCCAGTATTAGAATCAGAATTAAAGAGAGCTTTGGAGGACTTAAGATCGAATAAGGCAGAAGGGATCGATAACATTCCATCAGAATTTCTAAAATCATTAGGGGAAGTGGTTAAAAAAAGAAAAGACTATTCACGTTTGCCTGTGGAATGCCTGAATCTGGCAGTACACTGTAAGACTTACGGAAAAAATATCATCCACCAATTCCGAAGACTGCAATAGCTAACAAGTGTGATAATTATCGCACAATCAGCTTAACAGGCCATGCATCCAAGTTGCTGACAATAATAACATACAGAAGAATGGAAAGGAAAATTGAGGATGTGTTGGATGACGATCAGTTTGTCTTTAGGAAAGGTAAAGGCAACTGAGAGGAATACTGACGTTGCGGTCAGTAATGGAAGAAAGGCTAAGGAAAAATCAAGGCCCTTTCATAGGATTTGTCGACCCAGCACAAGGGTGCAACAATGTAAAATGCTGCAAGATGTTCGAAATTTTGAGAAAAATAGGGGTACGCTATAGGGAGAGACGGGCATTACACATTATGTTCAAGAGCCAAAAGGGAATAGTAAGAGTGGACGACCAAGACCGAAGCGCTCGGATTGAAAATTGTGTAAGACAGGGATGTAGTCTTCCCTTCTACTGTTCAACTGTACATCGAAGGAGCAACGATGAAAATAAAAGAAAGGTTCAGAAGTGGAACTAGACTTCAAGGTGAAAGGGTATCAATGATACGATGCGCTCAAAACATTGCTATCCTCAGTGAAAGTGAAGAAAAATTACACGATGTGCTGAATGGAATACACAGTCTAATAAGTACAGAATATGGACTAAGAGTAAATCGAAGAAAGACGAAAGTAATGAGAAGTAGCTGAGATGAGAACAGCGAGAAACTTAACATCAGGATTGGTGGTCACGAAGTTGATGAAGTTAAGGAATTCCGCTACCTAGTTAACAAAATAATCAACGACAGATCAAGGCGGACCTCTAAAGCATACTAGGACCGGCAAAAAGGGCCTTCCTGGCCAGGGGAAGTCTGCTAATATCAGACATAGTGCTTCATTTGAGGAAGAAATTTCTGAGAATAAACGTTTGGAGCACAGCATTATATGGTAGCGAGACATGGACTGTGAGAAAACAGGAAGAGAAGAGAATTGAAGTATTCAGATGTGGTGCTACAGACATATGTTGAAAATTAGCTTGACTGATAAGGTAAGGAATGAGGAGATTCCGCACAAAACCGGAGAGGAAAGGAATATGTGGAAAACATTGATAACACGAAGGGACAGGATGATAGGATATCTGTTAAGACACCAAGGGCTGACCTCCATGGTACTAGAGGGTGTTTTAGAGGGCGAAAGCCGTAGAAGAAGACAGAGATATGAATACGTCTAGCATACAATTAAGGATGTAGGTTTCAAGTGCTACTCTGAGATGAAGAGGCTGGCACACGAGAAAATTTCGTAGCGTCAGAGGACTGATGACTCAAGAAAAATTAATTGACAACACTGTACTGTAGTAAAGTATGCGTTGCAGCATATGATAAACTTTGCATCTCTCAACATACACCGTGACTGCATAACTCACACTTTTCCCTCGTGTGACCTCTTTGACGAGGAAGTTTGGATATATACATAGACATCACATGTAATACAACAGAAGTTTTTGGTCAAAATTATTGTTCCATAGGCCACTTTCGGAAGTCCTAGCTGAAGGCATTTATTTAGTGTGTCACCTTGTATATACGTAAAAAACGTGCGATCAGCAACAAATTAAAGAATGGATCAGATGCTTTCTAATGTAGTGATACCGAAGAATAATCAAGAATTCGATGAATGCATTAGATTGGTAGTGAAGAAGTATTAAACTGAAACACGTGTAGAAGAACTTGTGGCACATCTTAATTATGTTGGGCTCGATTTACAGAAAATGTCGTGGGACAGCAAGGAATGGTTAGTTTAGTAATGGAGGGGAGTGTAGGAGTGAAAATTACAGAGGGAGACCAATGCACGACTGTATTAAGCAGGCTCAAATGGATTGATGTTGCAGTAGTTACGCAGACACGTGGAGTCTTTCGAAGAACAGACTAGTACGGAGATCATCATCAAAAAGTCTTCGGATTCAATACCACCATTACTATAACATCAATATTATGTGATAGCAATAACCCACTAACAGGAACTCAAAACAGTTGGAAAAAAGACCAGAACGCTTTATGCGAATTCAGAGCCGCCTGTGATGGAAACAACTATTGTTTTACAATGCACAGACCTGTTTCAGCACCTTTGTTCCATCATCAGTGAATACTTTTATTTTGTTCTATAACGTTTTCAGATATTTTGATGACAAATTGTTATGAGAAAAATATTTTGGTTTCTGTAGGACCTTCTCTAAATTGTTCCCAGCCGGTAGCTTGCCACCTGTAACTTAATGATGCTACTGGAAAGTTAGCTGCTCACTTCCTTTGTAAACGTAATTTTGTAGTATAAAAATATTTAGCAGGTCGTAGTATCTGCCGTCGTCCGTAATCGAAACATAATCGGAACAAGATACGGGTTTTTAAGGAAAAATTAAATCTTGCACTTAAGAAAATATCATGCTTAAGTTAGTATTTTTTTATCAATTCGACTGAGAATTTGAGTTTCCTCTTTCTATCCCTCCCACAATCTCTCTCTCTCTCTCTCTCTCTCTCTCTCTCTCTCTCTCTCGCTCTCTACCTCTGTACATGTGTGTGTGTGTGTGTGTGTGTAATTTTTTTTAACTTTTTGTTCCTTTGTATCGTATTCTTTGTTATGTTTGTCTAACGTGTTACGTTGCATTACACTGCATAGTGTAGTGTGCTAGTTTATAACGTCTTATACTTTCGGCAAATGCCTTCTATAGATGAAAATTCTCTTCTGTTGCAGACCACCTAATCAATTCTGCATGACATTTATACATGTACGCAAAGTGTTCTCACCCTCCAGTTTTATGACGGCATGAACTCTGGTGGTGACTCTTTCAGTAAAATGTTTGAGAATGGTGGAATTGTGACCGAAACCAGATAAGGCAGGGTAGCTGGACGCTGTATGTCTGGAACGAAGCCGACGCCCCGTCTCATCGCAGAGGTGCTCCATTGGCTTTAGGTAGGGACTCTGAGTAGGCCAATCTATTTCCAGATTGATATTATTTACAGATCATTGCCTCAGATATGCTGCTAGACGACAAGTTGTCTTGTCATGTTGAAACAATCATCGTCTCCAAACTTTCGTCAACTGTCCTGACTTCACAATGTCGTAAAATGCTGACATATCCGTTCACACCGACCACAATTACAGTCTTACTTAAGGGCAATCAAGGGACCATACGTAAACACGAAAATAACCCGATAACGCAACATTGCCTCCTCTGTACTTTATTGTTTCCATTATACAGCCGCGAGAGGTAGCCTCCCACGGGCATAATTGTATGTGTTTTCCTTAGCGTAAGTTAGTTTAAGTTAGATTGAATAGTGTGTAGGCTTTGGGACCGATGACCTCAGCAGTTAGATCCCATAGGAACCTACCACCACCACCACCGCACTACAGATGATGGGAGATAAGGCCCTCAAAACATTCGCCAAATCAAGTGCTATGCGTCAGATTGTCAACTGGTGACTGCGTGATTCATAATTCCAAATCACTCGTTTCTATTCACTCTTTACACCCCCTCCAGCGTCGCTTGGCATTGACTAAAGATATGTGGGGCTTCTAGGAGCTGATCGACCATTATAAGCTATTCTTTTTAACGTCCCACGTAAAGGAGCTCTGCGGTTCCCAACTGGGAGGTAGTTACCCACTGAGGGCTAAAATTTAATTCTCGAGTGGTAAAAATAATAGAGTTTCGGTCATAGAACTAAATAATGTTCTAAGGATCATTACTATTAGGCAGTGTTCATATTAAGAATAAACAAAATGTAAGTTTCACACAACGTATTGTACCGCGCTTGATGGAGTCTCATTGGATTTAGTTTCAAGTGGAGCAGAAGACAAGCTGTCTTCAGTAGAGTCAAGTACGATATAATAAGGCTATGCATTATGCTGTGCGTTTCGTGCACATCAGTTCGGTGATCATACGGCGCAACAGCTTCTCCATCGAATTTAACTTGGACAGCACTGGCTAGCCAGCTGGTTCAGATAAGCTCCAGTGATGTAAACAGTGGCAGTTAAGACGTAAAAAGAGACAAGTTTCGAATGTAATTTAAATATTTAAACAGAATGAAATAATGTACGGTGGAACTCTGGCAATACGCTTTTTAAAGAGCCGGGCCGAGCACTTTAGCTCTCGTTTTCAGCAAAGATAGTATCTTAGCTAACATAGCATCCGTCACATAATTACAGAAATAAAAGTGATGAAAGTTAATGAAAGTTTCTAACTTAAACTCAACCCACACCCTAATATTTCAGGGTAAGCTACGTGTGACATAGGAGCGTAGTGAAGGGATTTCACCGTACAGTTAAATATTGAAGTCATTGGGGATACTACTTACAGCCATTCGTCTGATATTCTCTGAACTCCTTCCACATCCGAATCTCATTAAGATATAGTAGTACTGGAACTGTCATCTGCTACGTTGATAACGAGGCGACCAACAAAAAAATCTAAGAAGCTATCCAAGCACCACATTATCTCCTCCTTTTTCTATGATGTGTTGTTCTGCAGCTCACCAGCGTTAGGCAGTGATATGTAACAAAGCTTTGTGCGTTTGTTACGTGTGGGAGCTTAAATGTCTTATTTCTCATTGTGAATGATTTAACTTTCCTATAGATCAGTTCTGATGCGTTGAGATTGGAGTAATGGGCTGGCAACAGTAAAAATGAAACAAAGTCGAAGATGAAAAAAGGGCCGCTGTTTTGCACTGTCGCCAAATTGGGGAGAGAATGCCACCGGATATGGTACTACACTTGGGGTGGCAATCATTGAAACAAAGGCGTTTTTCGCTACGCCAGAATATTCTCATTAAATTTCAATCAATAACTTTCTCCTCTGATTGTAAGAAATTTTTTTTTCGCGCCCACCTACGTAAGGAGGACAGACCATCATAATAAAATAGGAAAAATCAGAGCTCGCGCAGAAGATGTAAGTGTGCGTTTTTCCAGCGCGCTGTTGTACACTGTAAGCGTAGAGCAGTAATTATAAGGTGGCTCGATGAAACCTCTGCCTGTCACGTAATTCCGAATTGCTGAGTCATCATCGGTACTTTGGAACACAATTCTTCTAAGGAAAAAGTGCTCATAACTTTTAACTTATGCATTTTAGAACACATGTTTGCTGGACATTTTTCCTTGTTTTGGTCCATACTACCACTTCCCAAAATATAGAAACCAAAAAGCTTGCAGTAGAAGAGATTTGTTTCACAATATTGAAAATCAAGAATATCTCATAGCTCTTAAGGTATGCGTTTTAGAGCCCGTGTTTACTTGACATCTGTGCTACTACTATCGTGTACTTTCAGCCGCGTAGGTTTGAGTCATCCTTTTTGATACAGACTGTAAATGATGACTCCCCTTATTCTCTGGATGACATGAGACCATATCTTTTGTATAAAACATTGAAAATAGTGCAGATAAAGAATATTAGATTTCTCATTTTTGTCCCAAAAGTTTTTACTGTAACGTTTTCTTAATTTAAATAATATATTATAAAATATCGACAAGGAAGACTTTATATTCGCAATGAAAAGTGTAATTTAGAATGTGATACGTGATTAGATAAAAGAAGAATTGCAATTTTCATAAAAATGATTACATATTTGCTAATTAGTACATGTTTAATTAATTTTATGTTTAAATGATGTAGGTATTCGAACCGAACGAAAGCAAAATATCGAAAAAGATCAAAACTAAAGTCGAACCAGCGAGCAATAGGATCCACGATTAAAATTCTCCAGCGCTAGTTGTTCAGGCCTAGATCACGTTTGCAGAGACGATTTAACTTCCTCAGATAACTTCAAAGCCGACTTTCCGAGTAAAATTGTGAAAAACGTTTTAAGATCAACCGCTTTCTCACAGCTTTATGACTGTGTGCTGCACGCGTGATTCAGGCCGAAGCAGGAAGCAGCGACAGTCATTTTCACAGTACTTAAAACAATCAAGACCACGACTATCGTTTACAGAGAATGCGATGTTTGAAATAAAAGCTATATGACCGAAGAATGATTAAGAAATACGTTGATGGCTGTTAAGAAAGTAGAATAGCTTCAAGTTTCATTTGCAGTAACGTGATAATAGGATATCTAATATATAAGTAAAAATGTGGGTGAAATCTTATGGGACTTAACTGCTAAAGCCATCAGTCGCTAAACTTACACACTACTTAACCTAAATTATCCTAAGAACAAACACACACACCCATGCCCGAGGGAGGACTCGAACCTCCGCCGGGATCAGCCGCACAGACCACGACTGCAGCGCCTCAGACCGCTCGGCTAATCCCGCGCGGTGATACATAAGTAGAGCCTTCTTCTTAGAGCGAAACAGTGCCAGTGTACGTGTCCTAAGGCACCTGACAAATCAAAGCGTTTGTGTTTGTTTGCAGCAAATTTATTTTTATAATGAATGCTTATGACTGTAATACTGATTAGGCGCGGTTAGAAATAATGAAGTTTTCTTCAAATACTTGCGTTAACACCAGCGTCGTAGTTCATACAGTTTGTGAAACTTCAGATCTGTAAACGAATTATCATAGTTAATGATTAATAAAATCAGCCTCAGATCTATTTTTCTGCATTTATTACGTCACGACTGTTCTCGTTTGTTTGAACATCATCAGCTTGCCTGCAGTGAAGCAAAACAGGAAATTAGGCTAAAGCTACAGCATTCGATCGAGTAAAATAAGCTATTCGCACAGATAACGATCTTTTTCTAAATTACCACTGAGTTGTGCTGAAGTCAAGAAATAGATCGTCTGGTTGTCCTATGCGTAGCGTCATAAACAACATCCAACAACACTGAACGTAAACATCCTGCCGACCTTTTGGTGGAAGTTTGATAAGCAGACACGGAATGTAGCATACACTAAACTGCCAGGATAGATACGATCTTCGACAGAGGCAAACATGTAAACAAAGTATTGATATCTGTCGAGTGAGGTATCCGAGTGTGCGATCGTAATCGAAACAAGAAATTACAAAACATTAAGAAAAGAACATTAAAAAGAGCGCAATTAATTGAAATACAGTCCGAACAGAAAATACTAACACAATTAAGCATAACAACAAGTGAACAAGTGACAGTCCCTTCACCAATTTACAATGTCACTTGACAGCTGTAACAATCTATATCTATATCTATATATATATATATATTTAAAACAAATTCGGGTTTGTTACAACACTTATAACTCGAGATCTGCTGGACCAATTTTCATGGTTTTTGATTCGTTGGACTTGTCTCCGCCCCGAATAGCAGAATACATCTAAAAAATAATGAAAAATTGACGAATACTTGAAAAATGCGTTATTTTCCCTAGAAGTTCTTTAGTTTCGGAGCTGTCAAATTTTTTTGTCAAAATCTGTAAGTAATGATCGACATTTATGCATGCGTTCATAAGCTATTTAAAATGGATGAATATTTTTTTTAAAAAAAGATTGGAAAATATTACGCGTGCGTTCAGAAATGTGTAATGAATACTTAATCAGTTCAATAAATGCTCATTTGTTTATTATATGTCAAACATTTGTTGACCAATCCTGTCAAATACTGTAACAACTATTTATGTGTGCGTTCAGAAATTTATTTGGTGTAAAATGTCTCGAAAGTTCAAGTAGGTACTGTTATATTTGTTTGTTTTAGACATTAATTTGTGTAAATTATTTATTAAATTAATTAAAGATTTATTCTACAGGTTAACAAAGGTGTAAATGTCTTTTCATAGGTTGTCTATGATTTTTCTTGATAAGCTATTGTCTATGTCTCGATTGTTTTATGTGGTTTGTGCGAGTGCATATTCAGTATTACTATTAATAAAAATGCCGCGTCCTAGAAGATCTAATCTTTCCCAGCGGAGCCGTAATGCAATTAGGCAACGGAAGATCGCGAGTCAATTATCTGACGAAGAACGAGAAATTGCCCGAGAAGAGCGCCGCGTTAGGATGGAGCAAAGACGGGCCTTAATTCGTGCTTCTCAAACACAAGAGCAAAGAGAGGCAGCCCGTGAAACGGCTAGATTAGAAACGAGAAATCGTCGAGCTTATCGTACAGATGAACAGAGGAATAATGTTCGAAGTGCAAGAAGAAATGGTTCAAGTATTGATTTGAATCGAGCAGCGTTTCGATATGATT